>NC_136253.1:34205000-34540000 GCF_053564925.1 Oryzias latipes
TGTATTTATTGTTCTTCTCCAAACAAATCTGTGAAAACATGGATTCCTAAAGGGTTCAGCATCTTTCTGTCACCAAACCTGCTGCTTCTCCAAACAGCAACCCCCAGAGTGATGATACTGACCCATCTGCTGAACTCTGGAAAACGATTCTCAACCACGATGAATAAGCTGGAGGGGGGGGCTGTCGACCCCACTCTGTTGGACGCCACACAGGTGGGTTTTTGTCATGAACACAAATATCCAGCATCTTAAGCCTTAGTCATATGCACCTGTACGGGGGGTTGACGCTCTAAAGGGGGGTGCATAGCACGGGGGTTTGGACCTTTTGCATACCAATAGAAATTCTCTCTTTTGTGCCCCGAATGGGTTTGCCCATTTTTCGTCTCCCCTTCTCCCCCCATAAGGGCAGTTGTGACCCAGGCTTTACCGGGGTTACGTGTCGTGCCGTACCTTTAGAGGCCTGTGCTTTCCACCTCTCCCTGTTTTGGTAAACCTCCTCGTTCCACAAAGCTTTGAAGTTTTTCATATCCACCATCAGCAGAGGGCTTTGGCCCGGCGAGCTGCTCTCGGAGCCCATGCTCTTGACGCTGTGCCTCTTGGTTTCGTCTGAGCCAATACTGTTCAGACTGGAAAAACACAAAAGACCGTTAAAATCCATCCAAGAGCTCAAAGTAAAGCAGAAAAAGCTCCGTTTGTAGCATTGATTCTAATAGAAACTTGCAGAGATTTCATATGGTGTTTACATTCTTGTCTGGGATGTTTAAATTTGTATTGCCACATATCATAAAGTCAAGATAAAGTTGCAGTGGTGGCAACAAGCTCTCCCAGAAACAGATAAAATCCCATTGTTTTTCAGTTTTCTTTGTTAAGAAGAACCCGTCACATGGATGCATCAGAATGGAGTGGAGCAGTGTATTTTCTACGTCACAAATACGAGCTGTTTCAAACTGCGTTTTTTTTATCTGCAACAATTTGAATAAAGAAATACTCAGAAATGCAGTTTTGACCTGAATTTTCTCGGTCTAATCATGCCCGCCATCATCAGAAAAATGCCACAATAGCATTTTAAAAACACCATTCGACGAAGGATCCTCCATCTTTTGAGCTCCCTTGATGGAGGATTCATTAGTTTTGGTGATGTCATGTTCATCTCTTCTGAAAGTCCCAACTTACTAAGATGACGGTACATCCCATAATGCGCTAAATAGACATGGACACAGCCCTGCTAATTACTGCAAGTAAAAAAAATTCCTAAATGTCATCGTCATTAAGACACCACGAGTGAAACCAGACACGCCTTCTTCTCTGGGGAGTTCATATACCTCTGAGGCTGATGATGCCCAGCACTCCTGCTGAGATAATGACCAACTTTAAGGAGAATCTTTGTTACATAACAATAATATATTTCTCAATATATTACGCTTTAATGTATTGACAATATGTTCCAAATATGTAAGTAAAATATTTATCATTAAAGTACTCGATTATTGCCATTTTCATATGTGGTAATAAACTATGCAATAAATTGTGATTTATACTAAAATTTACTACAAGATATTGATAGATATAGTATATTATATCCTGTCATATCTTGTAACATAACTCATATATTGAAAGAGGCGTTACAACTATATTTATCATATAATATACCTTAATATAAAACATCATATAACAGACTTACACAATGTCATACATGTTACAAACAGCTATAGAATCAAAGATTTTTCTCCCTTTTTTTTTTTGGCAATTTAAAAAATCACAAAGTATTGCAGTCACTGACATTTAAGTTATATAAATTATTACATCTCTTTATAATAACAATGTAGTTCCTGCCTAACGGACAAAACTGTCGTAATAAAGATACAAGCAATTATGACATAAAGTTGGTTTGCACAGATGTTAAATATATATGAATCCATAAAAAAAAACAAGTGCTCCATATCAAAATATATTTAAAAACATATGAGGAAGTGCTAATATACTGAAATAAATTTCTTCATTTGATACGTTTTCCAGTTTATTGCGATACATATTTTTATCATGGCGCTTGACAAAGGGTTTTAGCTTTAAAAGGGGAAAACGCCGTCACCAGGCGACCTCAGGCGTGTAACTGCAGCAACACTATCGGAGGCGTGCATCCACTCCGTTCAGCTGGAGGCCTTCCGAGTAACGTTAACGACGGCCATTAAAGACAATGGTGAGGCTGATATTTACGAGCAGATGCAGAGCCAGGCGCTCACAGAGCAGCTTTATTGTGCAATAAAACTTTTTTTTTAATTTTTTTTTTTTTTACAACTTTTCTCAATAAATATTTAAAGATAACCTCCTTCCAGGTGCTTTTGTGCAAGACTGTAGAAAAAGTAGTGGAACAATGGAGATCTTCTAAAACTAAAAAATGCGGTCCAACCCATATCCTGGATGACGAAGTGAACTTGACTACCATCTCTAAAATGTCAATTTCAAGGTTTGTGGCTCCGCCAGATGAAAGGTCTAGACATTTGCACACTGGAATGGATTACTCATGGGAGACTCATCTGCTGCTCTCAATCCTCCCATTAGACATGCTGTTGCTGCAGAGGAGCTGCCGCTGGGGTTTAATGGTGTCATTGAGCCGGCACTTGTTCAGGAAGGTGTGGGAGAGGGGGAAAACAAGAAGTCTTCCATCCTTGATTAATCAGGCTGGTTGATTATAATTTATTCAGATTTATACGCCGTCTCTCACTCCCAGCGGCTCAGCTCCTTTGTGGAGCAGCACTCTCCTTCCAAAGTTGCAGAGAGAAGGAGCCACAGCTCACCTGGAGCGTCTGAAGCCGGCGAGCCCTGAGTGGGAGGCCTCCTCGATGAGAGGGGTGACGATGCGCTCCATCATGTCGGACAGCACGGTGAAGGTGGGCACCACGATGAAGTCGATGAACCCTGGAGACCAGATTTGGAATGGATTATGCTGTCGTTGTGATGTCAAATATCACATGTTCTTAGATGTAAAAAACAGAACAATAAATGAAAAGACTGAGGTAACTCTTTCCACAATAATAATAAGCAAAATAAATCCATGTATTCTATTTTAAAACAGTTCATTTTAATAATTTGTTACTTACTGTGACTTTTTAATGCTCTTTTTTCCTTTTTTCTTTATCCTGATCTTTGACTATTTTATTTTTTTGTTTGAAGATAAAAGGAAATCATATCAAACTCTGATTGATTTATATATTGGTATATATTGGCATTTTGATATTTGGGAAAGATTAACGTTTAAAACATTTATTTAAAAAAAAAAAAACTCCTTTTCTCGAATGAAACGGTTTGAAATAAATCTTCCTCTGGAAAAAATCCAAAATCCATATTTGATCTCAATCCATCATCTCTGGCAGAAACAAATGTGTTTACATAATTGTCCAACAGCCAAATGCCTGATTGCTCTGTGCTTCATTTGCCTAATTAGATCTTTTCCAACCCTAAAAACAAACAAAAAGCTTGGATGGGGAAGGCGCTCACCGATCTGCGACTGTGCCACCAGCGTGGACTTCCTGTCGCACAGCGGCGAGAACGGCAGCCCCAGGTCTGCTTCTTTGTCCCCCTGAAAAAGGAGACTCACTTTGTTTCCACAAATCCCATTCACTCACACACAGAGCTGCTGTCGTCACATGAGGCTTTTGGTTCGTCTGAACTCCTTCTAAAGTGCTTTTAGGCCACAAATGTGGCTTTTACTCACTTTATTGAGTCACAAGCAAATGAAATGCAGTCTGAAGAGAAATAAAGTTTTTTTTCTGGAAGTTTGCATTCAGAGAGTCAGAGGAACAAAAGCACAGATAGTAGAATAGAAGAAAAGAGAATAAAATAAAATAAAATAAAATAAAATAAAATAAAATAAAATAAAATAAAATAAAATAAAATAAAATAAAATAAAATAAAATAAAATAAAATAAAATAAAATAAAATAAAACAAAATAAAATAAAATAAAATAAAATAAAATAAAATAAAATAAAATAAAATAAAATACACTTTTTTATTGCAGACTCAAGGTCCAAATGTAAAAAAAACAAAGCAAAAGATACAACATCATATTATTAAATTAAAATATGAATAAAACCCAAATTATAGACTTACAACTATAACGCTTTTTAAATGTTTCCATACTGGCGCCACTAAACTGATAACGACAGTCGACTGGTTTGTTTAAAAATAGCAACGTGACCCAACTTTAACTTTTACAAGCGCTCATTTTTTGTTGCTCATAGCATCACTTCGGATGCACTTTTATCCCTTTTTCTGTTTTGTTTGTTTATTTTTTAACATTCTTTTCAAATGTATACTACATATAATCGATATTTTTTAATTAATTACTTTCCGTAAAAGTACTTTAGGGCTTATAAATGAAATCACGATGTGTATTGTGCACAAACGGTGAATGAAATTTGCCTTTGCTATAAAAATAAAATATGAAATAAATAATTTAACAGTTAAAAAAATATTTATTAATCTATTTATTAAGATGAAACATCAATAAATGTGTGTCTTGCTTTTGTTTTATTTGCCATTTCTGGAGGAGTAAAATTTATCTGGTCCATCTAGAGTTAAACTTGCTTTTGTTGTTTTAATGCAGTTTTAAAGGACTGACAATAAAAAAATGTGGAGGATTTTTAAAATAATGCATGCTTTGTATTAAAAAATATATAAAAGCAGCATTAAACTGTTGAAATAAAGTTTGCCTTTACCCGTCGGTTTATCTCGTCTTCAGTGTTTGGCTTTATTTGCACATGCATGCATTCATGGCTTTTTTAGAAAACAGTTCTGGTCACAAATATTGAGGCAGTCGCTTAAAGTTTTTTTTTTTTTTTTTTTTTTTTTTAAGTTAAGGGAAAGAAATAGTTTTGTAAAACTGTTATGAGCATTTATGCTTTCCATAATGGACACACAATCAACAAGGACCTAACAAAAGGCTAAACAAGTGCAGGTTTATCTATTCATTTATTCAGACAAGTCAGCATAATTTTTTCACAAAAGAGAATTTTGAGACAATTCATGAACTAAGTGTAGTGAAAAAAGATTTCTGCTATCCAGACTTTCAAAACCCGCTTTAAACTGTGGCTGAACATAAACCAGTCCTGTAGTCATTGATTTCCACCTTTCCTGTTGATTTGATGTCCTAACTTCTTTTTCTCTAAATTCTGTTATTATCACACTGTTGTGTCGAATGATTTTATCGTGATCTTTTTTCTTGCCTTTTAATGATTAACTTCTATTTTTTTCTGGTGCTTTTCTTTCATAATGTAACTGTTTCCCATTCTGGATTTTGTTCACCGTTTTCTTACGTACCAGCCAGGGGACTGTTGATGCAAATTAGCCTCATTGCTGCGGTGTGCTCCTGTATATTTACATGTAGGACTCTCTGAAAGAAGCCCTCACCTGTCTGAAGAACTCCTCCAGCAGGGAGGTGGTCCAGCGGTGGTGGAGGTCCCAGCTCTTGGCCGGGTGGCTGATGTCTGCTGTGTGCAGCAGCAGCGACAGAGCTTTGGGCTTGTCGATGCTGACAAGAAGAAGAAGAAGAAACAGACATTTGTGAAGGACAGAACCTTCATAGCTCTGAGACACATATGGCCGTGCCATCCTGATTAAGCAACACGTTTGACATGTTTGCTGTCGGGGAAACGCACACGTCAGGTTTGATGTTCCAAAAGTAAAAGAGAACATCTTAGCAGCCATCAGCTCGGCTGGGTTGCGGGTTTTAAATGTCCTGAAGCGGTGGCAGAGTTTGTCTTTCTTTGTCAAAGAGGATTTTCTACCACCTTTCTGAGGGTTTCTTTTATCTTAATCATGTCTTCAAACATCTTGTGGGGTAGGCTGCACCACGAGACCTGAACAGGAACCAAACATTTTAACGATAGACCAGGGAGCTGATCAGACTTCTAATGCTTAGACGAACCTACATGATCAATTAAGAAACTGCAATCAATAAGAGTCTTTTATTGTAATCCACTCGTAATCAAACCATGTCAAAGATGTAATACATAATAATGGTGGGATTATATAAATTTGCTTAAAAAAAAAGTAAAAAAATAAAAATAAATAAATAAAATAAAAAAAATAAAATAAATTGCTTCTTCCCTTTCAGGCAATGATTTGAACTCTTTTGACGATCATTACATTTAATGTCATATGTGTGTACTGTATGTGTCAGTGCAAATGTCCATTTAGGATTAGGAGCACTTATAATGTTCTTTCATTTAGTTTCTAATCAATTTATCAAGTAATATCCCAAATCTAAATATTTCTATTGTTATTTTCTTCTTTCCACAATATTTTTAATTGATTGAAATGAACTTATCTATCAAACTTTGCTCCTCACACAACTGCATTGCACTCAAAATAAGATCATGTCACTTGGGATCATGAGAGTCAAGGTGAATAATGATAAAAATAAAATACAAATAAATACAAAATGAGGCCGGCTCTTGGGTTCCGGGGGCCCTGGCTTCGTCCCTGGCCTTTGTCTCGGTGTCCGGCGCCCGGTGGCCCCCATGGCTGCCGCCTGGTACGGCTAAGCGCTCCTGTCTTGTGGCCTGGGGGCCGGACACTGGGTTCGCTTGTGCCTCTGGGCATTGGGGGGGCCCCTGTAGGGGGGCCCTCTCTGTGCCTGGCTGGTGGGGTGGGCGGTCCCCTCCTCCTCCCCTCCCGGGCTGCCTGGGTCCGGATGCTGGGGGGGCTTCTGGCCTGGGGGGCTCTCCTCCCCTCTCCTGGTCTGGCTGGTCTGGCTGGGTAGGATCTGGCTCCCTTTATGAACACACGGTTCACGTCGGCAGCATGCATGTATCTCCACCCCCACGTGCACGTGCACACTCCACACTGCTCCCTGTCTGCTTCATCCCTCCTCCTTACCTACAGTGTATTGATGGACAGTTTTTTTTTCTCGCTCATCTTAGTGTCAGATTTTCACCTTTGATGTAACATTCGTCTTTCCAGCAGATCTGGTATAATTGTTACAGCTTAAATTAATAACTTAGTCAAATCAGTGCTTGTATCCCCCACCTTTTCACCTTTTTTCCTTTTACTCTCTTCCACCCTCCCCTCACATTCTTCCCCTCTCCCTCCCCACACACACTAAATGTAACAAATAAATAAAAATAATACGACAAAAAGGGGTTTATACAAATCTACACTCTAGTTTCTTGAAGCTATATAACCTCTTTTTGTGATAGTAAAACCTGTCCAACACAAAAAGCCTTCAGCTCTAATCTGTTTGCTCAGCTGTTGGACAGAACAAGTTAAAAAGTAAGAAAAAAAAAAAAAAAAATACAAAATGAGTATTAAGTACTATGAACTATCCAGAGGCGTACATAAAAAAAAAAGTAGAAATGCCGACATCTACGCTGTTCTTGGTGAAAATCCCTGTGATTGATTTAACCGTTTAGAAATGCCTTTGTCACAACGACCGGCACAGGGTCTGTCCTGCAGGTTTTAGGGTCCGTAGAGGGTCTTAGAAAGGAACATGAACATCAAGGGGAGCGCAGGTGTGTCTTACACTTTCCCCTTGAGGCTCGTAAAAGCACCTCAAGGGACGTCATGACCATAGAAACGTACCATTGTCGTGCGTGTGGTACGTGTCTCCTAAAGTATTTGTTACAATTGTGGAAGTTACACACATTTGTGATGTATGGGTGATGGTGTCACACTTGCGCCACATTCAGGTCGTTAGTAAAGTGCGAGTACTGGCCCCTAACTGAGGCCGCGGGGTGTGAACATGATACACAAGTCCCTGTAGGATGTCCACACAAACTACACCCTGACTGTCTTCAATACTAACAGTCAGGCTGCAGCAAAAAGTGCAGACTTTTCACGTGAACAGCACTAACTAGCTCCTTGCAAGTCCGCAAGAGTTTTGGGGTTAAACAAAATTTCGTACAACTTCTCACCTACTTCACCCTTCAGTGTTCGTTACAACCTGTCGCTCTTGGTATGAGAATGAATACTTTCTTTCTACTGGTTCACTGAGCGGTCTACAACCTTATAATTTTGTGCGGGTCTTCCGTATGTCCCGTACAGATTTGACCACTTTTTTCCCTCACAGACAGCCCGTATCCACCCGTAAGGACAGATGTTATACTTTGATTTCTTTTTGCCCAAAGGCAACGGTTCCAAAATATCTGTGAAGAAGGTAAAACTGCCATCATTTGATTATTCATGAATCTGACTTTCATTTTTGACACTTCTTCCTTTCAGCAGAACCATATTTGAGTCACAAAACAAACATTTGCCTGCGTTTCAAATGAGAATTTCAACAGAATTATTACAGAACAAAAGAGAGCTGTTCTAATTATTCACAAAGTTAAATTTAGAGAACTTTTCATTAAGTCCCATTTAGTAAAACTTAAAAATGTAATTGAATTGCAGACGCTATTAGTTATGTTTAAAGCTAGAAACAGAGATTTATTAGAAGACTTACAAAAGCTTTTTTTTTACTACAGGAGATGAAAATCATAGGAGAAGATTTAATTTTAAAGAATAGTTTGCTCAAAAAGTACTAAAGCAAAATTGTTTGTCTATACAGTAGGGGGTCAAAATGTGGAATTGCCAGGAGAATGAGACAAAAGGCTGTCAAAATATTATTCAATTTAAACGGATGTATAAAACTAAACAAGTGAGATCGCACACAATGACTGTTGAATGGAATGTTTGTAATTTAAGTGCTAAAGGAATGGAATGCATTTCTAAAATAAAATATGGGTTTATTTGAACTGAATGTGGGGAAATCTGAGAACAGGTGATGGTGTGAGAAATGTAGAAATAATGCAATGTTTAAATCGGGGCAACAACAACTATAAGAATTTCCTTCTTCACTTATGCTCCTTTTCCAATCAAAAAAAATGTTCAATTGTACAAAGATAATGTAAACATATTTTGCATTCAACAATTTTCATGAAAGGAACAAAAATGAATGAATGAATCAAAAAGATTATCAACTTTTGACTGAATTTTTTGATTAAATGATGTGTTTCTAACAAGAACAAATGAAGAAGTAAATGTGTAAAGCATCAAACTAAAGAATACACAAAGCAGAAAACATTCTAATTAGTTTTTGAAATTGCACTTAACTTATTTAATATTAGTCCTTTGCATTGCTGCCTGATCACACCTTGACTGTAATCAGCACAGCTGTTTCTGCTAATTACTCCCTCAGTGAATTCAAATATTTGGGGTTTGTCCAAACCCCCATTTTCCATGAAAAAGACTAATCTTTTCTGAAAGTAACTTGCTTCATTTGGAAATGATATTCAAAATCACCAAATAAAAAGGAAATAATGTCCTTTCACTTCTTTTTTGACTCTCTACTTCCTTTGACCTGTAACGTTTGCCAGGGAGTCGAGGAGATGACATCACAGATGGCATTTGGAATATTTGGAATATTTGCTACTACCACCAAGATCACCAGATCCTCCTCTCACATTTTGTTCCACACATGGTGTCATGTTTTCGTTCAACCTTTTAAGTTCTTTATCTAACAATTTCGTAGTAACAACTTAAGTGACTTGTTTTTTCACAACCTCCTTCACTGACATAACTGTGCTACTGCTTCTTGTTAAATTGACTGATATGTTAGAAAGAAAAGACACTTATGACGGATTACGCACACACAACGGTACACACCAGTATGCACAACACAAGGTTGGACAAAGGTGAGGATGACAGGCTCGCATTTCTCCTCCGTCCATTTGACTGCAGGAGCCTGCAGCCTGCAGCCTGCAGCGCACTGGTTTGAATTGCTTATTAGGGCCCATTCAGCATAGCTGCTCCTGCGGTGTGCACGTGCACGAGCACGTGCATGTTGCTTTAGCCGACCCTTCATTCATGATGCATATTCTCAAATCTGGAAAGTGCAGCGCCAATATCACCCCAGTGAAATCACTACGGAAGCTGTCTGCTCCAAAAGTCTTTTACATTTTGATGGGTTTTTTTTTTTTATAGCTTGTAACAAATGAAAGAGTCAAATGAAGGTCAAAAAGGTTGCAGCAGCACTAACAGGGATGAGCTGCTTCATCTCGATATTCTGGTCAAAACGCATGAAAGAAAAATTCAGTAACTCTGAATCTACATAGTCATCGGCAGCGCACTTTTGAATGAAAAGTCTATGAAAACACCCACAAACCTGCGTTTCAGGCGTCCGCGTTAAAAACCCTCACATTCATTATTTGACACCAAGTCTTTCATTTATCGCAATAAGTTGGTAAAGAAAATGTCTGAAGCATTTTGGACATTTTCATACCAAATCTAGTCCACCTGTAGGTGGCAGACAAGAGCTGGAAGACAAAGCAAAAGCCCCTCCCTGCCAGCTACCTGCTTGTCTAGCACTTGTCCGGTGTGAACGCCATGCACTCATGAAACAGCGCTAGCCACGTTTTTGAGCGTGCAACACATGCCGATGTAAAATAATCCAGAATACGAGAAAAAAAAAAACAAGAAGCCTTAATTCCCACTCTACAGTTTTTGGCCAAAATCAAATAAATTTATGTTGTTTTCTTCAGAGCGGAAGGAGTTCATCAGAGATTCACCTCTGATTTTTGGGTCAGACCTTTGCCGCAAAGCAACCCCGCCCCCCATTGTTCTCCCCATTTCTTAGAGCTCTCCCGCTGGCTTACAGCTCCTCACAACACCAGGCTAACAACATTAGTGGTGCAACAAAACTGGCGAGCAAAGTTGGAGCTACCCAGCCGTACAGTTTAGATCCAGATTCCAGCTCAGACAAGTGGATTGCATCAGAATGGAGCGGAGCAAGGAGATACATTCCTTTTCAAATGACGTGTTTTCATCTGCTCCTGATTCACAACAGTTTGAAAAAAGTAATACTCAGAAATGCAGTTCCCAGGTTCATTTTCTTTATATATGTGACCTCTGTCATCACAACATGTTATAAACAGCCAAAAACAGCATTTTTGTTGGAGCGGCTCTTTAACAGCTGCAAAGTAATGTAGTTTTACTGTTTCGTTTTACTTTAGGGAAACGATGAAAGTCAGTGAGGAGAGAACCGCCTTCAAGAGGGAAACAAACACATTTATCACAGAAATACCTCTCAGTAGTTTTGTCAATCAGCTTGTGAAAAAGAAATAAGTGTGAGTTAATCTGACACGAGTGCAAAGCCTGAACTAAAATAGGATTAAATAAATTGCATTTGTTGAGAGGCTCAAAGCCTTTTTTAGTCCAGTTTGTTTTTTCTTATCTTCATTGTATTTCTTTTGTGTGTTTTTGTGTTCAGTCTTTCACGTTCAGTTGCAGACCTCTCAGTGAAAATCCTAACAGGCTTCTGCTTGTAAATCCTCACAAAGGTTAATTAACCCAGTCTCCAAGTTTTGTAATGTTCATGTTGGAGTTCCTGTCATCTTTCCTTCAGTTTCGCTGCATCTTCATCCTAAATGACGATTTATCGTATTTCGGGCAGATACTCGAAGCAGTGTTTTCAGGTAAATACCCCAGGGCGGTTCAGTTAATTAACTCACCTGCTCAGCGTCCTATTTAAGCCAGGTGCGCAGTTGTTCATTCTTTCTTACCTTCAGCGCTCATTCTTCGCCGGTCTCCGAGGCCGCGGGTCTCCGTCTCTTTCGGCGTCTTGCTGTGTTCCCCCGTCCTTCGGATGGATGATCCCCATCTTTCTGATGTGGGGTTTTCGTTTCGCCGCGTCTGCTCTCCTTAATTTCTCCTCCGATCCGTGGGCGGCTGACGGCGCACAGCGCGTTCGTTTCGCCGCAGTCGCGTGCATCTGCAAGGGGTGTGCTTTCCGCGATGTTCTGGATGTCCGTGCCCCCCGATCAGGAGTAGTCCGGGTCTTCTCGTCTGCCGTGGTCACCCCAATTATCCACGGTGAGCGTCATGCGGTACTTTTCCCGTGTAGTTTTCTATGGCTGCGTCTCACTTCCTGTTTACTTCGGTGACGTCACGCCCCTGAGGACCCTGGGAATTGTGGTTTTGACTCCGGGTCCTTCATGATGCGCTTCTGATTCCTTTTCTGCTGCGTAGTTCTGTGTCGTCCGGTTGTTTTTTTTTTCAGGGGTTGTGGGGTCCTTTCTGTGGTTGTGAAGGCTGGCAGTCCTCGTTTGGACAGGTTTCTCATGCTGGCTGAATTTATCGTGGCTTTTAGCATTTTGTTTTCTGTTGCTGTTTTGTTCTTTGGGAGCTGTGTGTAAATCTTATCTTTAATTTGATGCTGGCTTTATTATTATGGCGTTTCTTCTGTTTGTTTTCTTCGTTGTTGTAGCTGCTGGTTAGTTAGAATGTGAATCAGTGTCTCTTGGACCCGTCTCTGCTCTGTGGACATTTTTCCCTATGATTGGTCTCTCTTATGCAGCGTCTATGGCTCATTTTATTCACTCTGCGATCCTCGTTCATTGCCCCCGCACATTCTGCATCTGGTTCTGCTTCGCCTGTTTTTCCCCGCTCTGTGTACCCCAGTGGGTCCTGCCCTGTCCTCAGGGACTTGCGTCGGCCGCATTAGTGAGTGTGTCGGTCTCGTCGCGGCCTTGTTTTCTCGGCTGGACAGTTAATTTGTTATTCTCTCTCTAGTTTGGTTGGAGGTTTGTGGGGGCTGTGTGATGGATTCTTCCGGGGCATCGTTTTCAAAGCCGCCACTGAGGGTGGCCCCTAGGAAGTGTTCAGGTTGACGTGACTTGATCTGGACCTGTTAGCGCCTCGCAGTTAATCTTCTGGGCATCAGTGGCCTGGTTCCCCATGCGCCTTCAGGATTAGTATACATTTTCTTCAGCTCCCCATGCTGTCTCCACGATTTTCCTCCGAACGCGATATAAGGCTGAGGATGACTGTCACTGATGGTCTCACTGTTCTGCCTCTATGCCTCTCAGTGGCGTCTCTTGGCCTTCAGTTGGCGCTCGAAGTGTTTGCCGGTTTACCTTTCCGTTGTCGTGGCAGTCCTCATAAAATCGACTTTATCGCCCTGTACTGGATATTTGTAGGCGATGGGTGCCCTTCATTTTGCATGTTATCGATGATCTCTTGGTGGCCAACTTTCCTCTGTATCCCTGGTCTTTTGAATCTCTGTGAAAAAACTTTATTTTCAAAATTGGGTTTCCACGTTATCTATAATGTACGGTCCTCCACCCGTCCGGATTTCTTTTTCTTCTATAGATTTGGGTGGTTCATTGATGCTTGTCTCTCCCCATTATGTCATCTCTAGCTTTTGTGCAGCATGTCGTTTATTCAAATTTTGGTTGGATATGATTCGTCAATGATTGGGCCACCTGACATTGCTGTAGCTTTGGTCCTATGGTCATCCATTCATCTTGTGTTCTTGTTCTGGGTAGTTCGATCCTGGGCCTCGTGTTCCTGTTCTGGATTTTCGTGTTTTGCGTTTGATCTTTCCCTCTCTATGCCTGGAGTGGTTTTGTGATACCTGTTGTGTCTTCAGGCTCCCTCCACTTGTTCTCCTGAGTCTGCGCCTTCTGGTTTGGGGGAAAAGGATTTAAGAAGAGTGGTTTGTGTTTGTCCGGCCGCCAGAATCTACGGCTCTGATGGTTCTTAAGGGGTCGTCCGGTTATTTCATCCTTGGAGATTATATTAAGGCTGTTTCAATATTAAATGATAGTATTGTGTCATCGGTTGACTTGGTTAATGTTTAAATAACACCTTGAGCAACTTCTACCCTGACCGTAGGAAATATATATCACTTGCGCTCTCAAGCTTAGTTCAAGAGTTAAATCTTGTGTCCACAAGTCAGTCTTCTATCTGCTTTTTTTTAAGCAGATGACACTCTGCTAGATGCATCCCCATTTAGAGGCTTGTTATACTCCGCCTCTAAATGCTTAAGGTTCAGTCTAGCAAAAAATACTATCAAAACCTATGATCCCTCATGGCTCTCAAGTTCTCTTTTGCAGTATCCAGTCGCCCTTGGCTAATTAAAAAATTTGAGAACCACTTATATCAAATACAAGGCATCAAATCCAGCCGAGCTGTAATCCTTTGCCACGTGGGATGTTGACCTTCCTCATCTACAAATCTCCTTGGCTACTCTTCCCATCTACTACTCCTCGATGGCCTCCTGAAGGTGCGTCCCTCTGAAACTGTCAAAGGTTACTTTTCTCATCATTGGAATATATAAAAGACTGGTGTTAAGATTTCGTGCAGGTCATATATTTCACTATCATTTCACTGTTGGAATTTGTAATTATGGTGGTTTCTAGGGTGCGATAAATCCACAATGGGTCTTTACCTTTACTATCTACTAAATTTCACTTTCTCTGATTTGTTTTTTAAAAGCACTGTTATTTAATTTATCTCAATCGTTTTGAAACTGATCAGTTTCTGGGTTATTTATATATTCTTGTCAAGACTAATACTGCTTTGTTTTTATCTATGCATCGCATCCTGAGCCTGCGAACACCTACGCCCCGATCAGCTTCTCCGTTTCCAGGAAATGATGTCACCCATGCATTCCTTGATCTGGTGCTGCAACGATGACTGCTCGACGTACCTATTGCTGCACTGAAAGTGACGGGGCGTTGGACCTCCTCTGCATTCCAATGACACTTCTGACTGAATTAATTAATCAATGTCAACCGCAGAATGAATGTAAATTCTTCGATTATAGATGTTAAAAGAAAATTATAGCCAGGTGGAAGCCTCAAAATTTAGGTTGCTCTAAGTTGTATCATAGTCTGCGAGGAGCTCGAATCTGGTTCTTAAGCTCATTTGTTTGTAGTATGCCAAAGAAGCATAGTAATTATGGGCGTTGAACTCGTTCTTAATATTGGGATGGAACCTCATTATATGGATGTTCCTTGAGCGCTTATAATTGGTATGCCAAATGGAGAAAATTATGGCTATTAAGCTCGTTCGTGGTACTGTCGTTGGGAGCTTCGAAATAATGGATGTTACTTAAGCGCGTGTATATATAGTTGCCAAAATGGAAGAGTTTATGGCCATCAAACTTGTTCTTGGTTTAATAGAAGTTCCAATAATGGCTGTTAAGCATGTCATACGCCATCGGAAGCTTTGGATTGGATGTTAAGCTAGTGTATCATACGGGTTGTTTGGCGGTTTAAATTATAGTTCTGCACAGCGTTTTGCGGAAGTGAGCTTACGTTCTAAGATCACGTATAAGTAATTTTATGTTGGCTCCCCTTTTATTTCTTTCCCTCTCTCTTTCAGATAGTATGTTCCTCTAGTGGTTTCCACGAACGGGAGCGACCCTACGGTCAATGGTGCCGGGTCACACATAGCAGATCCACTAGATAGCATGTCCCCTTCGTGGCGCTGTACTCGAACGGGGCGGCCCAACGGTCAATGGTGCCGGGTCACACATAGCAGATCCACTAGATAGCATGTCCCCTTCGTGGCGCTGTACTCGAACGGGGGCGGCCCAACGGTCAATGGTGCCGGGTCACACATAGCAAATCCACTAGATAGCATGTTCCCTTCGTGGCGCTGTACTCGAACGGGGGCGGCCCAACGGTCAATGGTGCCGGGTCACACATAGTAGATCCACTAGTTAGCATGTTCCCTTCGTGGCGCTGTACTCGAACGAGGGCGGCCCAAACGGTCAATGGTGCCGGGTCACACATAGCAGATCCACTAGATAGCATGTTCCCTTCGTGGCGCTGTACTCGAACGGGGGCGGCCCAAACGGTCAATGGTGCCGGGTCACACATAGCAGATCCACTAGATAGCATGTTCCCTTCGTGGCGCTGTACTCGAACGGGGGCGGCCCAAACGGTCAATGGTGCCGGGTCACACATAGCAGTCATACTGGGAAATGAAATGAAAATGGAATGCTGCCGAAAACACACCCCATTTTATTACACACTGATTATACATTCACATTTTCTCTTCTTCTGGATGATTTTAGTGTTGGGGGTTTTGTTACCCGAAAGTTTTATGGAAATTTTATGGAATTTTATGGAAGTTTTATGGAATTGAACGGAGCCTTATGCCAAACGAAAATATGTGAATGCCAACTTAAAGAATGTGGAAAAATGTCAAATAAATATTTCTTACTGCAAGAGTTGTCTGACTGAAATGACGATTTATCGTATTTCGGGCAGATACTCGCAGCAGTGTTTTTTCAGGTAAATACCCTAGGGAGGTTCAGTTAATTAACTCACCTGCTCAGCGTCCTATTTAAGCCAGGTGCGCAGTTGTTCATTCTTTCTTACCTTCAGCGCTCATTCTTCGCCCCACCCTCCTCCCCGGCTTCCACCTGTGGGCTCCGTAAAGGGGGGTTTTGTTACCCGAAAGTTTTATGGAAATTTTATGGAATTTTATGGAAGTTTTATGGAATTGAACGGAGCCTTATGCCAAACGAAAATATGTGAATGCCAACTTAAAGAATGTGGAAAAATGTCAAATAAATATTTCTTACTGCAAGAGTTGTCTGACTGAAATGACGATTTATCGTATTTCGGGCAGATACTCGAAGCAGTGTTTTCAGGTAAATACCCCAGGGCGGTTCAGTTAATTAACTCACCTGCTCAGCGTCCTATTTAAGCCAGGTGCGCAGTTGTTCATTCTTTCTTACCTTCAGCGCTCATTCTTCGCCCCACCCTCCTCCCCGGCTTCCACCTGTGGGCTCCGTAAAGGGGGGTTTTGTTACCCGAAAGTTTTATGGAAATTTTATGGAATTTTATGGAAGTTTTATGGAATTGAACGGAGCCTTATGCCAAACGAAAATATGTGAATGCCAACTTAAAGAATGTGGAAAAATGTCAAATAAATATTTCTTACTGCAAGAGTTGTCTGACTGAAATAACCACCACACTTCAAAACTGAATCTTCATAAAGTCAAAAGAGCCTTGTTTCAGGAAAAAATGTTTTATTTTCTGTCTAGCAAGAAAAAGACAGATTTTTATCAAAAAGTTTTTAAGTAATTAATTATTTTAATTTTAGAAACATGTCTTTAAGACTGGAACTTTTTTCCTAAAATAGGTATTCTTGGGAAGATCGTTTCATCTAACTACAGTGACAGGATATTTTGCTTGTTTAAAAAAAATCTGCTAATGGCGTAACAATATTTGAACAACATCTAAGGGTCTTTTTTTCAGTGAATCGTGACATTTGTCCTGTTTAGATGTAATGCTGCATTTCTAGTCTATTTTTGCATTAAGTTTGTAATCAATCACCTCTAGAAGATGCTCGGTTTGCTGTCATTGTTTCAGTTTAGTGATTGTGAAGATGTAGCAGATTATGATCAATATTCTGGCTTAATCACAACAAATGGATCCACTTTTCAAGTCAGATAATTTTACTCTGACTTTTGTCACCAAAATGAACATTCAGCAGACCACCTGTAGTCTGAGTGATGTGTACTTAACTGAAAAATCCAAAGTGAACATGTTTCTTTCTCATTTCTAAATGAAATGATCTCTGTCAAATAATTATTTTGGATGTTCTCATATATTTGTATCACTTAGACTTGATGTTGTTACTTAGTATTTAAAGTAGAGCCTGTTGAAGTCCTTGACTGTATCTCAGAACTGGACTGAGTGAGTGTGGCGTCTTCCATTGAAAACTATTTACCTTCTGTCTCCAACCAAATGAGGTCAATTCATTCGCCTTCGGTAACCAGTGATTGGTCAGAGTTGGTCTAAGTCTAAATTTCTATGGCAACCACTCTCACCAATCTGGAGTGTGCTTGTTGGAAGGTCACACCCCTACCACCTAAAAGCGGGCTCAGAAGACTCTGCCAATCAAGTGTTTTGAACGTTGGATGTGAGGCTTCTGATTGGCCAGTGTACAATGTTTACAATTTACACTGCAATGGGGATTTTCAAGAAAATGTTTTTAAAAAATGGTATCAGATCCAGAACAGTTCTTCTGACCGATAGAAAGACTCTCTATAGAAGTCTACGGTATTTTGGCTTCTTGGAGCCCGTCTGTTCTTCCTGTTTTGAACGCCAGGAGGCGGGGTCACTCAATCCATTTCTCACAGCAAACTAGTGCTATTTAGAAGAAGTTACTTAATTTGATGAGAGAACTGGAGTGGTGTCTGACTCAGAATACATTATATTTTTTTTTTTACATCAATGGAAACTCTGAAGCAGTGCTTCAAAGGAAACTGCCGTTGATGGTTGTGGCAGTGATTGTCCAGAAAAAGGTCAAAGACGACCACACAGATGTCAAAGCCCGTTTTTCCTCTTCCAGATCCTTCAGCTATTTACCTGATGAGATCTTCACGCCTTACCCTCTAACCCACGAAACCAACAGGATCCCAAAGACTCAGTTCTGGTTCTGTCTGCATGACTGATCAAAGCGTTTCTGACAGAACATGTGGTCACGTTAAAAATTGAGATTCATATTTTCTCTGAAAAGGCTTTTGTTTTCTGATTCCATCCCCCCTTAAAGTCCAACAGCGGTCCCACCACAACCATTTCCAAGTCTTTCTGATCGCACCTTGTCAAACTGTAGCCTTAAAGACTTTCTGTTTACGTCACGTCAGAAGCGCTACCAAAGAAAAGTTGCTGTCAATTGTGTTGGCTCGCTCTGTCCTGCTCAGAATGCCTCTCCTACCACACAACAGAGAGGGATGTAGAACCACACCAAGCAAGTCAGCAGGCTTAAAAAAACAAACCTAGAGCAGCAGGATTTGCTGGAGGGGAAACATTTCCTGTTTTCTCTTCAGGTGCAGCGGAACGGTCCTGCACCAGGAAACCTGCCAAGACTCTCCAGCCTCGGTTGTTTGTCACCACAGCGTGCAAATAAATGTCGTTCTGCCAAGTGTGACGTGACCGCACCATAACTCTGCTGCTGCCCGAGCTTCTAACAGAGAAAAATAAGCAGAGTTTCCGCCTGAGAGGCTCTGCAGCTTTCCCTCTGCTGCATTCCTGCACTCGCTAATGGACGACCTTTGCTACTGTCTGGCAGAAACACTGCAATATAATTTTTATTTTGTAAATTCATTTGACAGCACCAGAGCAACAACACATATATTTTGTTGTTTATTTCCATGGATTTTCCTAAAGTTATAATTAACAAATAGCCGCTGAGGTTTGACAATTAGAGTAAAAAAGTTGTCAGGAAAAGCAGAACTGACCTTTCAGGTTGTTGTAGGAAGTTTTTCATGGCCTTGACCTGCTGGAAGTGGCAGGACATGTCAGTGGCCAGCACCATCTCCACCACCAGAGCCCGGAGTTCTCTGGATGGAAACAGAAAAGAGGAAAAACCTCAGCGTTTAACCTTTAGATTAAAAAAAAGGCCAAAAAAAGATGGGATGGTGAGAGGAACGGTTGAGGAGCTCTGCTTTGAAAAAAGCTGCCAGATTCTGGCATTAAAACTAGATCTCAAAGTATTAGTATTAGTCTAAATTATAATTATGCCGTTCTTAGCCAAAAAACCTGTGTTGTTTTCTAGGACATAGTTTCTGCAGAGCAGCAGGAGTTCATTAGAAATTCATCTCTGAGTTGTTCGTAGATAGCAACCCCGCACCCAATTTCCCCTCCCTGTTGCTGATAGTTCAGACCAGGGAGCTCATGGCCTGCCGCCCTTCCTATCACCCAACTCTTTACGTACTCTCCCACTAGCTTACAGCTCCTCACACGCTAAAACCTATAGCGATCCAACAAAATGGTGAACAATTTCAGAGCCAACCAGACGTCCAGTTTAGATCCAGATTCCAGCTCAGACCAGGAAAACAAAGACGTTTACGGGTCTGTTTGTCTCACGTGGATGCATCAGAATGGAGCAGGGTGATTGTGGCCCCGCCCAGTGTTTTTTCTACGTATAATCTTTTTATAATGTGTTTTTTCATCTGCCCCCGATTCACAACGATCTCAATAAAGAAATACTCAGAAATGCCGTTTTTATAAATGTCCTCCATCATCAGAAAAATGCCACAGGAACACGTTAAACACCAAAAACACGATTTCCATTGGAGTGTGTATCTAAGAAAGTAAAATGACTCAAAAAAGCTGTTCCTTTTTTGTCTGGCAAGAAAAATAATCTTAACAAAAACATTTTTCAAAATAAAATAAGCTTTCTTTTAGTTTTAAATTTTAGGTAAAACTATTTTTTTACCTCATGGGCAGATGTTTTTGTTTAAATTGTAAGAATTTTTTACTCCTAGTTTTGCCGCTTTGTATTTCCGTACAAGATCTTCAAAAGTGTTGTTGAACCTTTGAAGCTCTCCAACTCTCCAAATGTTTGATCTGGAGAAGTCCTAACTTGACTTTGGTGTTTGAGATCAGAGAAGCGTGTTTGCTTGGCCTGTCGCCTCTCATGCCTCTGACTGTTTTCACGTGACAGCGGTAGAGTCTGCATTAGTGACCTCCAGTCATCCTTGGAGAGGTTGTAGAGGATGTTCATCTCGTCGTCGTCCTGCAGAAGGCGGTAGGCTGCGCTGACGTGATGACTCTCCAGCACTGAGCGATCATTATACAGGATGGCTGTGTCTGACCTGTCAAACAATGACACGGAGATGACGTTTGTTGTTTTAAACTGGAAAAATACAAACACAAATTCAAAAATGAGGCCACCCATGGGGTGTTTCATCTATTAAATTGTCTTAAAATTGTGATGAAACTTCTATATGTCATTCTACTAGAATTTATTTCAGAAATGACTGAAAATGATCTCTAAATACCTTCATAAGGGTGTATAAAGTGCATTTGCTGCCTCTGAAACGTGACTACAAAGTTCGGAGATGAAAGTTTATCTTGCAAAAATAAAGTTTCTGAGAACATTTGGCTCGAAAGAATAATAAAGATAAAAAACTGGAAGAGCTTGGGCTTTTGAATTCATGTGCATCTATCCTTTTATCACCTCACGGCGGGCAATCACAGTTAAAATGCAAAGACCCCCCCTTCCCCCCCTGCAAATAAAACCATTGATCGGCTGAGTCACTGCCATGCATTTTTAATTTTACCATCCATTACCTTGTCTGGATGTGGAAGTTGTTTGTGGTCCCCGTGTGCTCGTAGTCGTGCACTGCTGCCGCAAAGATCATGGCAAAGATCTCCAGTTCTGTCAGCCAGTGCTGGAGACCAAGGAGGAGAGGACGGAGGGGCGGAAACCAGCACAGGGAGAAGAAGAGGAGGTGGAGGGAAAAAATTAGACGGATTACAGAGGTGGAGAGGCGGGAAAAAAAATCAGAACCAGCGACGGGGCAAGAAGATGGAAAAATCATGAACATAAGTGGAAAGAATGGATGACGATGAGATGAGAAAGCAGTGAAGTGGAATTAAGGGATTAATTTTAAGGGAAAACATGGTATAGGGGAAGAGTTTTGCATTAAAAATGCATTACCGTCACAGATGAAAGGAAACAAATGGGGATGTAAAATGAAAAAGTCATTTTGAGATTTCATTTCTTCCTGTTTTTGAACACACAGCCTCATTTCACTGCTGAACAGGCTGTGCAGAGACGCCGTCGATCCCGCCTCCTCATCTCCTTTCTGTTGGTCAAAAACCATCAGGAAGGAGAATCGACCAGCTTTCCTAGAGCACAGATCCACCTTTTTAAAGCAGAGTATTCATGGAATTATATGATAGTTTCTTTTATTCTTCTTATCTATCAGTTATGAATAAGAAAAAGATACACATCTGCTGAATGGGCTGCACATGTGGTGCAGTGGTTAGCACTGTCGCCTAACAGTGAGATGATGATGATTCAAATCCCAGTGGGGTTTATTCTGTGTGGAGTTTGCCTGTTCTCCTCGTACATGTGAGGCTTTTTTCCGGGAACTCTGGTTTCCCACCACCTTCCAGAAACCTGCTTTTTAATTGTTAATTGATAAATTGTCTTTGTATAACAAATAAACTTTAGTTTTAAACATTCCAGATAATTTTCCAGGTTTGTAGTTGTTCTAACTTTTTTTTCTCTTTTTTCTACATCTTTCCAAGCTTTCTCAAAATCAGTACAGTTAAACTTTTTGCCTCATTTAGAGCTAAAATCTAGAAAAAAAAATGGAAATTATAATCCCGTTTCATAATCCATTTGCTCCATTTCTTCTTTTAAGAAATTCAAAATGTTAAATGTCACTGTAATTTTTGGTTCCATTTGCAGAATGTTCCTTTAACGTTCAATAAATGTTAACTAGTGAAAATGTCATTTGTTGTCATTAATTTTGGAAACAAACATTTTGATTTACGTTCTAAGAATTAGTGCTAGTTTTAGATTTTATGACAATTCATCAAGATGCAAGTTGTCCTGGGATTCTCATTTTGCTCACTTTTTGTTCTAAAATGAGTCATTTCCACTTATTGTACTATTTATTTTAATCACTAATCAAAGGTACATACAACAAAAAATATACAAACCATTTGCTTAGAACTTGCAAAAAATACATATAAGATTAATATTTTGTTTTATATGGTATAAAAATCA
Organism: Oryzias latipes; assembly: GCF_053564925.1. Lineage (NCBI taxonomy): Eukaryota > Metazoa > Chordata > Actinopteri > Beloniformes > Adrianichthyidae > Oryzias > Oryzias latipes. The sequence continues at coordinate 34,227,310 of NC_136253.1, forward strand.
GTTTGAAGTCATTCTAAAAGCTCATATTTCCCTTTTCAAATGTTTGTGTGTAACTCCTTGTTTCTAGGATTTGATATAAGTAAAATAATTTGCTGCATGTACAGATCATTTCAACACTTTCCTCTTAAGATTACTCTTCTGTCCCTCTTTTGCAGTATGGATGTGTATACTAGTATGTGGTCCTGCAACATCCATCCATCCATCATTCATTCATCCATCCATCCATCCATCCATCCATCCATCCATCCATCCATCCATCCATCCATCCATCCATCATCCATCCATCCATCCATCCATCCATCCATCCATCCATCTACCATCCATCCATCCATCCATCTACCATCCATCCATCCATTATCCACCTACCATCCATCTATCCATCCATCCATCCATCCATCCATCCATCCATCATCCATTCATCTACCATCCATCCATCCATCCATCCATCCATCCATCCATCATCCATCTACCATCCATCCATCCATCCATCATCCATCTACCATCCATCCACCATCCATCCATCCATCCACCATCCATCCATCCATCCATCATCCATCTACCATCCATCTACCATCCACCATCCATCCATCCATCCATCCATCCATCCATCCATCCATCCACCATCCATCCATCCATCCATCCATCCATCCATCCATCCGTCCATCCATCCATCCATTATCCATCTACCATCCATCCATCCATCCATCATCCATCTACCATCCATCCATCCATCCATCAATCCATCCAGAATGATGGACAAACTGATGTCTTGACGTCTGTGTTTTGTTTTAAAAGTTAAAATAGTTGTTATGCACCTGGGTGTGGGAAATTTGCCCTCCACGTTTGTCTGACTTGGTGGACACATTTGTTTAAGCTCCCAATCCAACCCCTTACTGCCAACCAAGAAGGCGTGACTTGACCCTGGATTTGAGCTCCCATCCTTCTAGTATGGGTAGACACTCTATTACTAGTCCCCAGCAATAAGAACCAATGAGTGCAACCATCTGGAACACGCGTCTGTGTTTTGAGCCATTGTCGAGCACAGAGGGGACTCAGCTCAGGACACCAATCGTATTAGTGACTAATCAACAGAGAGCGGTGGGGGAGTCGTTAGGAACTGGAAGGGGGGGAATCAGAGCTCTGTATTTCCTCACAGGCAGGCTTTATGAATGACCTGTTGATTGTTGATTTAATGGAGTCTAGAGGGCCTGAATGATCCATGACATTTGCCTGCTCTCTCAGGAGCCTGCTGTCGGTCACTCCATTATTGTGGTTTCCTGCGCGAGGCGCAGCCCAGGAGACACGCGACGGCAACAGCTGCCACAGCCACCTTATTAAGGTGATTAAATAAAACAGTGGGAGCTGGGGCAGCCTTCTAGCAGGAGAGCTGGAGATTTTGAACTCGGGCTGTTTGGATTTTTGAAGGAATTGATGTTGTGTCATAAATTTCCTAAAGCTACTGTGGTGAGGAAAGACGTATGGATTACCTGATGCGAGGAGAACAAAAGCAGCTTGAAGTATGGAGTAAAAGTTTAGCCTGAAACATTGATTTCCGTGATATTTTAAGACTTAAAGCAAGCCTTTTTTCTTTTAACATAACTAGACTCAAACTAGAAATGAGAGAATTCTCATGGGTAAATAGAAACTTTTATTTCATGAACTATATGTTGCCGTTTTGTTCAAACAATGAGCAAGTTAAGCAGATTAAATTAAAATATTTATCACTTCAAGTTTTACAACATAAAGTTGATCTGCCAAGATAATATTTAGAAGCAAATAAAAAAAAGTTTTGGTTTTCTTTCTCTTATGGAGTGTTTATGTTGTGCATAAACCTATGTACTTATATATATATTTATATACATATATTTGTTAATTTAATGTTTTATTTAACCATCTATGACATTTTTCTGTTCTTCAGCTCTAATCTTCTTTACCTTTTATTTAATTTGACACTAATGGCTTTTATTGTTTTATTTATTTATTTTATATCTGCAAGACACATTTTACTCATTCCCTGTAATCAGCATATTGTCTGCACATAACCTATATTTTCTTTATGTTTTGTTTTTGCTCTTATATGATAACAGCTTTAATCTGACTGTACATGTGGACAGTGACAATAAAGGTATTCTTTGAATTTTACCGAACAAAACTGTATTTAAAAGCTTCGTCTTTGGCTGCATTTCTGCTGCTGTACATCAGCCGATGTTACCGGGTAAAAAGCCCTCTATTAAACAAAGCGACAGTTCTGTATATTTCACTTTTCACACTATTAGTTTGCACTGCGCTGTTTTGTAAATAGCTTTCTATCTTTATTTTATTTCTGACTGTGTAGAATTTTGGCTGTAAATGCAATTTCCCCCTGAATGAAATAAAGTATTCTGATTACATGCTCTAAGTCTGAGTTCAGTGAGCTTTCCTCTGAGAATGTAGACATATGGAAGTGTCTGAAGGCTGTGCAAATATTGGTTTAGGCCTGATGCTCCGTTCACGCCGCCCTCAGCAATGCACATTTAAGACTTTTGGATTCACGCATGGCTATGCAAGTCTGTTTTGGGCTCTATGTACCAAACAACATTAAAGGCGTGTTGAGAGTTAAACTAGTTGAGCCTGGACCAATCATTGACTTGGATTTGGTAATGAAGAATGGGTAAATAAACTCATGGAAGTACCAACGGTTTGAAAAATGTATCATGGAGGAGAAATGAATAATATGTCTGACTGGAATTTTAGTTTTTTTATTTATCGGAATGGAGCCTGGAGGAAGATTTGCAAGATTTGCCCTGCTTCAACATTTTGTACCAAGCCTATTCCAACTGTGAGTACATGCGCTAGTATCGGGCAGCGATAGTCCAATGGGAAGACCATATGCTAAAAGCGTATGTCAACGCTCAGTGCGTTTGTGGCATTAGTCTCACAAATGGCATCTTCCATTTTCATGACATCCCTTGAGGCGGCCAAACAAGCCTCAAGTGAACTCCAAGACACACTGGGCCTCCCATTGACATTCAGCCACTAACCTCTACGACCCTCTACGGAATCGGTCAACCAAAAAACCAACAGAACGCGTACGGGTCGACCTGTGTGTGGTCCATGTGACTGACTGAGCCTTTAGATCAGTGTTTTTCAACCAGTGTGCTACGGCACACTAGTATGCCGTGGGAGATGGTCAAGTGTGCCGTGAGAAATTGCCCTCATTAACTGATCTAAAAACATTTTCCATCTCCAGGAAATCAGCTCTTTGTTCATCCAAACAGGCCCTGATAAAACACTGAGTAGTTAGGAATATAAAAGATCTTAAAATTAATTTTTCTTTGTGTTTATATAATTCTATTAAAGACATTTTGATAAAAATGTCCCGCGATTTACCTGCAGCTATGACTTTTTGCGGAAAAGTCCCGCCACTTTAACTGTCTCCGCCAATCAATCTTGAAGGCTTAATCACATGTCATCAGTCTGACCAATCAGAAGTGCTTAAAGTCTTCACTTCCTTGTTCTTAATTCTGCTGATAAAGTCTCTGAGTTCTAACAAAAATACCAGCTAAAGCTCGTCTTTAGCAGTGTAGCTTTCCACAAAGTCCGGTGTCAGACCGTGGAACAAGTGAAGAAAACAATGAAGCTCAGAGACACGAGTCTTTCTGCACTTTTTCGGCAGTTTTCACACTACATCTCCCATGATGCATTGGCTTAAAGGGACAGTGTCTCAGCGCACAATGAGTTGTCCTTGTGAAACGTCTTGAAACCACAACAAACAAACAGTTTCTAAATTCTCTAATTTAACTTTCATTTCATGTCTTAGAAAAAACAGCCGCAACTTCCTGCTTTTCCGGCCACAATTATCACAAAAATGCACGTGAGATTGCGGGCGGGGGGGGGGCTGTCGATCAATACAGACCATGAATTTCTGCTTCTTTTTTTTTTGGGATGCTGGTGTGCCGCGGGATTTTTGTTAAGGTTAAAGTGTGCCGTGGCTCAAAAAAGGTTGGAAAACACTGCTTTAGATACTCACCACCATGCCCGTCTTGAGCAGCAGGTAGTGGACAGTCTGCGTGACGTCAGCGGCGTGAATCAGGTTGTGGTAGGGGTTTTTGTGTTTGTTGTATCCGACCTCTAAAGCCTCCACAAACGACACCACGGCGGAGATGGGAATCTGATTGGATGAAACCAAAGCACAGTGCCAGTGAAAATGGTCAGAATCTCATGCAGTTTTAAACACAGCGTTTTTAAAGCCATTAAATGATGGAGCATGAATGATGTGGGAGCCTGCAGATGATTACATATTCAGATCAGCTTTATGGGCCTTGTCATTTACTCCCAGATGCTGTCACTACAAGTGGATCGTCCTTGGCTAGTGGGGACCGTAGAAAATGAGATGTGCAACTATCAGAGGAGATGAAGAGTGTCGAAACCAGTTCATAAAATGATCCCTGCTCAAGTGCAACAATATCATCTTAGAAGTGGAGCGCCTGCTTCCATCAAATTGAGCACTTTGCGTTCCTGTGATTGAGCAGCCATGCAGGGTGCAGCACGTTACATCTTCATGACTTTACCTTGAAGCGACTAATAAGATCATATCTTGTGAGCAACTCGTAGAAAATGAATTTGAGTGCGTGATCCCCGCTGGCTTCATTCAGAGCGAAGACATCAAACGACCACTTGTCAACATTCTGCGGGAAAACAGAGACATTCACACAGTGACACTATTCCTACCAACTCATGTTTTTATCTTCATGTAAAAAAGGGTTTAAAACTAATTAGAAATACCAAAAGGAAAAGCCCTAGTGGCTCAATTCTGTCACAAATCTGCTTGTGTGTCTCAAAACCCCCCCACAAATGCTGGTTATTTTGGTTTGTGCTCATGTTATAATACCTTCAGCACAGATATGACAGACGCAGGGTAGCTGAGTCCCACCATGTTGGAGGTGCGTCGGTACATCCTGTTTGGGAAAGATAAAAACATCAAATGAACAGCACTGCCAAACAAGACAGGTTCCTAAACCACAGCCTGGGGGGGTCCCCCACCAACATGAGATCCATACAAGTCAGGGGGCTAATTTCGCAATGATGAACATTGGTTTTTTTTGTTTTTTTTAATTTAATAAAAAGCTTTTTTTTTTTAAATCACAAATGAGGAACAGGAAATAGTTTAGCCAAAACATGGACAAGATGTATATTTTATTTAAGGTACAGAAATAATGTTTTTTGTTTTTTTTTACATTTATTGGACAATTCGCATCATTACAGGAGAAGCTTCCACAAATGGAAGGAGGTTGGAGGTTTAGGTCAGAAACAGCAAAGTTAAAGTTCCGTCAGTGTGTGAAATGTGTCCTGCGGGTTTGACTCCTCCCCTGGGGGAGTGGTGAGCTGCGGACAGTCGTACTCGAGAACCATTTGGTGGTTTCACCCCCCAATTCAACCCATTAACGCTGAGTGTTGAGCATTAAGGGGTCCCATTTATTCTTTGGAGTTGTTGGCATGACTGCCTTAAACTCAAGACCTACCAGTCTCAGTGTGGAGACACTACACTGAGGTCAAGTTTCTAATTTTCCCACTTCCTTTTACCTTCCTGTCCAATAACTGTTACGTTTGACACATTTGAGACACACCGATTTAAAAGAGAAAAAGCCTCCATGCATGTTCCTTTGTAATAAAGTCTTGAAGATGGAACTGTGGGAGCATCCAGGCTTGTCAAGGTCACGGTGAAGAGGCTGTTGTAGCAAACACTGTACAGCTCATTAATGCCACATTCATAATATGGGATTGAAGGGTAGGGGCAACAGCTACAAAACAGTCCACAAGAGGCTCTCAGCTGTCATCTGTCTGCTCAGCTGTTGGACAGGACAAGTTAAAAATAAATAAACAAACAAACAAAAAAATAAATAAAGAAACATTGTAAATGTATGTAAAAAAGGTTTTCTGAAGACATGACTTTTTCTGTATGTCTTTTAGAAAATTTGTCTTTATTCAAAGTTCTATGTACAAAACCTTTAGGTAAGGTTGTGTTGGTAAACTTGCAGACATTTTTATTGATGTTTTGACTTTAGGCAAGAACGTTGTTTTTGCTCACTAGCTATGCATAACCACATTGTGTTGATAGAATTTCTTTAAGGCTTCTTTAATTATTCAGGTTCTTTGGCAGCATGACCTTTTGGTCATCTACCGTTGGATTTGCATTTAAATTATTCAAATCATTCTCTAATGATTTGCAAACTCCTGCCTTTTTTCCTCTTGTGTGGTCTGTTACCTTTCCACGAATATGCCAGCCTGAACGGCGTGCACGATGCTGCGGAAGCGAGGTTTCTCTTCATTTCGCCGCAGCATCAGCCCCATCTGTCTGGTGAAGGTGGAGGCCAGCCAATCACGCACCTCTGAAGGCACCGAGTCTGACTGGATGTCACTGAGTTCATCCTCCGTGTCCACCAATCGCCTGAAGGAAAGAGCATGATGGGTACACGGCAGAAGCAAACAAGTCCAAACTAGAAGCACTAGAGGGGATCTGCAGTACATTACAAAGGAGAAAAAACATTTTGTAATTGATAGATCCAAAAAGCCCAGCATGTCAAAAATCACATGTTACATAACTCACCATTGAGGGAAACAGGAAAATGTCTGAACTGAAAATGTGTTCTTATGGCAAATATGAAGCACTGATGTCAAACGGGACGATAAGAAGGAGTCTGCTCGGATGGTTCCTCCTGGGTCCTGCAGACCCTCACTGGCCTTAATCACTTAGGATCCATAAGTTTCAATTAGCCCACCTCATAACGCATTCAATTAGTGAGGGACAGTATGGACTTGTTAGGATCTCCAACTTTGGTCATTTGCCATAAGAAAACATTATTTTCGGGGCCTTTACAAAACACTTCTGAATATAACTTCACAAGAAGGTCCACAAGCTCACAAAACTTTCCAAAAGCTGTGGGTCACACGAACATACAGCCCCTTTTTTTGTTTCTTTCATTTATGGATGGGGTCCTTTTGAATATGTACATACCATCTGCCATGTTAGCCATGCAGAAATTCAGTGGTGAAAGAAAATTAAGAGAAAATGAGAAGACTTGAAGACTATTAAAAGTTTCCACTGTTGGTAGAAAAAGACAATTTTAATGCAAAAGTACTAAAATAATTGAATTTTTTAGATAAACAGTGCAATATAAACAACTCTTTGATTTTTTTGTGTGTGTGAATTAGGTAGAAAATATTAAAACTATATTGAGTCTATGTAATGGATAAATTGACATTTTGAAAATATTTTATTCAAAACCAGTAAAAGTGGCAACATGTTATTCTTGATTAGGTGTGATTATAAGAATTTTCTTTCATTTTTTATTAATTTATAAAATAATATCTAACAATAACATTATCCAAATAATGCAACAGATAATGTATAGTATATCAATGTTTATTTTTTATTGTCTTTTTAATGGGATTTTATTGCTGGAATTGTTTCAATTAAACCACATTAATTGATTAATGTTCAAATGCAACATCTAAGCCTTTTTCCACCTCAGTTTTAGAAATATGATATTAAAATATCTCTGCGATTAAATTTCTAATTTGATCACAATAAGGGGATCATTTTAGAGCCAAACTAAGCAGGAGATCAAATAGGGATCATGTCACAGGTGTTAATGCTCTCAAGGTGCAATATCCTTAACATCCTTCGCGTGTGAAAAGAAAATGAGAAGCGCAGAGATCTTGATTTTACCGGAGGCTTTTGTTTTCTGAGCGAAGTTCCAACTCAGCATGCGTGGATTTTATGAGGCAACATAAACTCTGCAGTTGTGATTTTGTTGGAGATTGTAGGAAACCTAGTCTGAGAAAGTCCAGATTGTTGATTCCAAGTGGGTCAGAGAATCTCTGGACTAAAACAACCAAAGAGATTCACTCTCAATCGGTGCGTTTCATGTTCAGTTCTGAAGCATGGTGGTGGAGTTTTGATCATGTAGATTTTTTTATTCATTTATTTATTTATTTATTTTGGGGGGGGGGGGGGGGATAAAACCCAGAATCCTTGCAGTTATTAAGCAGGCGTATGTTTCTGCTTACTTCTAAAAACTCTCTATTGATGACTCTTCTATAGTTGAGTTATCAGTTGGTAGAGAAGCTCAATCACAAATAAATCATGAAAATAACGTAGACGTCGTCTAAAAAGGATACATCAGGTTGATGACATCACACACGTAGCATGCTAAAGTTCAAACCATTGTCTGTTTCGGACGTCATTCATAGAGAATCGCTCACTTCCAGCTCCAACAGCATGAAAACAGTTCAGCTGCCATTTTCTTTCCGGGAGATGGACGTCAACAGACGTGATCAGCAAGAGGTGATTGGTAAGAGTCAAGGTTTCTATGGCAACCACACTCGCCAACCAGGAGTGAGCTTGTTGGAAGGCCACACCCCTACCACTTGAAAGCGGGCTGAACAACATCTGTCAGACGTTTTGATTGTTGGACATGGGAGCCAGCAGGCTCCTCCTTCTTTTATTGAGTCATCTGATTGGTCAGTTTATAACTTGAATGACTTGAACTACAGAAAAAAATGTAATATCTTCTTCCCCTTTTGGCTTCTCCCATCAGGGGTTGCCACAGCGACCAAGTCGCATGGTAAACTTGGCAATGTTTTACGCCGGATGCCCTTCCTGACGCAACCTTCTCAAACCGGGCTTGGGACCGGCACAGAGGTAGAGAAGGGAACAGTGAGCAGCCCGGAGTCGAACCCTGGTTTCACGGACGGAAGGCGCCGCAAACCAGCACGAGCTAAACCGGCTCCCAGAAAAAAATGTAATATAAAAAATAAAAAAAGTAGTAAAACAAGAATGATTATTCTGACTGAGTAACAGCTGTTTATTTCTCAAAAGATGTCTATGGGATTTTGGCTTCTTGGAGCCACTTCCTGTTTGTGACTCCAAGGGGGAGGAGTCACTCAGTCCAGCCCTCCAATACAATCAATGTTTCTGACCTGTATTAGCATGGTACTGAAATGCACCAAGTACCGTAGTCAAAAGGAGATGCCATACGGATAGATGTAGAATCGAAAAACAGATCTGTGGTTTTTGCTCTTACTGCCCGAACTCAAAATGTCTCACTTTGACTTTGGCAAAACCCCCAGAAAATCTGCAACAACAGAGGTGAAAATTAAAAGAATCAAATTGTAGACTGAGACGTAAGTAAAAACCAGCAAACGTTTAAAAGAAATTTGCCACAATGAATTCCCTGGAAGTCAAACCTCCAGGAGGAGGTGATAGTTTTTGAGTTTCATGCTTTAGAAGTGACAGATTTTGTTTTTTCTCCCTGTAAATACCTTCTTCACAACAAATAAAAAAGAAGTACAAAAGGATTTTGACTTTCTTGAGTATAAATGTACCAAATAAGTGATTAGTCATGTATGAAACTGTTTTTGTGGCATCCATTATGTGAGATATCGTGCAGAAAGGGCAAACTGTGTGTGGAGCTGGTGACGTTTACCTCGTTTCCTCGATGTAAACGGACTCAAGCACAGAAGCTGCATATTCAAGGTTTTTCTTCAGGTCGTTGAGCGAAGCTTCTCCTCTCTCCAGCTGCTTTACCAGACATCGTAATCTGAAACAAAGATTTCAGCAGTCTTAAAAAAACAAGGATTACTTTCATGTCACTCACATTAGTCTCACCTGCACTTTTTCCTCTTTTGAACAAGTCAAAATGTCTCAGTTTTGGGTCCTAAAATTGCCCCTCTTTGATGTCTGCGGGCTGCTCTTTGACTCATTTGCATTTGTGGGCTATTTTCAAAAGCACTTGCTTCAACCTTTCCATTCCATGTGCTCTTACCATGTGGTTTTTAACCCCATGGACTGCTCAATGTTATTGAACTACCTAGAAAATAGGTCAGCGGTACTGATTTGGCTCTTGATTGGTTCAGATCCATGCAGCCCAACAGTAATTTACAGACTCTTGTGAGGTTTCACAGCCTTTTCTGTGGGAGAAACCCTACAGGCATAAATCATTTGTCGAAGTTCAGCTTCATAAAGCCTTAATTATTCAACATCCAAAATTTAGAGTACGAGTTTAACAAAGAATATTCCACCGCTGTGATGAATAGTTTTAATAGGCTGAAAATGTGAGGAATGTGGCAAATTTATTGGCTTCTTGTCAAGTGTGGAATAAGATATTTCATCAATAATTTCTAAGATGCTTAAAATCTCAAGAAAATATGAAAAGTTGCACAAATGTTGCGAACGAGCATTAAAAATCCCCCGTCGTTATGCCATACATCACACAAACTGCCTTTCAGAGTAAGAGCCTGTTAAATTCTTTAAACCCAGAGTGGGATTTGTGACTTCAGTCGTTCTCACATTTCCCAGAGCAGATAATACTGCAGACATCCATAGGGCTATGTAGATGTACCTCGTGTTGTAAATATTAACCAACTGCATTGACTTGCACTCATTCCAAAAACATTTACAGTTAATAATTGAAAAAAAGTCAAAAGGTGTGGAATCAGCCTTTACCTGCAATTATGATGGGTTTCAATTTGGGCTATTTTTTTTATCCCATTTTCATGCAATCCAACATTAAATTATGTGCTACATAATTGACTACTATTTAGATTGAGAAAGATCATGCATATTCGTTAGGATTTTGGTAAAAATAAACGTTTTCTTCCTGGAAAATCTGAAAAAAGTGACAATTATCCAAGTGGAATGTGTGGGAAAATCTTAAAAGACAGATGTCAGTTCACGTTTAAACATGTGAAACATTTCACTGATGTGTTATGCATCGCGTATAAAAACAGCAGCCTTTTTCCCTAAAACTCACTTTTTAAACTTGACATACAAGCATGATGAAGTTAAAACTAATCAGGTTTAATGGAAAGAAAATCCAGACGATCTCAGCAGATTTCAGCAAATTAAAAAAAACAAAAAACTTGTAACCATTGTTTTTGTCAGTATTCACCAACCTTTGTCTGGTGTCTAGTTGGTTAAAGAAGGTCTTCAATGGGAAATTAATTAATACAAAGGTTTTGAGTTATTGTACAGTTCTATTTTTTAAGAAAACTAATCTGAGAAACAGTGTCTTACAGACTGATCTGAGAAAAGATAATAGGCAGTTGGGTTTTTCTGCCTCAACATGGAGTGAAAGAATCTCTGCTGCTTCTTTTAGATCCAGATTTATTCAAGAAAGATACTGAACAGTGATGCTCTTTGTGCAATGAAACCTGCAAAGTCTGTAAATGAGTAGAGATTAGCATAAATGAACTCAGAGAATTTGGGTTTGAAAGAAACGATGCAGCTCCTGTCCTTAAAATATTGCCTATAACTATACATGAGACGTTGTTGACAGTACAAAAGAAGAATGGCTACAGCTTTGGATTTAGATGAGAGAAGCAACCTGGTCTTCCTAAACCCTTATAGAGCACTGCAGCAGCACACTGAGAAAAGTCAAGTTGTGTTTGATACGGAGTCACCACAAAGCTAAGAGGATAATAAAAACAAAATTTTTATTATTTTATTATAATTTTTGTACATTGGGGTTTCCAGTCCATATTCTGCACACATGTTCCTGTATATTATTCCAGCCACTTGATTGTGGCGCTCCATGTATGCTTTCCCTGCCAGCATCTTCCACCCTGCAGTTATGTGCTGGATTGTTTCAGGTGCATCTTTGCACAGCCTACACCTTGGGTCTTGTCTGGTGTGGTAGATCTACACCTTGGGTCTTGTCTGGTGTGGTAGATCTACACCTTGGGTCTTGTCTGGGGTGGTAGATCTACACCTTGGGTCTTGTCTGGTGTGGTAGATCTGAGCCCCTATCGCTCTGGTGCTCAGGGCTTGTTCCTGAACTGCCAGGATGAGCGCTTCGGTGCTGTCCTGTAGGCCAGCCCTTTCTAGCCATTGGTAGGACTTCTTGATATCAGCCACTTCAGTTATGGTCCGGTGGTACATCCCATGCAGGGGTTTGTCCTCCCATGAGGATCTGTCCTCCAGCACTGTATCCTCTGCTCTCCATTGCCTGAGACATTCACTGAGCACACTGTCAGTTGGGGCCTTGAGCTTGATGTATTCATGGATCTTGGATGTTTCATCCTGGATAGTGGCTTCCACGCTCACTAGTCCTCGGCCTCCTTCCTTGCGGCTAGCACACAGTCTCAGGGTGCTGGATTTGGGATGGAACCCTCCATGCATGGTGAGGAGCTTTCGTGTTTTAACATCCGTGGTCTGTATCTCTTCCTTTGGCCATCTTCTTATTCCTGCAGGGTATCTGATAACGGGCAGTGCGTAGCTGTTTATTGCCCGGGTCTTATTTTTGCCATTGAGCTGGCTTCTCAGGACTTGCCTTACTCGTTGGAGGTATTTAGCTGTTGCAGCTTTCCTTGTTGCCTGCTCCAGGTTGCCATTTGCCTGCAGAATTCCAAGGTACTTGTAACTGTCCTCAATGTCTGCTATTGTTCCTTCTGGGAGTGAGACCCCTCCTGTGTGGACTACCTTGCCTCTCTTTGTCACCATCCGGCTGCACTTCTCGAGCCCGAATGACATCCCAATGTCAGTACTGTAGATCCTGGTGGTGTGGATCAGGGAGTCAATGTCACGCTCGCTCTTGGCATATAGCTTGATGTCATCCATGTAGAGGAGGTGACTGATATTGGCCCCATTTCTGAGTCGGTATCCCTAGCCAGTCTTGTTGATTATTTGGCTGAGGGGGTTCAGACCTGTGCAGAACAGCAGTGGGGACAGAGCATCACCTTGGTATAACCCACATTTGATGGACACTTGTGCAAGTGGCTTCCCATTGGCTTCAAGGGTGGTTTTCCACAGCTTCATTGAAATTCATGAAGAGAGTCCTGTTGATGTTGTACAGCTCCAAGCATTCAGTGATCCACGTGTGTGGCATTGAGTCATAGGTTTTCTTGTAATCAATCCAGGCTGTGCACAGGTTGGTGTGTTGTGACCTGCAATCTTGAGCAACTGTTCTGTCAACCAGGAGTTGGTGTTTGGCTCCTCTGGAGGCTCTACCAATGCCCTTCTGTGTGTTACTCATGTATTGATCCATGGGCCTATTTATCTTTGTTGCAATGATGCCTGTTTCCATGTTGTGGATAGACAGGTTATTGGCCAGTAGTTGTATGAGACTGCACCCTTTGAGGGATCCTACTGGATCAGGATCATTCGCCCTTCCGTTAGCCATTTGGGGTGAGTCCCATCCCTTAGCAGCTGGTTCATTTGTGCTGCCAGGCGCTTGTGGAGTGCGGTGAGTGTCTTTATCCAGTAGGTATGTATCATGTATATGTATCTTGATACATATATATATATATATATATATATATATACATACAGTATATGTATATATGTTTATAATACAGTGGTTTTCACAGAATGAAAGCCTTAAAAATGCACCCCGATGAAAATGGTGTTCGTGATGTTTTTTTTTTCTTTTAGCATTTTTCTGATGATGGAGGACATTTTAGGCTTAAAATTGCATTTCTTTTTTTTTTTTTTTTTTTAACTTGTCCTGTCCAACAGCTGGGCAGACAGATGAGAGCTGAGGGCCTCTTGTGTTGGACAGATTTTACTTTAACAAGAGGGGTTATTAATCTTCAGACAAACCAAAGGTATGTCTGGATAAACCCCTTTTGTAATTGAGGCCAAACTTTATTAATTTCAATCATGTCTGAAAATCTTTGGTGTTGGACCGGACGGAAAAGGAAAGAGGGGAAGAAGAGAGAGGGACGATAGAGAGAGGGGGGGTAGGGGGTGATAATAGGAGGGGAAGGGGGATAAGACCATGAAGCAGCATAAAGCAACAAGTTAACTGGTTGTTAATCATTATGGTAAGGTTCAAATGTAGTACAATAAGGGCGGAGCCTGTCCACACACACACTCAAATGTTATAAACACATCTGCTAGCTGCAAAAAATGTCCACCTGTCGACATGTATACAAAACAGATAGTGTTCACACGCATACTTATGCCTTAAAACCAACTAGTGTGAAATATTTCAGTCATTCAGTCATGCAAACTGTTAGTGCAAAGGTGAGCTAACACCAGTGCTCAGGTGAGTGTATATGTTCTTCTAAAATGGATGGTGGAACGTGGAAAGAAGGAGGGAGAGTGCCCAGCCATCCCCACCCCAAGACCCCCACCGCAGCAGCAGCGGCAGCCGGAATCCCCCCAACGCCACACGGGAACCGGCAGGGAACAACCGCTGCCCGGGCGACCAAGCCCGCCGCCCAGGCCAGGGCCAGCAGGACCGCCGCAAGGCCCCCAGAGCCAGAGAGCAGGGAGGCACGGAGGGAGAGAGAGCGCCGCCCCAGCCCAACCAGGAGAGCAGCCCCCCCGCCGCGCCGGGAGAACCCAACGCAGGGCCCCACCGGAGAAGGACGCCCACAGCCCCAGACGAGCACCCCACCACCACCCAGGAGTTCCGGGCATCCCCCCGCCCCAACCCCAGGTACGAGCCAGGACCCCCCAAGAGAGACCCGCTCCGCACTCCAGGCAGCCATCCGCCCGGCCCACGGTTGGTCCAGGGAGGAGCGAGGCAGGGGCCCGCCGCCCCCGCCCAAGAGGGGGGAACCCCGGGGAAAAAAGAGGGCCCACAAGGGGTGTTGTAAATATGGCCCGACCAGGCTCGGCCACAGTTGGAAATTTGGCGGGGCCCAGCACTCAGGAGCAAGGACCAGAACCCACCCCCCAGGGACACGAACACTCCCGGCTCAGATGTAATGTGAACCCCCCCGCCGTGCGGAGAGAGCACCGCCGGGCCCATTGCATTTCTAACAACAACAAAAAAAAAGCAGTTGGAAAAAAAGCATATTTGTGACGTAGCAAATAATACTGAAAAGCCGCCAGGTCCCGATCCGAGCTCTGAGCAACAGGAAGGGGGCGGGGTTTCTCTAATGGCCTGGGCCACAACTCAGGAGGTAAAATTCTAATGAACTCCTGCTGCTTTGCAGAAATCATGTCGTACACAACAACACAACAACACAGCTTTTTTTGGGGGGAGGCTAAAAACAGTATAATCATATTTAAAAGACCACTGAAAAGGCTTTAAAATAGATCAGATTATGATCATCAGGAGTGGGACTCCAACACTTTTGTTTTAGATCCTGAGTTAAAAACCTGATGAAGATAAACATAGATCAGTATTTATATTCACTCAAGCAGTCTGAGATCCTAGTATGGTGCAAACTAAGGAGCTGCTGTGAGAAGTGTATGCATAAATTATCAACCACTGTTGGTAATTCTTCAACAGTTTGTAGATTGTTTTCTGGTTCTGCCTATTGATACATGTAGTAATAAAAAAGAGGAACTTTCTAAAAGAGTAGAAAAACTTGTGGCTTTTCACCACTAGTTTATTCTCTGAAAAAGGTTTTGAGTCAACGTTTGCCAAATAAACATTAAACAAACCAAACGCGCTCAAAGCAATCTGTTTAGCAAAAAATTTGACAATTGTGTTACAGATTTTTGTGGGTTTTTTGGTAAATGTGAGTTTCCAGCAGGTTAAACATTGATGGAGCAAAACAAAAACAGGAGCCTCTGGCTGTCTGCCTCGATCTGAAGATAAGATTTATTTGTTTTCCCTCACAGCACTGGGAGGAGGAGGACGAGATTACAGTTAGAAACCAGAATGAGAATGTTTTCCTCTTTTCTTATTGCACTCAGTCTTCCCCTGATTTGACCTATTAAAGAAAAACATTGGAAACAGAATGGAAGAGCTGAAACCAATTATATCGAACAGCAGATGTCTGGCAGTGAATGTCCACACTTAAAAAAATAAAAAAATAAAAATAAAAAACAGCCAGAGAGCAGCGCGGCACAGAGAGAGAGTAGATGGGAGAGTAATCAGGCTGCTTTTTCCTCAAAGTCGAGTATTTTTTATGTTAAGTTTAAATCATCTGATCACCAAAGCAAGTGCGTTTCTGCTTCGAGCAGCTGCACAGGCAAATTTTCCACATAAAAGAACACAGAGAAGAGAATAAACGAGAATGGTTGGAGCACAGGGGGATGAAAGCAGAGCCAGGAGGCAAAGAGTGGTCACCACCTGTGTTCAAGTGACATTCCAGCCTCGATAATGAGCAATCGATGGCCTGGGGTCAATGTAATCACCCGGGGAGATTGGCGCGCTCTCAGGAAACACACACTGGTTTTGGGGCTGATAAGAGGAACGCGGCCTGTAAAAGCACCACGGCCCCGTTAAGGGTTGGTGCCACACATTGTGCTTCCTCTGCTGTGATTTGCAGCTGCAGCAGGGCAGAAAGTCATCAATAAACTACCAACTCCTGGGATATCTGCAGTCTGACAAGACAGATGGAGGGAATAGAGAAACAGACATGAGGCTTAATATGGAATCGGTTTACTGTGAACAAAGGAGTAATTGAGTGCTTGACATCACTGTTTATTGATTTAAAGGATGCAACAGTTTTCCCCACATTCGTTGCGGTAAAGATTTACAACCTGTTTTATTTTTACAGTTTTGAAGGAAGAAAAAAACATTTAAACAAATTTTTCAAAAGGCTTTTGTAACTAATGACTGACTTGTAGTTTCCAGCATAACGGACTCCTGAGACACAGAATGTTTCGAGTACACCAGACAGAAACTTTAAAACCAAAAAGCATGAGTGATGCTGCCATTTTCAGCCACCATTTGTCATCATTTTCTTGGAAAAGCCTAAACATAATCTGTGTCATGTTCTCCTGACTAGCAGCCAGAAACCTGAATGTCTCCAAACCTCTGCAGCCTACTGAATGGACTCATTTTGGTATCTACAGAGGGGTAAGGCTCTGGGACTTGTAGTTTTTTGGTTGATTTAAAAAAAAAAAGATCATCTCTTTCCTCTTGTAGTTAGGAGGATATGATTGTTGGTCTTAAAACCTGGACCGGTGGCAGGAACGTAAAGACCCATTCTAAAAAAAAAGAAAAGTTTCAACATGTCCTAGTAGCATTCTTCTGATGATTGAGGACATACATAAAGAAAATAAAGCTTAAAATTCCTTTTCGGAGTATTACCTTGTTAAAAATCGTCAATCAGAACAGATGACAAAAATGCTGTTTGAAGAAAATCCTATTTTTTGACGTAGAAAATATGCTGGGCGGACCACACGCTCCCTGCTCCAAGATCTCAGCAACCTTTTCTTTTTTGGCTAAAATTGGCATAATTGCAATAAAAGAAAAAATTAGGCCACTGGAAACATTTTAAAAATACCTCAAAAGATGAGAAGAGTGAGACTTTAAAAGAGGAGAAGACTTTGCTTGCATCATTGTTGCTATGGTTACATTGCATCATGAACCAGGAGAGGGACTTAGGAAAGTTTAGTAGAACATTTGATCTGACATGCATTTAATCAAATATTGATTTACAAACCAAAATATATATAAACACACATGAAGCACAGATCAGCAATGAATCATTGGTTAGTCTGCAGTGAATTTGTGAATAGATAACATTTATTTCACCAGGAATTTATTACAAAGAATACAGCGCAATAAAAGATGAAGTGCCAGATGTGCAGAAGAAGCGTTATTAAAAAAGTGAATATAAAAGTACATTATAAATGCAATTAAGAAAATATATAAAATGACTAAATAAAATAAAATCCACATCACACAACTTGGCTAAAGTGAAATATAAAAAGGCAGCTCTTTCAGAATGAAAGCGTATGGCACCAAAAACTATTATTACGGTACGTTTGGGTGAGATACAAGAGTTTTCTGATGCATTTCACCAGAAAGTAAACTGTTGGGAGGAAACAAGTGTGAATACCCCAACCCGCAAAATCCTTGTTTTTCCAGCAGCACAAGCATTTTAAAGTTGTATTTCTTTTGCAATATGTGATAGTTTAAAGATGGAAGAGTCAACAATATTTACTTCACAATATTTTATGCATGAACAGTATCTATACAACAAATGCCCTGAAAATGTAACTACTTTTAATGTGTTGAATGCTTCACAACAGTAAATTATTTCAACACAATTGATTCGTAGTGGTTCAGTGGTTTATAAAGCTTTTGTTTCTCCATCACTAGCAGAAACTTAAACAACAAAACCAAGGAGCAACAGATAAGGCAAACGAAGTAGACGACCAGAAAATGAAGGACTGGAAAACTAGAGTCTTAAATAATTTGAAGATAATTAACCAATAAGAAGTCATCTGGAGATAATGATCAACCCGAACCTGTTGTGACTGTGACAGAGGGACAAGGACAAGTTTAGACCAAAGCAAAGAAATCTCAATGAAAAAAACAATCTAGAGTGCAATATCCTCAGAAGGCATAAAATATCACAATAGAACCAAAGAAAATCCACAAATTGCAGCAAAATATTAAATCAGCTCCTCTGTAAAACTGCCTATGAGCCTATATCATGCTGTCTTAAGCCTTTCAGAGTGACCTATATCCATACATATGTTCACATATTACCTTTGACATACTAAAGAAGGATTTGGAAGGGAAGAGGCGGTTCCTCACTTTGTGATGTCACAGTGTGAGGACTAGTTTTCGTAAACTGGGAGGGGCTGGTGCTCCATGTGCAGATTTTTAGAGGAATACTCAGAAATGCATGAATGGATCAAAATACTGCTCTGGGGTTGTTTTAGTGAGGAATTGACAATATATTACACTTAAAAGCATAAAAAAATACTGATTTTGCATGATATAGGCCCTTTAAATGTTTTAGCTTAATTTATTTCTAGGGTTTTCAAAGAAGTCAGTTTTCTTGCATTTTCCGTTTATTTTCAATAGGCATAAATGGGGCAAATAAAAGTCTTAAGGCCAGGCAGAAGAGACCTTTAAAAATTATGTTAATATTCTCCTTTTCCTCTTTTTGCTGTGTTGTCATGCTAAACGTCTAAACTGTATGCAAATAGGAATGTTAATGTGAAGCCCACAGCGAGCGTTGGTGGCTTTTCAGGCTTGTGTGGGAACAGCTTCAAGAATCTTCGGCTGAAGTCTCTCTGCTCTTGATGGATCCATTTAAACCTACAAGTATGTGACAATACGAGCTTCCCCTGAGCATCACCAGTGACTCCTTCAAAAAGTTCCAACATCTGTTCTAAACAAAGCCTCTCCTGTGGGAGTTTGCAGATGACAGATATGACAAGAATGGTGTGGGACAGGAAAAAACTTAAAAAAGATCAGTGGCTGGCTAAATGCAGCCCACTCATGTCAAAGTCTGCCAATCAAAATCAAAAAAGATAAAGTAAAACATTCCAGTAACGCTATGAGCCATGGAATTGAAGAATAAAGGAGAAATGGATGTTTTGGATCAAAGCTGCCTGATAAAATTGGGGAAGGTAACATAGACTCATATACTTTTTGATAAAGCTTTAAGAAGACAAATAAAGTTGTGTTTGTGAACTGACTGATCTAAGAACCTTCCATTACACTTATGTGTGCAGATCAGACCAAATCATAATCAGGATTTACAAATCTGGTCCAGAATCCATCCTACTACACATTTACTAGAACCAGGTCTGGATTACAGCCCTATTCTGTAACCCATGAAGCTCCATGCATCAAGTGTGTCTTTAACTCAACTAAAAAACAATCAGAATATTCAATAAATGCACGTTTCTGCTGCTGATTATGATATTAGATGCGTGAAAATTGTGTCCTTGTTGTCTGCATGTTACAAACATCATTGTTTGAATACATTAGCAAATTTCCAATAAGCTTTCAACTGACACCATTACTTTTTTGGTTGTTATAATTAGAAATGCTGCAGGTTAATTTCTAAAGAAAAAAGTGTGAAATCAGCTAAGTGTTCAAATAATTGATTCTTATTCCCATTAATTTATTAGCCTTTTAATACTGGAAATATGGCTGGTGACACAAAAGAAAACACGCTATTAAAACTTCCCGAACTCATGGACCATTTATGCAATTAAATTCTAACAAATCCTGAACCACTGAAAAGCTGCTTATTTCTGCGTAAACGCTTTAAACAAACACTAAAACACCTTTTTCTATTTTAGAATCCATTGGAATCATGGAAATTGTGTAAACGACTGACGGGTTATGACAGTTCAAAGACGTCAACGCTGAAGCTAAAGCTTGGGTGTTAAAGGGTTAAAAATAATTGTTTGTGTTCATGAGCTATTTATGTTCTCATTTGAGAAGGAGCTTTGCAGCCAATCCAACTTAATTTTTACTCTTGTTTTCAACATTTTTCTTCCTAAATGGTCACAAAAAACGTTTGGCAGTGTGTATGTACAGCAAAAATAAACTGCATCCACTGCTATCTGGTTTAAATAACCTGTGATGGTGAAAAATAACTGAGCAGCCAAAGAATACTGTCCCTCTTAATAAATTTATAATAAAAAAGGGAAAACTACTCAAAACATTGCATTGAACCCAAATGATTGACCCATTGTGGTTGAATCTCCTCCTCCAATGTATATCCCAAAGAAAGTGCCAAAAAAGGTATCTTCTGGAGGATGGGGAGTTGAGGAAAAATAATACTTAGAAGAGCGGAACTATTTTAAACTAAACCCAAAAACCATGGCTAAATCAGATGGTAAACCTCAGATCGATTTTTGTGTTCCAATGTAACAAAACGTTTAAAAAAAAGCAATAAAAAAAGGTCTTCTTTATTGACATTCATTTTCAGAACGTATGGAGAACTTGAGAACCAATTGTGTGCTTTTATGCAAGATAACAGAGAACATGGAGGAAACTGACAGCCTAAGACCATGTTTGGTAAGATCCTAAACCTCAACCACCTCCAGTAAAGACGTAACTTCAACAAAAGCCGCAATGAATAAACGTCAGATCCAGATCCAGATGTCATTTATGACTTTAAATGTAACTTTAAGACTTTTAAGACTCGTAAATTTACAGAAAAAGTTGAACATTTACAAGATTTAAAGTTGTAACTTTAAGAGCTTTTTCTCTGGATGCCTATAAATCTTGTAATTTTTTACTTTGTTTTTGTAGCCCTAATACTATATCTTTCACAAATACTAGATCGCTTTGAACTCTGATCATCATCAAAAGCACAAACAATGTTTGTGAGGTAAACGAGACAGAAAAACATGCAATATTTCAAATGAAGCTCAGCATTGCTGTTGATAGTAGAATTTGATAGTGATACAGACGTGTCTATCATAGAGACATTTAAAAGACAGAGGTCTTTTCTAGTGTGTTGCTGTTCTGGTATATTGTGGAATAACATCTGTCCACCTAAGTTTTGACCTTTTGTTGTTCCGGTTATTACTGGTGTTTAGGCCAGACCAAATCCCTTATTAATGGACACCCTGCAGCCAATCAGAATCCAGTATTCACTCAGACCGTGGTATAAAGTAATGTAATACAGACGTGCATTAAATGCCTGCCGCTGCAATGCTCCTGTGATATTTCCTGTATGAATAAAATGCTACACACTGACTGGACTTAATGCTAGCTCAGTTTTTGTTGTGTTATTTCCTCCCAGCGATCTGATTTAGTGGCCGCTTAAATTTGTCGTGCAACAGCCAAAAGGAAGAGAAAAGGCTTTACTAAATATGAACTTAGTTCCTTCTAATCCCAAAGACCCATTTCCAAGTATTGGAAAATTGTTTGTTCTGAGGGGAAATAAATCAAACGGCTTACCAAAGCGTATTTATAATGCATGTGAGCAGCTTTACAACATCGCCAGAGCCGTGTCACCGAAACGACAAACACTGACTTCTTTTCACGTCAGGATCGGCGCTTGTTTCATCGGAGGTGAAAAAGGTCAAGATGGACTGATAATTCTGAAAATTCTCTGGAAACTGCTGATTATGATCAAAAATTGAGACTAAATGACATTAACAGAGATATAAATTTAGACTATCAAGGTGACAACTTTAAATTCAAGTTAATTGCAAAAGAGGCAATAACAAAGTATAAACAATTAAAAAAAAGAACCATTTAAGATTGATAGTCCATGACTCTCACTAATATTAATGAGCCTCTGAGTGGAAAACACAGAGTCAAGGCAGTGGAGTCCAAATGAACCACAAAACTCACAAGAAAACTCTGAGCTCACTGGAATGTAAAAGCCCCTGAGAGGTTTAGTATATGAGGACTTGAGGGCTCAATAATGACTGCTCAGCTATTCATTTGGTTTTTAATGGAAGGAAAGGGAACATGGAAAAAGGAAAAGGTCGGAAAAATTGATGTTGGCTAACACAGTATTCATTTAATTTTTTTGGAGGTTTGTCTTCCTAATAAATCTGAATCCGTTTTAACAGCCTTTCTGGTGCTATGCGGTATTCTGACACTACTGTATTTACTGAAGGCAGCAATGAAGACAAAAGGAGATATTACTCACTATGAACAAAAATGTAATGGATTACTTTGGAAATATTCTCATCCCCACATGCCAAAAAAAATCAATAACTGGCAGTAATTGCAAATTGTCTGTAGAAACAATCAGAATTTCCCACTCTACACGTCTTAGTCATTTATTTTGAAGAACCTACAAATGCAATGCTGAACATTTTCATTTTTTGGTTTTCATTTAAATCTAGTAAATGGGACCTTGAGAAGTGGTAGTGTGAGCTATTCTGAGTCTTATGTCAAAGAGAAAATGGCAGATGCCTTGAGGTATGCAACACTACCCTTGACCCTCTGCCTCCTGAGTTTCATTTTCACATCCATATGTATACTTCTATAACATGTTTGTGCTCCAAAGCTTTCTCTGGAGCGTCGCACCGTCTATGTGTGACGTAAAACCAGAGCGATAGTGACACACGATCGGAATAAACTGTTTACAAGCTCCACGGTCGGACCAACAATCGGCATAACCCACCTATCTCGATCAGAAACTGGGTCTGATCGGGGCAGAGTATTCCGAACGGCGTGTTGACAAGACAAATTTTCCTTCGATCATGCGTTCTTTCCAATTACTTTTGTCCATGTAAACACATCTGCTGTCTGCAGGGTTTGGGGGTTTGAAAAAAGAAAAATTCGCACCTGTGTCTTCACTCTTATTTACACCTTGCATGTTGCATAAGTGTTCATGCGCATTGAAAAATGCGCATGAACACTTTCTCTCTACGGGTTCACAGAGCGTCTACGACCTTGATACTTTGTGCGAATTACCCGTACAGGTCAGGTCGCCAGCAAACAGTCTGCGTCCATTTAAAAGGATACAATGGCTTTATCAGATTATTTTTTTTTTTTTGGCCATTTCTTTTTTCTTAAAAGAGGTTTTCACAGTAATCTCTCCTTCTCTGAAAAAAATAGAGCAATGTGACTTGATCTAAGGTCGCATTACCTGAATTTGAGAAACCATATATTCTTTTTCCACATCCACTTTTGCTCATATTTCATCTAACATAAAACTTGAAAGTGAATTTGTTCTAGATGACTCATGGTGCACGCCTTTTACATGGGAAGCAGCTGTATGAAAAGCTCAACACGTTACTGCCGGAGAGAGAGGTCTGTAAAAACACAACAGACATTTGCAGCTACGGAAACCTTGATGCGTAAAGAAAGACCATTGACCAGACTAAAGTAATCCAGCTGTACTAATTGACCTCACTGTGAATTTTTACGTGGCCAGTCGATGGAAGACTCTCCCGTCCTGAACACGTCCTTTATCCCTACAGCTCCATGTCACCAAGGTATGAAAACATAAGACTTTGTACCTTTTATCACTCGTAAAAATTTTGAGTTTTAATATTAATAATAAACTACTAGAAATAAAGATGAAAATGATTCTATGTAGAAAGTCAGTGCAAATGTAATCAAACACAACCTTTACTTTCATTTTTGTAAAGTGACCCTGTGTCCAGTATTAATGTAACCCCACCCCCCGTGACGTACCGATGCTGGAAAGTAATCTGTAACACACTGCGGTGCTAAAGTTATGTAATCCAACAGATTAAAATGCATCCATTGGATGAAGGACATAAACAGAGAAACAGCTCATAGAGACCTAACAATAAAAACACATTCAGTTGTTTGATCTCATATTTTACAAAAAGGTTTCCATATGTTCAAAGGATAGTCTTGTAAAAGTGTGCAAATTTACATAATTATTGTTTATGTATTCTTTTTTTTTTTACAACAAATGGCAAAACCTCAAAATTAATATTTTAAAATGTCTCATGGCTAAATCCTTTTGCAACATTATTTAATAATGTTGTTTTTAAAGCAGATGAAAATATTTACATCTTATAGGTCCATAAGATTTAACAACCCCTTCAAAGTTAAAAAACAACAAGTAGCTTTTCTGATGGCAAAATAAAATAATGAAGGTGTGTATTTCTTCTTATCAGGGACACAAACTCATCTTGGGGAGGAAACCATAAAACAGTTTTTTTCAACCAGTGTGCCGCGGAACACTAGTGTGCCGCGAGAGACGGTCAGGTGTGCCGTGGGAAATTGCCCATTTTAACTGATCTAAAAACATTTTCTATCTCCAGGATATACAGACTATAGAGTTTCTCCTTTTTTTAAATTTTTGGATGATGGTGTGCCGCGGGATTTTTGTCAAGGATAAAGTGTGCCATGGCTCAAAAAAGGTTGAAAAACACTGCTATAGATGATCCAGACCAGAACATCCCACCACAAGAATGGCTTTTTCCCTTCTGCCACCAAATATGTATAACAGAGGTATGTTTTGTGTATTTATTTTTCTTTCCATGTTCTATTTTCTTTCTCTTTTGTCACCACACAAAAAAAATGTTTTATTACGAGCCATGGTGCAGCGGAAAAAGGAAAAGTGCGAAAATGCTTTTAGCTAAAATATTCAACCCAGTAACAAAACAAAACAAAAAAAAAACACTGTTACTGGGTGAAATCATTCGTAAAGGGCTGAAAGGTTGGACTTAGAATCCAAAGAATTTAGGGATCAAATAAAACCAACTTACAATAAGTTGTATTGCATAAGCAACTGGAAGAGTTGGTTAATACATTTAAGAATTATAATTATACAAAAGTCAGATTTTCCTGTTACAAAGTTGAATTTAAACAAAAATTTAAATTTGGGTTGTTGTTTTTTAGTCTAGAGTGGGAAAACAAATAGTCCCCTATTTGATCATATGTTGAGAAATGCAATTATTTGTGGTATATTTCTTAGGAACCAGATAATTCAAAGTGCACCGACGTCAGAGAATGACTCATGTAGTGTTTCCCACCATGTTTCCAGATGTTACAATAACATGAAGCTAATTCTATTAATGTAATTTAATAGATTAAACCAGATTTTCAAAGCCCATTGAATTCCCATGTCAGATGAGTCATGCAATCAGGAAATTAGGAGGCTTTGTGTGAGTCTCTGTGAGCCGCGAAGCACAAAAACATCAGCATGCAGTACACAAACACACACACAAAAACACACACATACACTGGGAAAGCTCCCAAAGCTCATTTCAGAGTACTGTATACACCTCACTTCCCCATTCAATTCAATTCCATTTATTTATATATCCCAAATTCACAACAACAGTCGTCTCAATGGACTTCGTACCAGTAATAGCGTCTGTCTTTATGCATCACAGTGTGGAAATGGGTTTCTCTGACAACCGTCAAATGTCAAGCGGCCTTTCACGCACTCACTTGACCCCAAACGGCTTCATTAATGCCACAGAGTGGACAAACAATAGTAATCACATCAGAGAACTTGAATTTCAGAACTGTACATTTTGGCAAAACAACCCAGAATTAATTATGGACAACCAAAGTAGTTCTTAAGTCTAAAACGGAACATATTTACATCTACCTGACATGAAACACTTTAAAGTACTTAGCCATCTAAGTGCATAATTACCTTGGATTAGATTAACCCAGGGACAGCTTCACAATGGTTTCACATGTTACATTAGTGAGGCTTTTCCTCACTGATTAGTCAGTCTAGTGCTGACTACCAGCAAGGCTAAATGACCCGCTAAAATATTATGAATAATAATAGTTGATTTGTCTCTAAAACCAGATAAACTACAAACTCTTGATACTGACAACAAATCAAAGAAGCAGTGATGTGGGGAAAAGGCTTTTAAGCTTCTTTGTTGTTTTAGAGGTGATTAAATTAAAACCTTTCAACCTGCATCACTTTCAGCATTGGTTCATAAACTTGATCTATTTTGTAAAGAGATGCTGTTTACCAAAGGAAAACAGCATAAGCAGTTCAATGTGACGCATAACTCCTGTTGAGGTCACAGGTCACTTGTAATGTTGTAACATCCAAGACGCATGAAAACATCAAGCTCAAGGCCCCAACTGACAGTGTGCTCATTGAATGTCTCAGGCAATGGAGAGCAGAGGATACAGTGCTGGAGGACAGATCCTCATGGGAGAACAAACCCCAGCATGGGATGTACCACCAACTGAAGTGGCTGATATCAAGAAGTCCTACCAATGGCTAGAAAGGGCTGGCCTACAGGACAGCACCGAAGCGCTCATCCTGGCAGTTCAGGAACAAGCCCTGAGCACCAGAGCGATAGGGGCTCAGATCTACCACACCAGACAAGACCCAAGGTGTAGATCTACCACCCCAGACAAGACCCAAGGTGTAGATCTACCACACCAGACAAGACCCAAGGTGTAGATCTACCACACCAGACAAGACCCAAGGTGTAGATCTACCACACCAGACAAGACCCAAGGTGTAGATCTACCACCCCAGACAAGACCCACGGTGTAGATCTACCACACCAGACGAGACCCAAGGTGTAGATCTACCACCCCAGACAAGACCCAAGGTGTAGATCTACCACACCAGACAAGACCCAAGGTGTAGATCTACCACCCCAGACAAGACCCACGGTGTAGATCTACCACACCAGACAAGACCCAAGGTGTAGATCTACCACCCCAGACAAGATCCAAGGTGTAGGCTGTGCAAAGATGCACCTGAAACAATCCAGCACATAACTGCAGGGTGGAAGATGCTGGCAGGGAAAGCATACATGGAGCGCCACAATCAAGTGGCTGGAATAATATACAGGAACATGTGTGCAGAATATGAACTGGAAACCCCAAGGTCAAAATGGGAAACACCTCCGAAGGTTGTAGAGAATGAGAGGGCAAAGATCTTGTGGGACTTCCAGATCCAGACTGATAGGATGGTGATGGAGAACCAACCAGACATTGTAGTGGTGGATAAAGAACAGAGGAAAGCCGTTGTGGTGGATGTGGCAGTGCCAAGCGATGGGAACATCAGGAAGAAGGAACATGAGAAACTGGAGAAATACCAGGGACTCAGAGAAGAACTGGAGAATGCATGGAAAGTGAAGGTGACAGTGGTGCCTGTGGTAATTGGAGCACTCGGGGCAGTAACCCCCAAGCTGGAGGAGTGGCTACAACAGATACCTGGAAAGACCTCAGACCTCTCAGTCCAGAAAAGCGCAGTGCTAGGAACAGCTAAGATACTGCAGGACCCTCAAGCTCCCAGGCCTCTGGTAGAGAACCCGAGCTTGGAGGAGAAACCACCCGCGGAGGGTGAGAGGGGCGTTTATATATATATGCATGTGCAGTAATATGAAAGAGAAACCAAGTTTTTTCTGCTTAGAAATGTACACAGAGGAATCAAGGATGGCTAAACAGTAAGGAAACGTCTCCCACAGCCATTTGTTTATGGAGGTCAAAGCATGGCTGACCCACTCCCAGAGGCGGCTGTTATGAGAGCCGTTTGAAGGGACACTGATAGTGGGAAACAGATCAAATAATGGCAGAGCCGTGCGGAGGCCGAATGCTTTATGTTTTTTACAAAGACATGAGGAGATTGGAATTATTGTGTATTGTAGGACTTCCTGACACTACCTCAAAACACCAGATGTCACAGAGCTAGTTATACTAGACTGCCCTACTACTACTACTTTCCACAAATAGCAAAGAAGCATACATCCTGTTTGCATAAAGGGAACTTCGAAGTCTTCATCATGTTTCACATCTTATGCACAAGTCAGGCTCTGCAACAGACTGGAAACCTGTCCTGCCTTTGCCTAACAGGAACTGGGATAGGCTCCAGCAACCTCATGACCCCAAAGGGATTAAGTGGGTTTAGAAGATGGATAGATGTATGAATGGATGGGTTGATGGATGGAGGAACAAGTCAGGCACAGTTATTCCCACAGAACAGTGTATAAAAAGGACCTTAGGTCTGTGGACACAGACATCATGGAAACCTATTTTTCTTTAAAGCTTTAATAAACAAATGTTGGTGAAATCTTTAGATTTCTTGTCACACTGACTCAACTTACAGATTGTTCATCAAATATTTCTTACAGAACCACTTTAATGATAAATGTGTTTTGGGTTGTCTTTGACACATTCTTGTGGCATTTTTCTGATGATCGGGGACATTCATAAAGAAAATTAAGTTTAACATTGCATTTCTGAGTATTTCTTTATTCAAATCGTTGTGAATCAGGGGTTGCTCCACGCCAACAGTCCCGCCCACAACTCAGAGGTGAATTTCTAATAAACTCCTGCCGCTCTGCAGAAACTATTTCCTAGAAAACCACACAGGATTTTGGATTTGGGCTAAAAATGACTTCATAATAATTAACAGACCACTGGGAACGCTTTGAAGCCAGAGCAGAAGATGATCTGAGTAGGATTTTAAAGTTGGGCATTTGACTAGAATAAACTAAACAATTTAAGGTTTTTCATGCTTTTCAATTAAAACTTAAATGACAATAGATTCTAAATTTATAAGAACAGAAACAGATTATTTGAAAAAAACAACAACAGAGATCTTTAGAATTTTAGGACATCTGTTAAGTCAGTTTGAAACATCAACGAAACTTGACCTTCACTGTAATAGCAGTGACTGGTCTTCAACACAGCGACGTGTGTCTGAATTTCAGAAAATATGAGGTTCCGGCAAAAAGAAAAACCAATGAAAACTGTGACAGAGGAGCCATGCACTTTACGTTCTCCGGGGAGAACGCCTCATGCAGGAAGCATCAAGATCGACCATGTGGGCCTCGACCTTGCTAGGATGTCGCTCAGGACTGAGCAACGTACACGTAACTTTCTTTTTTTCCCCTTTTTTTCTTATAACTTCCTTTGATAAAATATGTTCTTAGAAATCTCTGGATGAGTCTAGAATGCAGGAATCTGAGAGCTACTCGTCAACACAATTTAGCATTTGTCCCCACGACTAACACACACACACACACACACACACACACACAAGAGAAAACACACAAAACAGCACAAGGAAATCAATAACAGCTGAAAAGTGGCACACTGCAGGGACTGAGGTCATCTGCTGACTGTCCTTTACCATCTGAGCGAGCAAAAACATGAGGAGACTCTCTATTTGTCTGACACACAATGCAAAAACACATTTTGAGGAGCAATGATCTGAAACTATGACCTTGATACAGTTTGGACAGTAATTTGCACATGAATATATCCATATTTTACCTCTACTTTTGTTCCAGCTAACATATAAAAACTGTCAGGAATGATGGTCATGGAGGACAGAAATCCAGTAGAAACAACTTTGGAACTTCATATAACAAATAAACGTGACAAAAAAAAAAGGAAAAAAGAAAACACCAGACAATGGCGAAAACAAAATCCCAGAGCAAATCCAAGCTCTCTGCTGGGAAAATAACTGGGCTGAGTTGATTGGCAACTGTAACCCGGTGTGAAGATGATCAGAAGAAACAATAAAGATAATAAGCTGAACAGAAAACAAAGCATGACCTAATTAAACCCAAAACAAGAAACTAAATCAGTTTAGCTTCATGTGGACACCAAGATGGCGCCTGTGTGCACGGCCTGCCGTCTGTCAGCGGTATTTTTGTTTGTGTTTGTGCTACTTCTGACAACTGTCATTAAAAACATCAACTCTTTACTGGTGTATGATCGCCAAACGCTCCTGGATCTGAGCTTTTTTCCACCAAAGCTGGTGCAGTTTAGACACGATGGTTAGGAGACGCCGCACCCGTTGCTGTCCCAGGTGCCTGTCTACCTGTGCCGCACCTCAGTGACGTTTCAGCGGAGGAAACGCCGTCGTCGTCGTTATCGGGGAAAACGCGGGGGTAAGCTGGCGAATCTGAAGCGGATGCTGACGACCTGTCTGAGGCGCTCTGCGGTGGCCTCGTTGGATGACTTTGGACCGGTTCATCGACTCTTTCCTTCCCGGCGCTCATTGGAGCCTGTCAGCACCTGGCTGTTACCTGTCGCCGGCTCAGAGCAGCTGTTCCAGCCTCGCGGTCCCTGTTCTCCTCGCCCCAGGCAGCGCGGGGTGAACCTGGAGAGCTTACGGCCGCTCCCCCGGGCCAGCCGGACCATCAACACCCCGGCCCCACCACCCCCCGCCAGATTTGGCCTGGTGAACACTAGGTCCCTGGCAAACAAAACTTTCATCCTGAAGGATTTTTTCGCCTCTCAGGGCTTGGATTTCCTTTGTCTGACGGAGACGTGGCTGAACGTCGGTGAGTCCAGCGCGTTTTCTGAACTTTTACCGCCGGACTGTGATTATTTCAACTCCCCGCGCACATCAGGCCGAGGAGGAGGAATCGCCACCATTTATAAATCTGCATATAAATGTCTCCCTCCGTCTCTGCTGGTCTCTTTGTCCAGCTTTGAACTTGAACTTTTTGAACTGGGCTGCTCTCCACCGGTGCTGTGTGCAGTGGTTTATCGTCCACCAAAATACAACAAGGACTTCTTAAATGAATTCTCTGGGCTGCTGGCTGAAATCCTGCTTAAATATGACCGAGTTCTTATTGTTGGAGATTTTAATATACATGTGTGCTGTCCAGACCATACAATGTCTAAGGACTTTTTAAGTCTTATTGACTCTTTTAATCTTGTTCAGCATGTGTCTGAACCCACGCAGGAACGTGGACACACACTTGATCTGGTGCTAACATATGGACTCTCTGTTTCTAACCTGGTGATATGTGATGCAGTGTTTTCAGATCATATGCCTGTTTTGTTTGACATCACTCTGCCCTGTAGCCCCTGTAGGCCTCGAGCTCCGGCTCGGTGGGTCCGTATCATCAAACCTTCCACTGCAGCTCTTTTCTCTTCTTCTTTTAATCAAACCAGTGTCATCCCTCAGTCCACATGTTCTAGTACAGATGAGCTCAGCTCCTGGTTACACTCCACCTGCCTGACAGTACTGGATGCAGTGGTTCCACTTAAATCCAGGCAGCCAAAAGTTAAAACTGAGCCGTGGTTGAACAACGTAACTCGTGCTGCTAGACGTGAGTGCAGAAAAGCTGAACGGAAGTTTAAAAAGGACAAGCTACAGGTGTCACTACAGATGTTGAAGGCCAGCTGGTGTCATTATCAGGCTACTGTAAAAGAGGCAAAAAGGGAGCATCTGTCAAATGTTATCCTGTTAAACCGACACAAGCCCCGTGTCCTGTTTAGCACCATAGATGCAGCTCTCAACGCCCCCAAGTCTGTCTATGTCCAACCTACGCTGGAGACATGTGAAACCTTCCTTAGGTTTTTTGTGGACAAGGTGAATAATGTCAGGGCCCTCATATCACCACCTGGATTTGACCCCTCTGTTGTTGTGTCCTGCCCTGTAACCTTTGACCAGTTTGAACCAGTGACTCTGTCTGTTTTATATGAGACTGTGAAACACCTGAAGCCCTCAGGTTCCCCCTCTGATGCGATTCCACCCCGATTATTTAAAGAGGTTATCACTACTCTGGGACCTGCAGTTCTTGCTGTTGTAAACGGCAGCCTTTCCTCTGGTGTGTTTCCTAGAAACTGTAAACATGCTACAGTACAGCCATTGATAAAGAAGCCTAACCTGGATCCCTCTGTGCTGTCCAATTTTAGACCCATTTCTAAACTTCCTTTCCTCTCAAAGATTCTGGAAAAAATTGTGTATGTTCAATTGAAGGATTTTTTAGATGAAAATGGCAACCTTGAGGTTTTCCAGTCTGGCTTCAAATCTCTTCACAGCACCGAGTCAGCTCTGCTTAGGGTGTTTAACGACATCCTCTTAGCTACAGATGCTGGGGACCATGTGGTTCTGGTACTACTGGATCTTACGGCTGCCTTCGACACACTGGATCACAACATCTTGATCTCCCGGTTACAGCAACTTGTAGGCATCCGTGGCACTGCTCTGCAGTGGTTCAGGTCATATCTAGAAGATAGAACATTTTGTGTAAACCTCAATAATGTTCAATCTTCCTCTGCTCCTCTACTGTATGGGGTCCCGCAGGGTTCAGTCCTTGGGCCTCTGCTTTTCTCCCTTTACTTACTCCCCCTGGGTTCCATTCTTAGAAAGCATAACTGTGCTTTTCATTGCTATGCGGATGATACCCAGATATACGTCCCAATAACAAAGAAGGATGCCCACTCCATCAGCCCTTTAATTAAGTGCTTGGAGGAATTGAAAATCTGGATGGCTCTGAATTTTCTCCACCTCAATGAGGAAAAGACAGAGGTGATTGTCTTTGGTCCCAGTGGCAACAGTGAGTCACACCCAATAGCTCTGGGCTCTCTCACTCAATCGGTGAAATCCACAGTCACAAATTTAGGAGTGAAGATGGACACTGGTTTTAATTTGGACAGGCAGATCAGTTCAGTGGTGAGATCCAGCTTCTTTCAGTTAAGGCAGCTTGCCAAAGTCAAATCATTTTTATCAAGAAAGCACTTTGAGACAGTAATCCACGCCTTTGTTACAACTCGGCTGGATTACTGTAACTCCCTTTACTTTGGTACCCCTCACTCATCCTTGTCCCGTCTCCAGCTGGTGCAGAACGCTGCTGCACGCTTGTTAACTGGAACGTGGAAGAGAGAGCATATTACACCAGTTCTGGCTTCTCTCCACTGGCTGCCTGTCCATTTTAGAGTTCGTTTTAAAATTCTTTTATTTGTTTTTAAGTCTTTAAATGGTCTGGCTCCGCCCTACCTCTCTGAGCTGCTACACCTGCATTTCCCTTCCCGCTCACTTAGATCAGCTGACCAGCTGCTCCTAGATGTGCCAAGGACACGGCGGAAACTCAGAGGGGATAGAGCATTTGCTTTTGCTGGCCCCAGCTTGTGGAATGCACTCCCTATGCAGGTTAGGCAGGCCCGTTCACTGAATGATTTTAAATCCAAGTTAAAAACTCACCTTTTCTCCCTGGCTTTTAACTCAGTATGAGTTGATGTTTTTATTGGTTTTATAAATTTATTTTTATTGGTTTTATTGGTTTTATGTATTTTTATTTAATGTATCGATTTCTTATTGATTTTATTCTGTTTTAGTTTGTTGTTTTGTTTTATTCTGCATTGTTAAGCACTTTGGTCAGCTTCTGCTGTTTTAAAAGCGCTTTATAAATAAAGTTGACTTGACTTAACTTGACTAGAATCCTCATTATATGTGAGAATGAGTTAACAAATTTACCAAAGACTTGTAAAAAAAAAAAAAACACTCAACTACACAACTCAGACTGAGACTTGAATCAACAATCACTCCAGATAAGGATTGTATATTTAGTTTTTAACTGAAGATTACGACGGAGTTTTAGGGCCAGTTTACGAAAAATTTAGTTTTTTTTAAGTACGACTTTTAAGTCGTGAATTTACAAAAAAAAGTCCTGTTAAACTACGAGATCTTAAGTCGTAAATGTATGAGAAAAAATCTCGTAAATTTATGATTTTTTTCCCCGTGAATTTACGAGCAAAAAAGTCATAGATTAACGAGGAAAAAACTCCAGCGTTGTCTGTTTAACGGAGCCTAGCTTGAAGATGAAAGTAGTGGAGCATTTTGTGAAGCTTTATTTCTGAATAGGTTTCAGAAACAAAGGAATTCTGAACCTTTTGACGACTCAAAATGAGATTATTGTCAGTGGAGCCGTCTTTCCGGGGTTCGGTGTCGGAAAAGTGGAGTTTCATCTGTAAAATAAGGAGCTCAGAGACATGTTTGGGTGTAGAGGACTGCTACTTTATTTTCCTTTTCATTCACATAACCTGAAGTGCATTTGTCTCATTGCGTCATGAACCTGTCCTGCTCAGAACACCAAAGTGTTAGCAGTTCCATACGCCCCCTCCTCATGATGAAACGTCCTGTTTCAACATAAAACAATAAAGAGAAATGAAAATAGTCTGTTATATTAGCACTAGAACATTTAAAATGCCAGAACATGCTCCTCCTCAGACGGGAGCATCACACAAACGTAGAGATCTTGGTTTCATGGAGAAGAAAGGATTGAAGTGGACATCTGCAGGGACATCGACATCTTCATCAACGGGTTGCAGACATCCTGCAAACCACCCATCAATGAATAAAACATTAATAAATCGTAAATCAAATAAATGAGCTCCCAAACGTTTGGAACATTATCAATAAACATTCAGCTCACCTGTTCAATTTAGTTTAGTCGGTCTGCTCTGCTGCTGCGCGGTGTTCACCTGCTGCTCTGTATGCTGACTTCCACTTTAATCTCGTAAAAATTAAATCTCTTTTCTCGAAAATTTCCCACTTTAAAACTCGTAATTTTTCTTTTTTATGGTGGCCCTTAAACCCCATCGCAGAAGATAGACGCTGTAAATAAGTTTTCCGTTTTTGCCATGTCCTGTTGCTTGAAAAACCTTTTTGCATCGGACAGATTAATCGGAGCAACAGGGAGTCGATGCTCCAGAAGTGTAGTTATCTAAACTCCTGCTGTCTTTTTGTCTCATATTTTTATTTTTAGCTTTAATATATGTGATTTTGAGGATTAGGTCAACATACCTTTTTTTTCTATTGAACCTATAGCTGAACTGCTCTGACGTAATTTCATTAGAAACAAACAAAACAGAAAAATATAAATGAATCTCGAACATGCGTCCATATCTGCTAAGCAAGAAGGCAATTTGAGAACCAAAATCGCGAAAAGAGAATTTATGTAAGCATTTAAATAAACAAATATGTCAACATAAAAACATATAGTATGAAAAAAAAACACAAAGGCACATTGTCCTAGGATTGTCCGAGTGGGTTTTTTTTTTGGCCCCAATCCAAGTTGAGTATCTGCCGTCACCGATCCGATGCTTTTGCAACACATTTATAAACTGAACTCATTTCATAACTTGTCCAGGTTCTTGACGATTTTTATGTTGTTTACCTTTTTTATCATTTAAATCACTTCTGAGAAGACGCTGATCAAGTATAAGTAGTGCAACTATTAACTAGTAAAAAATAGTTAACTATTAACTAGTAATAGAAGGGGATAATTAGTCATGTGAGAAAGTTTGGTGACTGACGCTTTAGGAACTGCAGAACTCTTGAACATTTTTGATCAAATGTGATTCAGATATCCATTAAAAGTCCCCAAAAATTAAAACAATAACTTTCTTCTAAAATTGTTTAATCAGGAAGATGACGTCAATGTTACAACTTATTCATTTCAATTGTTTTTGAGAGATTCTTCTTTTTTTCCAATCACTTTATCCAAAGCTTGCACTTTGTACACGGTCCCTTGGCAGCCGCTTTAACTGTTTTTTCTTATTCAAAAGAATTTTAACAGGTTTTTTTTAATGCCTTTGAAGATTGTTGTTTGTGTTGGGACAAAACAATAGGGACTTAATCACTTATTAAATAAGTATTTGAGCTGGGAAATCTGAATCTGTGAACATCTTGCTAACAGTTTTTGTGCGCCTCCTGT
The DNA here is from genome assembly GCF_053564925.1 of Oryzias latipes. Lineage (NCBI taxonomy): Eukaryota > Metazoa > Chordata > Actinopteri > Beloniformes > Adrianichthyidae > Oryzias > Oryzias latipes. Next base: position 34,262,810 of record NC_136253.1, read on the forward strand.
TCAAACTAGTCTCGTTTTCTGCTGAGCTTTATGGCAATAAAATGGTGTAATATGTTCATGATATGCAGACTTCTACAAGGACATTCATTTAAAATAGTAAGCTCTAAATATACAGCGCTGATCAAAAATAATGGTAAAATAATACAACTGGATACAGCATCACATTCTGATACCGGTACATGGTTAGGCCCGATGTTTGATCACGTGGTGCATTTGAAACATCCCAACATTTTCCCCCAAAATGTTGTTCATTTGAGATCTTCTGTGTGGTTTACCTGTTATAGGTTATCACAACCATTCATCCGACCACAAACAATAAATCGAGTCCACAGTTTGTTGTGGAGGAGATTGGCAGTTTGGAAGTGTGACTCTGATTGGCCATGTGATCAAGTCAACACCAAATACCAAAGGTTTTACACAAACATGGGGTGATCTAAAGGACTGTAAACAAATGGGACTAAAGGATCGCAAGAAAAAAACTTGATCAGCAATAAACCTCTGATTGACAGACGTTCTCCTGTTCATGAATGTTTTTCTTCATATACATTCGAGCTAAACTGTTTCCTGGAAAGATGTTTCGATTAGCTCAGGTACTTTGCTCTTTCCTCTTACCTGTCTCAGATTTCTCCCTAACCTGCAGACATTTATTCAGTAAACACACACAAAAGGTGTTCAGGCTCCCTTTGTGTAGGGGGAGGAAGTAATTAGGAGGTGATGGCATTGGGTGATAAGCTGTACGGTACGGCTGAAGGTTATCTACAAGAGTCTCTTTTAAATCAAACCAAGTAAACAGCAGCTCCTTCTCTTTTTGTAGACGTACATCCGCTGCACTTATTCGGTTTTTGTTTGCTTAAATTTCCTCACGTGATCAAAGTCAGCGGACGCTGATGTAAAGGAAACGCATGGAATCGACAAAATAAAACAAAACTTAAAATCGAGAGACTTGCTTTTTCAAATTCCTTCTGGAGTGACCTGATATCCGAAGCTTAAAATATGAGGCGGAGACTTTACACGGCAATAGTCTTTATTCTCTTGCCAACTATTGGTCCAAGGAATTAATTTGTGATAAGAGGTAGACTTCAGAAAAACTCACTTTTTTTTTTAAACATTTGCCTTTGTTAACTCTATCAAATAATCAAAAGATCAACCCTTTAACAGCGAGTGTTAGCATCAGTGTTTACATTCTGTCGACCACCAACAGCTCCAGTGTTGAAGGGTTAAAAATGAACCTGCCTCCACTATTGCTTGGTATAAATCTGACTCTTTAAAGCGAGAAGTGACGTTAACACCTTTAAAAAAAAAAATCTTCATTTTTTTCTCATTTTGGCAACTTTTTTTAATCGCATAAGAAAATCCTCAATCTTGAATCTGTCCTAAAAGTCTTGTGTGTGTGTGTGGGTCTTTTTCAGAAAATGCTTTCATTGCTCCAGTGTTGGATTTTCTTGTTTTATCATATTGCTGCTGAACGTCACAACCTGGACTTCATCTTCTAAAGCTGGCTTCCAGTAAAGATCGACTCAAAAAAATTAAAAATAACCGACAATTTAATCGGGCGTTGTAGGTGATTCATCAAGACTGACTGGATACGGAAAAACAGGCTACAGGACGAGCGATCGCGCGTGTTAGGCTAGGCAAGGCAAGGCAAGGCAAGTTTATTTGTATAGCACAATTCGTACACAAAGTAATTCAAGGTGCTTCACAAAACAGAAAAATGCATTAAAATCACAATACATCATAGAAATAATCAACGTAAAATTTACTTTAAAAGAAAAGAAAAAATTTGAAAATTGAATTAAAAATAAAGGAAGGAAAAGGAAAAGTGCAGATAGGACCTTTCAGTCATATACACGGCTAAACAGAAATGTTTTAAGTCTACATTTGAACATGAACACAGAAGAGGCCTGTCTTACGCCTTCAGGGAGGCTGTTCCAGATTTTAGCTGCAGAATATTGAAACGCTGATTCCCCTTGTTTAGTTCTGACTCTGGGAATCAACAGGAGGCCGGCCCCTGAGGTCCTCAGAGTACGAGATGGTTCATATGGCACTAACATGTCAGAGATGTACTTTGGTGCTCGGCCATGGAGAGAAGGTAGAGAGAGAAGGTAGCTGCTGACACTTTCTCTTTGTTTCTGTGGGCCAAAAATAATAACTTCGGTCTTGTTTGAGTTTAGCTGGAGAAAGTTGTTCTGCATCCACGCACTGATCTGTTGGAGGCAGTGGCTGAGTGAATCCACCGGCCCATATTCACCTGTTGTCAGTGACACATAGATCTGAGTATCATCTGCATAGTTGTGATGAGATATGTTATTACTGCGTATTAACTGCCCTAGTGGCAGCATGTAGAGGTTGAACAGAAGGGGTCCCAGGATCGATCCCTGGGGCACACAACAAGTCAAGGCCATGTAGTCTGAGACACAACTCCCAATTTCAACAAAATATTTCCTGTCTTCCAGATAAGACTAGAGCCAACTTAGGGCAGATCCAGAGATGCCAACCCAGTCTTGGAGTCTGTGCAAAAGGATCCCATGATCAACAGTATCAAAGGCAGCACTCAGGTCTAGCAGGATTAAGACAGTGGCTTTGCCATCATCAGTGTTCAGGCGGATGTCGTTAGTTACCTTGATAAGAGCAGTTTATGTGCTATGATGGGGTCTAAAACCTGACTGGAAAACATCAAATGAATTGTTTAATAAGAGAAAGTCAGTGAGCTGTTGGTAGACAACTTTTTCAAGGACTTTTCCTAAAAATGGCAGATTAGAGATAGGTCTGTAATTATTCAGTACAGTGGGATCAAGACCGCTCTTCTTCAAGAGAGGTTTAATGACTGCAGTTTTTAAGGCCTCTGGAAATATTCCAGATTGAAGAGACATGTTAACTATTTGAGTAATTGATGGCAACACACTGTTCAGGACAGACTTTAGAAATCTAGTGGGTAACACATCAAGGCAGCATGTAGACGAGCTCAGACGGGTGATGGTCTCTTGGACAGTTTGGTCAGTGACAGGTACAAAGTGAGTCAGCTTAGAGTGAGTAGGTGGCCGTTCGATAGTTATATGTGTTGTGGAGTTGATGGCTTTTTTAATGCCCTGAACCTTGTCATTAAAAAATACAGCAAACTCATTACATTTAGGTGTGCAAACTAGTTCTATTGGTAGCTGGGTTGGAGGGTTAGTTAATCTGTTAACTGTTGTGAACAGGACACGAGAGTTGCTGCTGCAACTTCCAATTATTTCAGAGAAGTACCTTTCCCTTGTTCTGCATAAGATCTGGTTGTAAGCGTACAACTCCCCCTTATACATTCCATAATGAACCTGGAGTTTTGACTTGCGCCACTTTCGCTCAGCTCTGCGGCACTGTTGTTTCTGTGCCCTGACTAGATCATCGTTCCTCCAGGGAGCTTTCTGTCTATGTTTTCTCAATTTAACCTTCATAGGGGCAATGGCATCCAGAACATTCAAGATGCTAGAAGTAACAGAATTCAGCATTTCATCAACATTGGCACCAGAGGCGTTTTCAGGGTTTATCATTTCTACAAACTGTGCCCTAGTGCTCTCATTTATTTGTCTCCTTTGGACAACTGCAGGGCCAGGCGGTGGTTTGGGAGCAACAGACAGGTCAAAGAATACACAGAAATGATCAGAGAGGGCGACATCAACCACACTGACATTGTAAATATTAACCCCCTTTGTGATGAGCAGGTCCAGAGTGTGCCCTCTGCTGTGGGTGGGGCAACTCACATGCTGACTTAGATCAAAGGTTTCAAGGACAGCATTGAGCTCTTTTGCATTTCTGTCATTGACATTATCAACATGAACATTAAAATCACCTGTAATGACTAGACCATCAAAGTCTGTGCACACAACTGAGAGCATTTCAGTGAAATCATCAATAAAACTTTGGCTGTGCTGAGGAGGTTTGTACATAACTATGCAGAGTAAGGGAGGAGTTTGTTTTAACTCAATCTTAAAGGACACATACTCAAATGATGAAAACACACCAAATGATAGTCTGAGGGTTGCAATATTATCTCTAAACAGTGCAGAAACGCCTCCACCCTCCTAATTTTCTCGTATTTCCGATTCATGTTTGTAGTTGGGGGGAGTTGAACATAAAATCAAGATTAAAAGAAGAGATAAGATTATTGATTAAAAATGATTTGTTGCATAAAGATCTAACATTGAGTGCAGCAAGTTTGAGATTAGTTTCCTTGGGACTGGTCAAAACCTTCTTGCAAGGGATATCAACTAGATTTCTTTGATTGGACAGTCTAACTGCCCTTTTTTGCATTCTACGTGGTGCAACTACATAACCTTTCCTAGGACACTGGGGGCCCGTTTCATCCTAGCTCTGGGGGATAGCACGTCTAGAGGCGCGCAGGGGAGGTCGAGTTGAGGGTAGTTTGGGTGATGGACCAGGAGGAGCGGGAGCTGGACGGGATTTGGGTGAACGACGGAGGGGGCATGTTGGAGGGGCTTTGGATGAAGGACGTGTTGGAGGGACTTTGGGTGAAGGATAAGGAAGGAGTGCTGGAGGGGTAGGAGAGCTCCTGTGTGGTGTGAGGCTCACAGGTGTTAGGGGAGCCATCTTAATTCCTGACTTAATGAGGCTATCAAAATGGCTAGGTAGGGCCATGGGTGAAAGTGGGGGGGACGAAAAGGAAAGTGAGTCTTCACTGGGAGTAGATGTAGCAGATATAGCTAGAGGCTAATGAGCGCAGGAATGGAGGACTGAACTGAAACAGCCCGCTGTCACTGGCATCTATTATACTCGGTTTTCTGTGACAGGAGAGCGGGACGCTCAAACCACTGTTGTGCACACTGGGCAGCTGGTCAGCCTGATGATGAACAATCATGCCCTCCCAGGAGGGATCAAAGATCGGGTACAGGCGGGATGAGGGCTTTCAGCACCAACACAAACACACAATACGGCACAAAGAAGAGCCCAGGAGAAAGGAAGGCGAGAGGCGGGCTGTTTACAAAAAAAACCCTCAAGGTAAAACTGTGATACTGGAGAAAAGGGGAAAGTAAAAAAAAACAATTATTACCAGTTTTAACTTAATATGACTGGTTCTATTTCAGTCCTAAACACACCCAAAAGGACGCTAAGCAACAAGAGGAGAAATTACGGCTTTTTTCTGCTTTCATTGATTGCATCAACATTAAATTGAAACCTTCATTTGTGTAAAGTCGTCAGTTTGCATCGGCTTTTGATGTATCACATTATGCGTGCACTAAATTAATGCATATTCTTCAATGCTAAACAGGAAAAATGGATTGCGTGTTTTTTTTCCTGCTCAATTAGCACTTTCCCAAACAAGGTGAGTAAATCACATCAGCTTTCCTTTTTTCCCCACTGTCCCGTATGCATACAGTTATGAAGATTCAGACCTTTAGTAGCTCTGACCCTAAAATCATCTGATACATGACAAAAGTCTGAATGCTGTCAAGAGAACTGGAAAGGATTCGATGCGCTCAGCGGGCTCTGCGCCACGTCAAGAGGAGCGCCAAGGAGCTAAACCTAAACAAAGCTCTGAAGGCATCCGTGTGATCTTTGAGCCCTATCATCACACACAGAGATCATGTTTTTATACTCCTAAATCGTACACACAGATCCATGTTGTCATGTTTTTTGTCCTCAGAACGTTTTGAGAAACGTCAAAACAGAATGGGTGGGAATGTTGCAGAAGGATATAATTTTGCCTTCTCCCTTTGCAAACAAAGTCTTGAATTGTTCAGGATCAAGCAGGAAGCATGCTAAAGACCTACTGCCTGCAGGGATGCAAGTGACCGGACAAAGTGTTGTTTGTCCGGTCACTTATCCATCACGTGCACACCACGTACATGTGACGTTTGTCAGTAGGGAGCCAGTACTCACACCTAACAGACGACTAGAGCATGGCGTAAGGGCGCTGGCTCGTACATCATAGGTGCATGTAACTTCAATTATCCTTACAAATACCTCACAATACAATTACCGCAAGCTCGACAATGGTATGTTCCATTTTCATGACGGCCTTGAGTAGTCGTTGAGGAACTGAAGAGATACCTGTGCTTCCCTTAAGATGTGGCGGCTCTTCTCTACAACCCTCTATGTGACTCATTTCCGGTCCAGAACGTTATTTTGGCTTAATAGGATGGAATTTGTTTGAATTTGTGGGATTAGAGACAGGAGATCTCAACATTTTACATTCAGCTTGATTTTTATCAAGTTCAAAATGTGTTCAAAAATATGTTTATGTTAAAACAGTGAACTGAATTATGATACACAAAATCACTTTAAAACATCCTCTTTAGAGATTCACTCCGATGAAAATGTTTTTAACATGTTGTGGCATTTTTCTCATGATGGAGGACATGCTGTCAGGACCATAAATATTTGGACAGAGACATATTCTTTCTAATTTAGTTTCTGTACATTACCACAGTGAATTTTAAATAAAACAACTCAGATGCCATTGAAGTGCAGACTTTCAGTTTTTATTCCATGGTTGAACAAAAAGATTGCATAGAAATGTGAATAACTAAAGTATTTTTTAAAACACAATCTCTTTATTTCATGGGCTCGTAAGTAATTGGACAAATGAAATAACTGAAAACCAAATGGTCATTACTATTATTTGGTTGAAAAGCCTTTGTTGGCAATGACAGCCTGAAGTCTTGAACTCATGGACATCACCAGATGCTGGTTTTCTCCTTCTGAATGCTCTGCCAGGCCTTTACTGCAGCGGCAAACAGTTGCTGTTTGTTTGTGGGCCTTTCTGTCTGAAGTTTAGTCTTCAACAAGTGAAATGCTGCTCAATGGGGTTAAGATCAGGTGACTGACTTGGACATCCAGAATATTCCACTTCTTTGCTTTAATAAACTCCTGAGTTGCTTTGGCTGGATGTTTTGGGTCGTTGTCCATCTGGATTATGAAACGCTGTCCAATCAGTTTGGCTGCATTCACCTGGATCTGCGCGGACAGGGCTGCATTCACCTGGATCTGCGCAGACAGTCTGTCTCTGAACACCTCAGAATTCATTGGGCTGCTTCTGTCCTGTGTCACGTCATCAAAAAACACTAGTGTCCCAGTGCCACTAGCAGCCATGCAGGCCCAGACCATCACACTGCCTCCACCGTGTTTTACTGATGATGTAGTGTGCTTTGGATCAGGAGCTTCTCCACGCCTTCTCCATACTTTTCTCTTGCCATCATTCTGGTAGAGGTTGATTTTGGTTTCATCTGTCCAAAGAATGTTTTTCAAGAACTTTTTTAGGTACTTTTTAGCAAGTCCAATCTAGCCTTCCTATTCTTGAGGCTCATGAGTGGCTTGCATCTTGCAGTGTTCCCTCTGGATCTACTTTCATGCAGTCTTCTTTTGATGGTAGACTTGGATATTGATGTGCCTACCTCCTGGAGAGTGTTGTCCACTTGGTTGGCTGTTGTGAACGGGTTCTTCTTCACCATGGAAATGATTCTGCCATCATCCACCACTGTTGTCTTCCGTGGACGTCCAGGTCTTTTTGCGTTGCTGAGTTCACCAGTGCTTTCTTTCTTTCTCAGGATGTACCACACTGTTGATTTTGCCACTCCTAATACTGTAGCAATTTCTGGCATGTTTTTTTTCCTGTTTTCTCAGCTTAATGATGGCTCCTTTCACCTGCATGGAGAGCTCCTTTGACCGCATGTTGTCTGTTCACAGAGTCTAATACTGTGGGTAAAAAATGTACCGCCTCCCCCCTGGAAATGCTCACTGGTACTGAGTTTTGCTACACTTTTTGAGGGGTGAATGTGAAAACGAAAATGCAATCCCCTCTATGCATTTTCGCTTTAATGATGTCACAGAATGAGTGATGTTAAAGGAGAAAATGAAAAAGCATTGTAACCCTTGTGCTATCCTAGGCCCTTTAACGTTGGGAGTCGGGTCATCTGGACCCACTAGACAGTGCTCTGAACCTTTTTTCTTCAATGATTTGTGATCTTCACTGGTGTCCATGGATTACATGAAATCTTTCCCCCTTTATCCACCTTTGTCATGGTAGAGAGAACACGTCAATGGAAGGGTGGGGTCATCTAAGATAGCACAAGAGTTAATAAAAAAAAGAAAAAGCGGTTTGGCGGCTTGCCTTTTCTTTTTAATTTTGAGTCAACAAATGCAGCTTCATTTTGAAAAATGGAAAAGCATTTCTGGTATTGACTTTTATTTTTAGTTATGCTCCAAACTTAATCAAACTATTCAACTCCAGGCCTTTTATCTGCTTCACTCATGATGACATAACAAGGGAATTGCCCACACCTGCCCATTCAATATCATGGAAGTCAATTGTTCAATTACTTATCAGCCCATGAAATGAAGGGATTGTGTTTAAAAAATATTTTAGTTTTTCACATTTTTATGCAATCTTTTTGTTCAACCCATGGAATAAAAGCTGAAAGTCTGCACTTCAATGGCATTTGAGTTGTTTTATTTAAAACTCACTGTGGTAATGTGCAGAAACTAAATTAGAAAGAATATGTCTCTGACTAGATATTTATGGTCCTGACTGTATATGAAAAGAAATCATCCTAAAATTGCATTTTTTAATATTTCTTTTCATAAATCATTGTGAATCAGGAGCAGACATTAAAACGCTGTTAGACAGAGCTGTGATGAGGGTGCTAAAACCAACATGCCACAAGCTCCCTGCTCTGCTCCAATCCGATGCATCCGCCTGCAGACAAATAGATCCATGAACGTCTTTGTCTTCCTCGTCTGAGCTGGAATCTGGATCTAACCTGTACAGCTGGATACCTCTGATATTGTTCGCCATTTTTGTTGAACCGGGTTAGGTTGGGGGTGTGAGGGGCTGTAATCTAGCAGGAGACAGTGTAAACAGATGAATGATGGGAAGAGGGGCCGGGCTTACTCCACACCATCATAGAAGTGAATTTCTAATGAACTCCTGCCGCTCTGCAGAAAACGACACGTGTTTTTTTAAAGTTTTGGCACAAAACTGCTTTATTAAAATCAAAAGAACACTTTAAAAATAGATGAAAAGATGCTCGGAGTGGGACTTGAAATTACATTTTCGTGACTTTACATCATTTTAAATTTGGTCTCCGGTTGAGTGTTTGCCCACTAATCTCTAAACTCAGCCGTCTTAGCAGCCAGCTGGTTACATCAAGGTTAAGTGGAGACTTTGTTTCTTAAGTAGACTATCTTAACAAGCCAATAATCAGTGGAACTCTGCCTTGAAGTCTATTTCTTGTGATATTAAACAATGCACAATTACAGGTTTTTTCCAAGCCGACAAAAAACTTAAAAAATGTCATTCAAATTATTTGATTATTTCCGTCTTCTTGAAAATCGGCCTCTATTAAACCTTGTGTTTGCCAAAATTAGTATGCCATTTATGACTCAATTATACCTTATTATATTCAGCGGGAGAAAATGGTTGACATGAGAGGGTTGCCAAGCTCAGCTGAGACTCCCATCATTCTTTATGTCTTTGTTGGCTCCCAGAGTGCCACTCATTTACCTCTGATTGTTGAAGTAGAGACAGGAGATCTCAATTACTCACAAGTTAGACGAGAGCCTGTGCTAAAGAAGAGCATGCTGTGTTAATATGTGCTAATTGTGCCATATCATAGTACTACTATAAGTGAAAAATACTTTTAATAACTGATCAATAGAAGAGAAATTGTAAGAATTCAATGTAGATACTACAATAGTAAAACTTCAAGCAAGTTGAATCCTATAGCAACAATCAATTGTTTGTAAAGTTGATTGAAGTAAAAAACGATTATCTTCATTCTACCTGCGGTTCTTTATGCTTTTAAAAACTGAAATGCAGTTTCTGCAAACATGTTTTTAATAAACAAACAGTTTACAGATCCTGCTGGGACTCAAAGGACACATGAGCGCTAGCAGAAACCATGCACATCCAGTTTGGCTGGCATGATTGCTGTGTAACAGTGACCCACTGTAATGACGGTTCATCATCCGCAAAGGATGTTTAGTCAAGCGTGTCCCAGAGAGCGCTGAAAAAAACGGACAGAAAGCAGATTCCTGAGTGTCTCAGTGGGGGGATTTCCTGCTCTCATCTCACTCCACAGAGGACAAAAACAACACGTCCACATTGGCACAAACACAAAAAATATGTGAGACTTTATACATTTTCCCAAATATTAATCAATACACATTTTGGGGACCCCAACAATGAACTGTTAGAAACGTAAGGAAAAAATGTCTTTGTTACTGTTTTAATGTTACAATGGCTTAACTGTTGAGATACCAAAAAAAGAACACTGAGATCTAAGGATCACATCATGAATGATTAGATTCTACACGAAAGTTACCCAGCTTAGTCCTAACAGCCCGTACGGGTGGAGACAGGCTATCGGTACTGGATGTTTGGCGAAAAATAGTCAAACCTCTACTAGGCATGCAGGTGTCCCACACAAATATCAAGGTCGTGGACTGTTGGTCATGCACACTTTTTTCTGCGGGGAACAGGTCTTGATGAACGCATGCAATATGTACGGTAAGGGTGGCGTTGGTGAATGGCAGGCGTGTCCAACAGATCTTTTCCTTTATTTACTTTTTAAATCCTGTGTTGTATCCTAGGAACCTGGTAGTGCTGTTCATGTGATGCGTAATCAGAGTATAGTTTGTGTGAACATCCTGCGTGCACTTAGGTACTACGTGCACACGTGCATGTGACATCTAAGTGCCGTCAGTACTCACACCTTACTAATGACTACAGTGTGTCAGGAGGACACCGTACAACAGCATCACCCATTTGCCTCCGTTTTAGTTCATAGTCTGGTCACTTCTCGTCTCGACTCTTGTAATGCTCTTCTCTTTGGTCTTCCCAACAAAACTCTAAATAAGCTTCAATTGGTCCAGAATTCAGCTGCCCGCATCATCACCTGAACCCCCTCCTTCCATCACATCACTCCCGTTCTCCAGCAGTTGCACTGGCTTCCAGTAGCCTTTAGGATTCAGTTCAAGCTCCTTCTCTACACTTTCAAAGCCCTCCATAGCCTGGCTCCCTCCTATCTCTCTAATCTCCTCCATGTTAACACTCCCTCTCGCTCTCTCCGGTCTTCTTCCTCCCTTCAGCTCTCTGTCCCTCCGGCCCGTATGGTCACCATGGGGAGCCGTGCCTTCAGTCGCTCTGCTTCCCAACTCTGGAACTCTCTCCCCCCAGACCTCCGTAACACTGACTCCTTTCTGATCTTTAAATCCAGACTCAAAACCTATCTGTTTAAGCTTGCATTTCCGGAACACAATTTCACATTTTCCTTCAGCTGATTTTACTAATGAATCCAATTTTTTTATTGTTTTTAACATGTTGTGATTTTATTGCGTTTTATCTCTAACTTTGTACGGTGACCTTGGGTGTTTTGAAAGGCGCTTTTAAATAAAATGTATTATTATTATTATTATTTGTAATAAGTGCGTGTAACTTCCATTAGCCTTACGAATACTTTATGATGCGTCACCCGACACGAGAATGGTACGTTCCATTTTAATGACACCCCTTGAGGTGGCAGTACGAGGCTCAAGGGAACTGCAAGACACACCTTAAGCCGGTCCTACCTCTGACCCTCCACGGACCTGGACAAGCTAAAAAAAAAACCCATGGGTTAATCATTTACACGCGTACATATTTACTGTACTTGGATCTCACAGTAAGCAGTTGTACATTTCTTTAAAAAAACATGATTCATGATTTAATTTAATTAGAAAACTCACAATAAATAAAGCGTTTAAAAAAAAAAAAAGTTGTAAAATTCTGCTCGATCGTGAACGGCGGAAATGGACAATGGAATGACTGAGTAATTGTGAGATGGATGAGGGCTCGACTGAATGGAAAGACAAAACATACACACATACAGATCACTACAAAACACACACACTCACACGCGCGCGCATGGCTGCAGGGAATCAGTACAAGCATTCAATATACAAAGCACTGGAGGATGCACTCATTTTGTTTTCTTTTTTTGTTTTTTTTCACATTACTGCACCCCGAATATTTTCACTCTACAAATACACAAACTGACTGTAACTAACTGCTACACATCTCTGCGTGTCTCGTGGACAAACAGCCAGCGGGGACAACTGTGAAGGTGGGATGCTTAGAGGCAGGGAGGGTGGATATAAACAACCCGATTAAAGGGGGACAATCTGCACCATAAATCTGCAATATTATCTGCTGGATGCAGGAGAAAGGGAATGCTGGCGAGCTGGCATCAGGAAAAACCATTGAGCTTTATGTGCCGCAACTCAGGCTGGAAGCCTATTGCTGTGACTCTGTGATTCATCTTCAGAGTAGCTAAACACTCAGTAATGCATGTCTGAGGAAGGAAAACAAGGAGAAGACTCAAAATAGAGGCAATCTTTATGAAATTAAAAGAAATGGCAAATCTTTTTTTTAAAAAACTTCCCCAAAATTATTGTTATTGCCAGGCTTTTGACACAGTATTAGACTCTTCTCTGCTGGTGTGTTTTATTGTTTTCATTGGTTTGGTTTAGATTATATCTTGTGTGTGTGTGTTTTTTTTGTATATTTTTCTGACATTTATTTATACTTTTTTTAACCTTTTTTGCTTTTAAATGTTGGATTTTTTATGTTTTGGGGTTTTTAAAGTATGGCACCTTGTTTGTCTGCAATTATTTTAAGGCGTCATATAAATAAATAAATACATAAATATTTCCAAAAATGTAAATTATTACTATTATTTAATTTTAAAAAAATCAATCAGATTTCGTTAGTGTGAAACTCAGTGATTAGCAGAGACAAAATGATCACCAGAGCTTCCACCAGTGAATCTATTGACAAAACAACGAAAAAATAGCCTTAGATCTGAGGTTTAAGGCCTGACGGGGTCAATCACCTGATAAACACAACCCTCTAACTAACTCTAGATTTCTGCTTTTACCCCCCAAAAAACATGTTTAAATTTGTAAATCTGATAATCTGAATATATGACCATAATGATGCTGTTCTTCTAATTGATAGTGTATCAGAGATGCATTTCCTCTCTGCTTGACATTTATTACCTGAAATGTATCTTTATTGCCTTTCTGCTCTTTATCGCATGAAGGATTATAATGAGTTTGTTTTATGAGATATCATTATTTGTCGTAGTAACTAATCTCAACATGAAACATAGCAGCACTTTCAGAGGGAATCCTCCGCAGCAAACAGCTCCAAAGCCGTCCGGAGGTTCAGGTTTGTGGAAGATAACAGGGAGTTACAGTTTTCCTTCATCAATGTTTTACAATTCTTTTTTTTTCAGATGGGGGCTCCGGATTCTTTGGGGAGTCGAGTTATTTTTTCAGACTGACATTATAAGACCAGGAGGTCCCTCCTGAAAGTGCATTTTGGATTGTAGTTGATAGTTTGTTGTTTTAATGGGCAGACTAAGATTCCTACAGGCTTTTCTTTGTTTTAGCTTAGTGACATTTTATTACAATTATTATTTGTTTTATGCCCAACAAAACATGATAAATCACTATTATTGTGTCTTGTAAAGAGTGCAATAAACCTTATTTGCTTTTTTGCAAATGTGGGTGGTAGAAATGGAAGAGGACAGAACTTCCTGCCATGCTGCTTTTTAAATGGCAGAACCATAACTTACTTGGTATTTAGAAAATTAAATGTTAGTTTTTATTTTAGCACATGACTCAGACATCTGAGCATTCACTGATCTATAACACAAAACAAAAACACATAGCAACTATTTATACAAGTTTTGTTTCTTGGATATGTGATATAGACTACCGTAAGTGAGCAGGCGGAACTATAACTCGTCCAAAGTCTTTATTTTGAACTTTTTTGTAAAAGGTGACCCTTGAAATAATGTTTTGTATGATGTAAAAACCTCCTAGACTTAAAAATGTCAAATTCCATGAATGACACAATTCTGTGAAGACATAAACACCTACTTTACATTATTAAAGGTAACATTCAACCTGTTTGAGAGTTTTCAGCTTTGACCCAGTAACGTTTAACGAGTGTAAGAAGTTTGCGAATACTCGAATGTTCATGATTTGTAACGTCTGAGATGACAGATTTGCAATCTTCTAAATGTAGTATATGTAGGATAGTAAAAATACACTTTAGACAATGTATTATTCACTCTAAAATTGCAAAATATAAACAAAAAAAACTGAATGCGCTACTGTCACTGAAAGTAAAATGTAGGTGAAGGTTTTCATTTTTAAAGTAAAAGTATCAAGTGTTTTTTGTAGATTTAAAATGAGACTAAAGTCCAGTTTATAGGAACAAGATCTGAGAAAACGGTTTTTGTTTTGAATATAGTCGACCATTTGAATTAAAAATACGATGAATGTGACACTAAAAATATTACAAAAATCTTGTGTTTGATCTTTTCTGTGTCGTCATGTGACCGTCAAGCCCTGCGAGAACGCGTCAGTAAAATGCTCGTCTAAAGATTCGGGAGTTTATTGGTTTTTCCACTACAGATGAAAATAATTCAGTTTGTGAAACATGTTTTCTGTCGGAAACCCTGCTGTCGTTAAGTCGTTTCATTTTTAGTTATACTATCTTCTCGTCAGTGATCTACTGGAAGTCTAATCAGCTAAACTTTGAAAATGGAGAACATTTCCAGGATTTGTTGTAAAATGAACCAAAGCAACATTAACCAGGAAGACTTTTGAATATGACACATCATTTCTTTCTTTTGTTTTGTTGATTCTGTTCTAAATAGAGGTATAAATGATGGCAAATACATACAGATGATTTAAATTTTCATGTAGCCGGTAAAAAAAATTAAAAAATAATAACATATAGCAACCACTCAATCATTCTATATTATATAGCAAAAACTGTGCTTGAGGTGTGAATTTTCAGTTTCAAATCTGCTCACCAACTATAAGTAACTATCTGCCGCTCCAGCCAAATTTGGGTCATTTTCAGACACTCTGCCGCTTGGCCACTGAGCAATAATAACACTTTAGAAAAACTACAATCTCCAGCAACTTGGCTGTTTTAATCTTCAATTTTACAAGCACAGACTTGACCATCGGCATCAGAAAAAAAAGGGAAGCACATTTTTATAAAAGCCTCTTTCATTCAGGTCAATACAGCATTTCTTCTGCTCTGCTTGTGACTTAGATGGTAAAAAAAGCACATAGAAATAAAGATAGGCCACGGCAATCGAAGCCTTTTCTGGATGATGCTGGAAAAATGTAGTGTTTTTGTGTTATTGGAAGCAATCAAATTATTTTCTATTGCATTCAGAGGAACAGAAAAAAGTAACATATTTAGTATTGACGGTTAACTTAATCTTGTGGACACAGAAAGTTCAGCCATTGGAGTGGAAAAGCTTTGGCAGAAACACTTTTAAGAGCTACATAAACTCCTGCAGACAAAGAAATGAATTGATGTTTTGCTGTTTCTTCTTTCATTTAAAAAAAAAAACATTCCCTTCTTTTAGCTCAGCTGGAATCTGAAAGCAGAGCCAGCAATAAACAAAGATGGATTAACAACTTTTCAATAGTTGCAGGAGAAAAGCAGAGAGGGAAGACCACATGATGCAAAAATTATAACCCATGTGGAAAGCAGACTGTTTCCTCATCCCCCCACAAATCCCCCAAAAAGAACACAACCTACTGAGATCTCATTGTTTTCCAGTCTTGTTTCCACCCCTTCTTAACCCCTCTCCGCAATGAGACTCACATAAACACCAGTGTCTCCCTTTGCTCCCAGTCTCCCTCTGTGAGGAGGACCATCTCTCCCTCCATCTGCATGTGCGAGGGGTTGTCCTGGTGTGTCATTAATGACAACGTCCCAGTGTTCCTCTCTGCCAATTAGCCCAGCCGTAATTACACAGACACATATGGAGCTGTCAATCACTCCACTCCTCCACACAGGAACTCCCCCGCCCAGCGCAGAGAGCGAATGAGTTTCCAGCAGCTACCTCTGTAGAGCTCTGAACGATCACACACTGCGTCGGTGAGAAGCTCAGGGCTTTTGCTCACTCCATACTCGGTGCACAAATCCCTTCGGTGCATGGAAATGCCATGGCAACATGGAGAGCTCCGTGTTGTTTAAGTCTTACAGTGTTATTGTGTACAAAAGAGTAAAACGTGTGCATGAGAGTCTTTTTGTTTTACACGTTGAATGTCAGGCACAGGAGGGAGTGAGTGATGTCATTCTTGGAAACGGTTTATTTCCAGCTCTAACAAAATCAAGTTGCCTTTTTTTTTGCGATACAGATGCTGCCATGTTGGGGCCAAACGTCTTCAGTAAGCATAGATGGGGTGGACGTGGTGCAGCAGTAGGGCGGTCAACCCATGATTGTAAGATTGCAGGCTCAATTCCCGCCTAGCACGCCCATGAGTGAAAGTGTCCTTGGGCAATACACTGAACCCCACCTAGCCTCTGGTGGAAGGTTAGCGCCAGTGCTCGGCAGCAGAGCCGCCATCAGTGTGTGAATGTGTGTGTGACTGGTTGAATGGGTCTGTGACTGTAAAGCGCTTTGGCCTTGAACAAGGTAGAAAGCACTAAATAAGCGGCAGTTTAGCTCAGGCGGTAGAGCAGGTCGTCCAACAACTGAAGGGTTGGTGGATCGATTCCCGCTCTCCCCAGCCAGCTGTCGCCCCCCCAAACGTGGCCAGTCTGCAGCTCACCGATCCCCCCAGGGGATGGGTCAAAAGGCAGAGAAGAATTTCCCCATTGTGGGATAAATAAAGTATCAATTATTATTCATTATTTTTATTAATTATTACAAGTATACACCATAGTTTCTATGGCAACCTCTCTCGCCAATCAGGAGTGACCACGCCGCAAGGCCACGCCCCCGTCAATGCCACCAACTTTTATTGAGGCATCGGATTGGTCAGTTTATAACTTGTATAACTTGAGCTACAAGCTCTTTTCTAGGGCTCTCAATTTTGGAACTGTACATTCGGACAGCACTACAAAACGGCAAACGCACTATGTAGTGAGTGGTGAAGGAATTTGAACACAACCTCAGATCTAAAACCCAGTCAGTGGTGGGCAAAAACATTGGGAGTTGTAAAACTAACTCTAAAAAAAGTCAGTGCCTCACCGGCCACAATCCTCACCGTATGTCACGAATCTCAAAAGACCCAGAAATTACTACTCAGTGGAGACTGGCAACAAAAGCAAGACGACCCCTGTGGGCCCACCGCCATGAAAAAGCAACAAACAGGTTTTTTGTGGTACAAAATGTGCACAAAGCTTTTATTTCTTTAGCTGGTTTCCCTTTTGATGCCACCTGAGGTACCATGACTTCTTAGAGGCACTGAATAGGTTTTTTTTTAACTAGAGCAAAGCTTTTGAGGCGCAGAGGCGACCAGAGTGGGCGTGAGTAATGTGACTGTCGGTCAGACCCATTCTAGCACGCCACATGAATGCTAACATCCCTGGTGGATTCCAGCAAAGACGTTTGCACTTCCAGAAGTGGGATCATGAAAACCAAAGATGCCGTCAATGAGAAAAAAGCTAAAAAAGAATCCACTTTTGTCACATTTGAGGTTATTTACCAAAAAAAAAGTACTTTTTTAGGATTTAATGTGTCTATAGTTCATGCAGACTCTGCATAGATTGATGCTCAATCAAGATTGTTTAGGGATCTTAGATAATGCATTAATAACAGGACTTTTTCACCTTAAAAAGAAAAGGTAAAAAAACCAAAAACCCAACAAACACCAACATCAAATACTCAAATATGCATTTCCAACCTATCCTTTAGTAATGGTTAAGTCTTGTAAATGAATACATTTCAGTCCCCCCATGATTTCCCCTGAGTGTGTCTGAACAAAACAAATGAAAGGCTCGTAATGAGGAGGACAACATGTTCACTCAAGGCATTCTTCAGGCTATATGGAGAGCTGTGTGTTTAGCATAATAAACCTTGTTATCATTTTTTCTGAGCATCTGGGTGTTAGTTATTGGATAATGATGACAAGCTGACCTTCAAAGCAACAAAAGCCAAAAAAAGGGGGGTGTGCATCATCTCTCCAAGGAAGGAAACGGATGTAGAAACCTTTGATGGAAATCATTTTTTTATTTTTTTACAGAGTTAGGACATTTGTTAGAGGGGAAACAATCTCAAGAGGGAGTTCCTCAGGTAAAGATAAACATCAGGAATCAGGGAGAAGGAACAGGTGTGATTATGGCCGGGAAGTGAGAATGACAAAAACAGGGAAGTCCAGAGTCCCAGCAGCAAGTCTTACCTCTGGGATGTCTTCTTGTATTTGCGCCTGTCGAAGAAAAAAACAAACAAATACAGATTGTGAGGGACAGGAGGAAGGGAACAAACACCAGGAAACATGCAAGAACAATCCAGACTGAAGCCATGCCAGTTTTCCAGGATGTTTTAAAAGAAAAAAAAGGGTTAAAAAAGCCTTTTTTAGTACAGGAAGCCTGTACTTTCACACGACTGATTTGAATAATGAGAAGAATTCATAGACTTAAACTGAAGTTTACAGTCATTAATGTTATTACTTAGGAAATAAATATCAGGGACTTGCACAAAGCAGCTATAATAACAAATGTAGAATAAAGTCATGCAGGTATTCCAGAGTCTGAAACAGTATTTATTTCTTTAGATTTCTCAGATCCTGCTTGTATTGTGTAGGAAATAAGTATTTAATCCCTGGATGATTTTGTAGGTTTTTCATTGAAAAACAAACTGACAGTTGCCATCCTAATGGTTCCTTTGAACAGTGAGAGATTAAATAAATAAATACATAACTAAATAAATTAATAAATCAATCAAAGGAATTGACTTTATGAATACATTATTTGCATTTCATTGAGGGAAATAATTATTTCATTCCTACAAACCATTAAGCGTTCTGGTTCACACAGACCAGTGAGACTCTCCTAATCAATTGGAGACACCT
The DNA here is from genome assembly GCF_053564925.1 of Oryzias latipes. Classification (NCBI taxonomy): domain Eukaryota; kingdom Metazoa; phylum Chordata; class Actinopteri; order Beloniformes; family Adrianichthyidae; genus Oryzias; species Oryzias latipes. The sequence continues at coordinate 34,281,680 of NC_136253.1, forward strand.
GTGTGACCGAATCACCTGTACAATAGACACCTGTCCACAGGATCAGTCCATCAGTCAAACTCCAATCTCTCCAACTTGGGAAAGACAAAAGAGCTTTCAGTGGATTTATAGATTTTGATTGTACTTTTGGGATGTGTATGTACTTTAGGTTTCTATGTGTTTTTAATTATTTATTTTATTTTATTAGTAGTAGTAGTAGAACCTGATTGGACTGCAAAACCATCAACAACAAGTTGAGGGTTACAGTGACAACTGTTGGTGCAACTGAACATGAGCATCAATCCACCTCCAGGTCTGGGGCTCCAAACCAGATCTGACCCTGTGGGGTTTCCATGATTATGAGAACAGAGAGAAATCGGCCTAAAACGACACGGCAGGAGTTGTTTGATGATTTTAAAGCAGCTGGAACCACAGTCATCGAGAAAACCATCGGTGATACTTTACTTCATGGATTAACATCCTGCAGAGCTCACCAAGTCCCACTGCTTAAGAAAGCAGATGTGCAGGCCCGCCTGAAGTTTGAACGTCTTCATGATTTAGAGAGAGATTGGGAGAAGGTGCTGTGGTCAGATGAGTCCAACATGGAGCTCTTTGACATCAACTCAACCCGTCATGTTTGGAGGAAGAGAAATGCTGCCTATGACCACAAGAGCACCATCCTTATTGCCAAGCATGGAGGTAGAAACATTATGGTTTGGGGTTCTTTGCTTTATACCATCTTCTGGTCTTGCACCAGGATAATGACCTAAAACAGCCAAGGCAACCAAGGAATAGCAGAAAAGGTATTTCAAGGTCATGGAGTGGTCCAGCCAGAATCTCAATCTTATATAGAAAAACTATGGAGAGAGCTGAAGCTCAGAGTTGCCAAGCAACAGCTGCCAAATAGAAGTCATTTGTAAAGAAGAGTGGACCAAAATTCCTCCTGATATCTGCAGAATCCTACAAGAAACCTCTGACCTCTGTGCTGATATTTGGGACTTTGCTACAAAGTACTAGTCATCCCATCAAGAGGGTTCAAATACTTCCTTCCTTCAGTGAAATGCAAATCAATGTACATTTATTCTTTCAAGTCAATGTATTTATTTTTTATTCATCTCTCACTGTTTAAATGAAGCGGGTGAACCAACAAAAACATTAAGGGATCGAATACTTTTATCCTCCGCTGCATAGAAAGTCTATTTAAATGTTCAGCAAAGTCTAAGACTTGTACCACACTTATTATTTTATTATCTTAATATGTTATCATATCATAGTAATTACATTACTAGTTATCTGTAATCTAAAATTATCCTGTTCTCATACCTAATCATGCAGAGTCATTATTAGGATGAAATAAACAATTTAACCAAAGTTCAGGGACTTTTTTTCAAAAAGTTTTTTTCCTATAAAGTGATGGAGTTTGGGCCCAGAATACCAAACAACCACAGATAAGTGCTGTTCAATCAGCCATGTAGATTTACAGCAATTATCTGCAGACAGATGAAAGCGTCGTCTTTCCGTGTGGCTTGGTTCCTCTCTTTCCCAGCGGTTACATTTCCATATCAGCCATGGGAAACGCCAAAGCAGTTGCTAATTTTCACAATTAGTCATTTAAAAGTGGCATGAATAGTATACGCACAAATAAACCCACAAATGCCAACTTTAGCACAGCACACAGTCAAACAAAACCCACACACACCTCTGTGAGGTGAGGGGAGGGGCTCTAAAAGCTGAACATCTACAGACACACAGCCGTACTGCATGGTTGAGGGTTGGAGGTGGAGCCATTTCTGCTGCGGGGACTGCAGATGGAGATTTAAATTCAAGTCAGGCAAAACTCAGATCACTTAACTTGATTTGTTACTGGGTCATTTTCTTTATCAATCTTTTAGAGCACTGTGTAAAACTGCAAGCTAAGGAGGATGCTCCCCATCGACAAATTCTGAGAGCATGTTCGCGCCGAAAAGAAGAATAAATCAATCATCTGCCATCCACTGTATAGGACAGGTGGACTGTTGTAAAGCATAGGTTTTATTGCAAAGGTCAGAAACAAAAGAATATATGCTTTCTTGGCTTGTTTTCTTCAAATTATGCAGGAAGATCTTCCTAATTCTGGCTGCAGTCTTAATCACAATAAAGGCGTTTGTTAAGATGATTGTCAGGAATTATAATCCTTTCTGTGCAAAGGTCACCGATAAATCATAAGGAAAACATAACCATTATAGAAATTGTTCAAGCTTTTTAAATTGCTGGCAGAAAGGCTAATGTTTTCTTGCCATTAGTGAGCCCTGACTGTCTTGGCTCCCCCCACCCGTCGTTCATTCCAATATCAGTTTAACGGCGTGACCACTCATCAGGCTGCACTTCTACTATTGTAAATGACGTCTATGTGCAGTTTCACTGTTCCTTTCTACGATGGGGTGTAGTCTGGAGACCAAAAAATCTGTCCTGGTGATCTTCTCTCTTGTTTTTAAGAGCTTAGAGCTTTATTTCTAGGGGCCGCTTTAGTTCGTGCTGGTTTGGGCGCCTTCTGTCCATAAAACCAGGGTTCGAATCCGGGCTGCTCCCCATTCCCTTCTCTGCTGCTGTGCCGGTCCCAAGCCCGGTTGCATTGAGAGGGTTGCGTCAGGAAGGGCATCCGGCGTAAAAACATTGCCAGGCTGACCATGCAACTCGTCCTCGAGGGAGGGTTGTTTCGCTGTGGCGACCCCTGATCGGATAAGCCGAAAGTGAAGGAAGAAGAGCTTTATTTCTAATCCTTAAAGAATCGTTTTACATTTTTGCCAGTCTTGACAGGATGCAGTGCCACAACTGAAAGGATTAAAGCTGTAGGCACCAACCATCCTCGCCGCCACCCTTTGACCCGCCCTCACTGGCTGAGTGGCTGCTGCACGCCCCTCCCCCTCCCCACCTTTGCATCTGCCACTCTGGTCAGAGCTTCACCTGATAAATTCATTAAAAGACACCTTTTTGCAAATGGATGCTTTTCTCCTGCGTTTATCTCCATAGCAACCATTTAATGTTTTGGTCCCCTGGGGGTGACGCACAGATGTATGGAATTTTTAGATAAATCCGAAAAAGTAAACTTTTGGATTTCCTTGGCAACGGACGTTTCGTCAACCACATTCATATTCTTAATATTGTAATACCCCACTGACGGCGTTCAAAATCTACAAACTTCTTTGGAATTCGTTTTTTTTTTCCCAAAGAGTAGCTTTTTAATGATGCTCGAGGAGTTAGGAGGTCATAGATCAAAAACCCTAGGGAAAGTTTACATTTGTAGAAGGTTTTCTGAAAAAATACAAGATGGAAGCCTTGTCCTGGGGTCAAAGGTCAACACAGCTTTGCTTGTGTGTGTAGACATAACCTGGTGGTAAGTCTGTGAAACTTTGTGAAGATCGATTGAACAAGTTTCTTTTCCCATTCTGTACAAAAATGTGAAATTGCCAAATTTCACGCTTTATCACAAAATGACCGCCAAGCTGTAGGCCCTGTGGCCATCCCATAATAATTCAAAAACTTTCTTTGAAATCTGGGTCATGTGTTCTGTTAGTGGATTTTGAATTTATTTATTTATTTATTGGGGGGGGGGGTGTTATTGTGTAAAAAAAATCATTTTCACTGGGTACTAGGTGCATCGAAATTTTGGAGAGTTTTTGAGAATGTTTCAGTTGCAAATCTCTGCTGGAATGTGCATAAAAATGAAATATTGCTGAAAGAATCAGCTCCTGTTGGTCCAGGACTGCTGCAAGCCATAATTATTAGGTCGTCCATTAGTAAAAGTACATATGAAATGTTTGAGAATACTATCACAAATGTAAAATTAATATTGGACTGTAGCTTGCATTGCTGCTTTTATGAATGACGGCAATGATTTTTTAGATTGGTCTTTAAATAACGTTTGTCTGCCGTCCAAGTTCAGAAAGACCGATTTCCACAGCCTGCAGTGACGAAAACCTTCCAAACGCATTTGGTAATTGTGTCACTTTTGTTGATCACTCTGCAAAATAGCTGAGTAAATTGTTTGGCAGTCACTTAGAAAAGAAATACTGAGATCATTTTGTTCATGTTATGTTCTAAACTGAAGTGAATTTAACATGGAAGATTCAAAAACATTTTTAAACTGTGTTTTAAAAGCAATACTCTTTACAACACTAGGGCATATGTGTTGGAAAACCTTCCAAGAGATGTATTTTTTTTCCGCTTACAAAAGTTTATGTGAACAAATGCCCGATCAATAATAATAATAATAATAATAATAATAATAATAACAATTTGGGTAAATGGGAGCAACGTCTAAATATTTGGCATTTTTGCAAAAGTGCTGGTCCAAACCAGACAACAACTTGTTACTAGCTTGAAGCACAGTGGTGTAGGAATCATAATTTGGACCTTTTTTTTTTAACAGGCTTTAACATGTTTTAATCAAAGTCAATCATGAACCATTTAAAATATCAAAAGTCAAATGAGTGAGGATTTGTCAGGCGCTTTGGTCACTGAAAGCGGACAATGGTCAGACGTTGTAGTTTCACAGCGATCTGCTTAATATACTTAAGCTCAACGTTTTTAATCACTTTACTTTTTATGTTGCTTTTGCTAATTTAACTTTGTGTCATGTGTCTTGTCATTTTACCAGACTTTCCCCTCTAAAACTTCAGAGAAAGTCAAAGTTTAAAGTTTTCACAATGCTGATGGACAGGACAAATAAAAAGATAAAAAGATTTCCAACCTTTAAACAACAAAAAGCACTTAGACATCAACACTGGTTGTGTAACATTAGAAATGAAAAACAAACCAGTGAAGGTATTCAACTTTTTTGATAAATATGTATAGAATTAAAAATAAATGTTTTTAATTGTATACACATTTAGATGTATTTAAATGTGTAGAAAAGGAACACACAAGATCTGAATTCAGGGGTTTTTAGGAAAGTTTTTTCCTTAAACTTGTTATCATGGGCAGATGTTTAGTTTTATAGAATTCATAAAGACCCTGTTATTAATAAGAAAGAGCCGCGCAGCAGGAAGCAAGCGTTCTATTTGGATCCTCCCTGCAGGCTAAATCCACATTGATTTAGCTTTAAGCAAACTCTGTTGTAAAGAGATGATCAATTTATTGCAATGAATAATTGATTTAGATTTAAATAAACGGGTTTGCAGATCTTTAACACGTACAGTAAAGTCTGTTCCTGAATATTGTATTCATCATAGAAACAACGAAATAATAAAAAGCAGATAAAAATCAGGAAATGCTTCGAGGAGTAAATAAATGTCTTTTTTTTTAATTGTCTCTTTAAAAAGTAAAAAATTCAATTTAAGGGGCAATATTTTTAAAATTCTGATACATTTAGTTGTCCAATTAAAAATATTTATGCTAAATATTTAGTTCTTGTAATTTATTCCTAAAAAATGTTTTATTTGATCTTAAATATGAGTAAAAAAAGATCCCTTAGCAAAAAATAGTCTATTAGAGAATACAAGTATGCATAGTCAATGCTAAAAGTGAGGCATTGTATGAAGTTTAGTTTTTTATACCATCTGAAGAAGTTTTCAGTTAGTGTACTTCCAAAACTACATGTCTATATTTACTATACTTGTACTCAAGTATACTTAACACAATAAACTTTTTGCTAAAGGTTGTTTCCCAAAGTCGCTATGTACATTTTGCGCATATCCAACGAATAAATATTGGTCATACGTGAATATATGTGGAAAAAGTGAGGAAAGTTGTGGTCTTTCCGTGAAATTTTCACAGATGTATCACGAATGAACCACGTTAAAACCATGGAAGAAGTACAAAAAGAAATGTGTGCAAAGAATATGCGAAAAACCCGCAAACCTTTGACATTCAGAGCACTGAGCAGAACTCACATCGCGTCAGCACCATGGTCAGCTCCCGCCGCGCGTCCTCGTGATGCTTTGTTTTAATTATCAGCCAGATTCCTTTGGTCCGCTTCAATTCTAAGTCAGCTGCAGGGCCCCAGTTGAGGCAGCCCACCAGGGGGGGGCCCTACCGAGACGGGGGTCCCCGGGCGGGAGCCGCTGCTGGGGAGATCTGTGAGAGGGGCCCAGCAGGCATCCAGACTCGCTTACGTGCCCGCCTTACCCAGCCGTCTTTTACGCAGCGGCAACAACCCCATGTAAGGGACCTGATTCCCCGGAGAGAGGGAGGGGGTATTTAGAGTGCTGGGGGGGGGTGAAAGATCGGCCAATTTCTGAACGTGTCACAAAATGTACCAATTATGCATGAAGCGTGCTTTATTATTGTGCTGTTTATATACAATTCATTAGTGATTAGTTCGTCAATCATGTATTCTATAATGTGATATGTGCGCCGTATATACTATATAGAAGTTATACATCGGTGGTACGTGTGTGAAAAGTCCGTTAGACATACATGGAACGGTCGTGGAAAGCCACAGATTTATAAATGCATCTCGCTTAAATAGCGTAGGATTAGGGAAATAATTGCGAAATAATTGCGTATAAACTACAGGAAATTCGCGTAAGCAGCGTAATTCTAAACCGACCCAAAAGTTTGAACAGCTCCAAACCAAATTCATGTAAAGACTCATCGGCCGAAAAGCTCGACGGACATCTGAGCACATCGACGAATGATGGACGCAAGAAACACTTATGAGTTATGTATATATGGGCGGCAGTGGCTCAGGTTGAGCGGGTAGTCCAATGATCGAAGGGTTGGCGGTTCGATCCCCGCTCCACCCAGCCAACTGTCGTTGTGTCCTTGGGCAAGACATTTCACCCTCCCTGCCTCCAGTGTGGCTCCACTGGTGTGTGAATGTGCATGAATGATCCCGGTGATGGTCAGAGGGGCCGTAGGCACAAAATGGCAGCCACGCCTCTGTCAGTCTGCCCCAGGGCAGCTGTGGCTACAACCGTAGATGCCGTCACCAAGTATGAATGAGGAGTGAATGAATAATGGCCACAATGTAAGAACTTTGAGTGACTTGAAAAGCGCAGATAAATCCAATCCATTTTTATTATTATTATTATTATCGCATGTATCACGAAGGACTGAAATTTCATACACGGAAAATGCACAGATTGTACGTAGTGGCCTTAAGTAATGTTACATGAAAGTTTTTCCAAAGGATTGAAGTTTTCTTTAAACTCGAACATGATTAGATTTATTTTCTGTGTTTAAACTCTTGTTTCCAGATTTTCTTGTTGTGGTCGGTTTGATCGACGTCTCCAAAGATCAGCACTGCTCGTTTTTTGTGGAATTTCTCCGTGGTATTCTTGGTTCCACCTCCGTGCTCATGCATGACGCAAAGTCTTATGGCAGTCACGAATCAATTAAAGTTGAACCAACAAGTGGTCTCGTTTGATGTGAACAAAAAAGTGGACTCTTCAACAGTTAAGCCAGGAAGTAATCTGGTTCAAGCTTGAGTTGTCACAAGAAACAAGCTGCGACTGTGTTGCTGGTAAATTACAGGCTCCTGATTATTAGCAGATTATCGAGTTTGTGACCATAATCTGATTTGAGCTGCTCCTGGTTGACTGGTCTGGTCATTATTGAAATGAACAAGTCGTGTCTGTGTTTGTGGATCAGTTCTAGGAAGATCTGCCAGCCATGTTTTCTCTGATTGGCAGCTCCTTTCTGCTTTTTATTTCTGTAAATCTGCCCCTTAGATCTTGTTTGTTGACCAGAACAGAGATTGTCCAAAGCAAATGCTCTGATTGTGCTTCCATGGATGACTGGAGTCTTCGCTCTGCCAAAGACTGTGCTTTGATAGCTTCACTCGCGCAAATAATAACACAGCTGCCAAACAAATCTCCAAGGAAATGATGAGACCACATGAGCGACTCGTCTCAAACGAACATCCATTAACCCTTCATCCACATCATCGCACGCACGCCGAAACTTTCCCATCTCAGGACTCGTATCCCGCCCATGTTTGTCCCTAATCAGAACACGTAGAGGGTAAAGTGTGGCTGCGAGCGGGGGCCCCCCTCTCCTCATGCTGAAGCTTTTTGTGAGATTAAAGGCTAATGTGTTGTCGGACACACAACAGGAGCCCGGTGAGCGACCATCAGACTGCAGCAGCACATCTCTGAAGAGGAAAAGAGCCCAGCTCCTGTTCCATTCATCTGACTCACTATCCATCAATTATCCAAAAGAGACAGACGGTTATGGAGGGGACCGAATCGAAGAGACAATGAAAGCATCCGAAGAAACTGAACGTGGCAGGGGATGATGGCGAGGAAAGCTCTGTGGCACACCGCCGCAAACAATGGCTAATCAGAGAATTAGACGGAAAAAAAGATCATTTCAAAATGGATCCATAAGAGAGAGTTTGGCAGACGTCTCGGTCTACTTTATTCTGTCAGTCCTCTTGGGTAAAAACTATGTATTTCAGACATTCACAGTAAAAAGCACAGAAAGGACATAAAATGTTCTCGCTGCAACCTCCAGATAAAAATTCTATTTTTCTTTTTTCTTTTTCACAGGAAAAAGTCAGAAGTCGTGATCCAGCATGGAAAATACATAAAAATTACTTGAAAATATCTCCTTATTTCCATTTTTTTATTTGCTAAATTAGAGCATTACACCATAAAAAAGTGAAAAAGATAAAAGCAAACTGAAGTAAACAACTTAAATAAATATTTGTTGACAATAAGTGCTGTAAACTTGAACAAATATTGAAGAGATATTTTGCTCTTATTTCCCTAACATCCATTAAAAGTTCTTCTTAAAATCATAGTTGGGGTTTTATCTCACATGTAAATTCTTGCATCAGACCCTCCAGAATCCACTGAACCTGAGGTTGGTGGTTTCACATGTTTTAGCTAAAGAAATTATTCCCATAATGCTTCATGGTTTTATCTTTTTTTAAACAGACTCTGCTATTTGTTTAGCTTTGTTTCATTTAACAATTTAAAAGTATTTCAGCCAAAATTCAGCAAACCATGATACTTCCGCCACCCTGTATTTGAAGTTTAATGAAAATGGATCACTCAACACAATTAAAGTGTAATTATTTCAAATGTCAATGTTACTCCAAATTTCACATTTGTTGTGAACGGTTTCACTCAATATTTGACATTTCTGTTGGCATGAACAGCTTCAGGAGCTCCAATCATCCAAATGGACATTTGGCTTTTTTTTTAAACTTACCAACCAATAATACATGTAAACTAAACATTTGAACAGACATGCAGAAACATAAACACTTTAATGTACATTTTATAAAAATAAGCCAGAGCATTTATACTCACAGTCCTCGTAGCCGGAGCCAGATTTTCTCTATCTGCTCTGGTTGGAGGTACTTCAGGGCAGTACTTTCAAACTCCTCTATTTCTTTGGTGGGCGACTCCATGTCACAGAGTTCCAGACAAAACGGCGAACGGCGGGAAGAAAGCTGGAGTTTAATCCCTTGTTAAGCTCGAGCAGCGAGAGAAAAGCGACACGGAGTGGAGGCTGCAGTGGGGTGAAAGCCAGGATGTCACCGAGGTCTTCTCCCTCACATTTGCAACCACAGCTGAGACAAACCGCCTGCCATCCTCCCTTTTTTTTCCCTCTCCAGTAGTGACAGAGAGTAAGTGACACTGAAAGTCAGTGACTCCCAGAGCAGCTGTGACACAGTCCACCTCTTCCTCCTCCTCCTCCTCCTCCTCACCCTGTCCCTGTTATGCTTTCACTTCTCTCCTGCGAGAGCACAGGGGTCCTGGAGCCGTGCCATGCTCTCCCAGCAACGACGGGATGCAGACGGCTGGGCAGCGCAATCCGGGATTAACGCTCTCTGCCGAGATCTCCACACAAGAGGGAGGAGAAACAGCACCAGTTAAAAAAAAAGAAGGAGGAGTCTGAGCAGTAATGATGTGCTGTTCCATCCAGTGGGGAAAAAAAAAAAAACACAGGGAGTGAGGGAGGAGGATGAACGAGGACACAGATGGACGAGAGGGCAAAACCTTTTGAGAGCTTTACAAACACCGCAGAAACTGCCCCACTAGAAACAAATACATTCCTTCAATATAAAAAATTGTCTTTATTTAAAAAAAAAAACTCAAAGAAAAATGAAGAATTCTTATTTTAAGAAAAAATTCAAGTCACTAAGACATATTTTATTTTGTTGCTATTGAAAAACTTTCTTAACATTATTATATTTTCTTGCAAGACAGAACAAAAAGACAATTGTTGAAACAAGAGTCTCTTTGTTTTCTTAAAGTCCCTATTTTCAAAGCTTTCCCAGTGGTCATTTCATTATGACTATGCCGTTTTAAACCAAAATCTAAAAACATGTAGGGGTTTTCTAGGACATAGTTTCTGCAGAGCAGCAGGTGTTCATTACAAATTCACCTCTGAGCTAAAGTGAGCCTGCCCTCATTTCCCCCAACAAAAATGGCGAGCGATATCAGAGATGCCCAGCCACACAGTGTAGATCCAGGTTCCAGCTTGGAGACGTTCATGGATCTATTTGACTGCAGGTGGATGCATCAGAAAGGGGCGGAGCAGGAAGTTTATGCTCTGCGGATTGTAGTTTTTACTTAACAAGTGTTTCAAACGTCAGATGAAAAAAGGTTGTTTGTGTATAAATATATATATTTATACACATATAAATACATATATATGTTAAAAATACCTTTGCCTTTGGAGTGGGTGCTTAAGATTCAGTTGCAGAGAAAATGCTTTATTACATCTTAAGAAATGAGACAATGTTAAAATGAACGAATAAAAACATATTTCAAATGTAAAAGGAATATTTCAAACAATAAAGATGTTAGAATTTAACAGCTTCAAGTTTGTTTGTTTTTAGTTTTTTATCTGCTGAATCTTAATCTGAGATGTGGATGGTACATTTGCAGTAGAACATATTAAAACCCATGCCAAAGCGGGATTAAATAGCATGCAGGCCGAGCAGTGACACTGATTTGACAGAGATTACTTTGATCCATTGAGCACATTGGGGACCGACCTATATTCAATCTCACAAATAAAAGCATTATCACACAAAATTGTGACTTCTCCATTTTGCTTCCTGCATTTTTAAGCTAACTATATGAAAGGAATGTCTTTTTTGTTTGTTTGTAATCAGGGTCGGGGAAGTAAGCCTTGGCTTTACCCGACACCTTTTTCGGTTAATTTTGTGCAATGTTTATGTTGACATTGTTCAGTGTCAATGTTTGTGTGTTTAACATTACCGAAATAAATGTGTCTCTCTCAATGTCTTCTTTGTGACGAAACAGCAGAAACCAGATGATGCCTCAGTGCCCTGCTTGCAGACAGAGCGCTGGGAAGTGAACTAAAGAGGCAGCTCTTTGCATGGCAGGGATTGCAAAGCTTATGCTTATGAGCATTTTTCAGAATAAAACGCCAGCGCTCCTCGCATGCATGGCAATCTGAGGAGATGTAATCCACTACAACACTTAAAACAGATTGTGTTGTAAAGTAATCATATACTCTTCATGACTAAACTCTTCCTGCGCTGTCATACGGCTGCTCTTTTCTTAAAACAAATCTTGCAAAGATGACTCAACCCAGACCCTGGTTTCTCCGCGAGCCCCCTGCCATCCTCTTGGGTTTTTCAATTAGTTGATGCAGGATGCAGGATAATGCCAAGGCGCCACCTCAAACGGCTCATGCTTTCATCTACTGAGATGGTTTCTTGGTGAGAGGGAAGGAAAAAAAGATCTGTGTGAGTGCCATGAGCCCGCCGGTGTTTTCAAAGGTGCACTCACCCATGTCACCGTCTTTCTTTTTCAATTTCTTTCTCTTTCCGGCCGCCTTTCTTATGTCCACCTTTTATCTCGGCCTTGTGGTGGTATTCTCAGCCCTGGGGAGTTTCAGGTAAATTGACATTACAGGTGGAAAGAAAGTTGAAATTTGATGCTTGGCTTGTCACAGGTTACCAACACATGTTTCTGAGGCACTTTGTGGAACTCAGCAACGTTGATCTCGGTCATGAAGGCTTAGAGAATGCAGAAGCTTTTATCTCCTTGAACATCTGACTCTGAAAAAAACATCCTAAATGCCTTTTTGAACACCGACCTTTTGTAACAGCAGTTTCTGCTGTCACAGTTTGCATCTTAAAAGTGCACCAAAATGACTGCTTTGGGGGGAAAATTAGCTTTTAAGTACTCATAATCAATTATCGCATGCTTTTTTGTCACCATGATTGCCCGTTTTTGAATCTGGCCATTTAAGACAGCTATAATTTTTCTTGTGCGTATTATGGGTTTAGCACAAGTACAAACCACGAGGGCAGGGACCTCGCGGGTCCACACAGGTCACAGGAAACACTCAGTAAGAAGAAAAAAACAGAATTTTTTGTTGCATTTCTCACATCAACCAATGTTTCTGGGATTCTTGACCAAAAAAAAGTTGAATTTTTACATTTCTTAATACTAGCTCCAGACAAAGAGTCCTTCATCCATCCCAAACTTTTTCCCTTTCTTTTTTTTTAACTTTGAGTTATCCCTGCTAACTGCAAAAGCAATGTGTTGCGTCACAAGACCAGCGGGTTAAAGCCCAAATGCAGCTTGTGAAGCAGGTCTCTGCTTCCATGTAAGGTAAAAACCATCTGCACTTCAGCGCCGGCCTCCACTTTACGGGTCACTTGAACTGAAGATGGTTTTGCTCACCGTGGAGACAGAGCGTGCAGAGCCCTCATTTAACAAGCACGCGAGAAGCCGACCCAAAGCCCGTAGAACATCAACACCAATGTGTTTCGAACCAATGTTGAAAAATACCAGTGTGGCGTGAGAAGTTATTCCATTTCGCCTGAATAAACTAAGAAATAGTCTCCATTACCAGGATATCAACGCTGTGTTCATCCAAACAGGTTGAGGTTTTACATCATAGTTAGGAATATGAAAGATTGTAAAAGATTTGGTTTCTATTTAAGATACTTTGATAAGAACGGCTGCACAGCGTTTTTGCCGCAACTTTAGCCAATTGCTCTTATTTTGGAAAAATTTCAATCCCTTAAATTGTCTCCACCGATCATTCTTGGTGGCTTAATCACATATGTCATCAATCTGAAAAAAACAGTCATCGTTAACGGCCTCACTTCTTTGTGCCGACATGGTTCACGGTCTCAGTTACAACAGAAACATTGGCTAAAGATGTTCAGCGATGCAGCTACCCGGGGATCTGCCGTCAGAACTTAGAACACGTTCACAAAATAATGAACCTCTGAGATGTTAGTCTGCCTGGCATCAACGTCACCATTTGTTTTCACTACATCTCCCATGATTCATTGGGTTATTGAGACAGCATATCTTACTAAGCTACGGTTAACTGTCATAAAGCACAACAAACGCAAATTTCTTCCTGTTTTAACAGTTTTAAATCGTCGTGGTGAACAATTTAGTTCTCCTTCAAGGTTTGTGTTTGGTGATCAAAAGAATTGACAAATTCTGTCTCAAGCACTTTGGAATTTCTTTTTGACTATGTTTAAATATAAGTAACAAAATTAAATAACCAGAATTAAAGTTAAGTGGCCTACAGACACGTTTTTAAAACATCGTCAATACAGACTCCACAGTTTCTCTTTTTTCACAGTTTCAGTTGCCTTGTGACTTTATTCAAGGAAAAAGTGAACCTCAGCTAAGAAAACGTTACTCAAAGAGGAAGCTCTTAATATACAATTTTCACATCCTTTCATATTGTTTTTCATCTCTTCTCATGAAAAGTTTTAGTGTTTCACATCAGCTGATTCCTGCAGAGGCTTCCCCTTTCTTCCAAAAAGTTGTAATTTTGGCCATTTCAGCAGCAGTTTCATCAGATAAAAGTATTTTTAAAGTAATGTGGTCCTCGTGCAGCTGCAGTGTTTGGGTCAGAAGGTTTCAGGGCAGCGTCCTTCACTGAGTCTTTCAGCTCACGTTGGTGTGCAGAACATGTTTCACTGCAGATAATGGCTTTCTTTTCCCGCTTTTTTTCCTCGCTCTTCTTTGGATTCATTTTGCACGAAAACAGCTCTGGGACAGAGACCCGGCGATGACGGCCACGCCGTGTTAACGCCTAAATGTGATGAACACAAGATTGTCTGAGATGTTCTTTCAAGGACAAAGATGCCGTTCTTCTATAGATGCTGCAGCTGATGGCCTGAAGTCATCCCATAGCTCTCTTTAATGTCCCTTAAAATTCACCCTTAAGTGTCAAATCATGAGTTTGGTGAAGACACAAAGTAATTCTTTATAAAATTACATAACTATTTTGGGCTTTAATGTTAATGTTTAATGTTAAAAAGATCTAAACCGAGGAAAGTCAAGAAAGGGCTCCCGAATAGCCGCCACACGATGACCAAAATGAAAGTTTTTCAGCTACTTTTCAGCTTTTAAGAAAAAGTTAAAATATTACGCCGACCGGACGATTTTTTTGTCATCGGCCCGTGGCCTCCCGGGTCCATTTGGAGGCCGCGCGGTGGCATTCCGGTGACAGGTGGGTGGCAGGAAGCCAGCCACGCAGTCATTGACTAAAAGAAGGGTCTCCAAGGTCCCCAAAAATCGAGCTGCCGTCATACTGCCACCATCCGATTGTTAGAAATAGTACAGTAGCAAAGCAGGGCTCGACAGGGGCTGGTGACATGGGCCGGGAGGCCCTGTGATGACTGGACGCGGCCACCAGGGGGTCCAGATGGGGAGACGGCATTGATGCCGCACAGAACTCATCATGACAGAATATCGTCTTTGCTGCAATAATCATAGAAGAAGAGCAATGTGCACAAGAAGGGCGAAGAAGATGAAGTTTGTATCTACCCCCTGACTGGCGGCCAGTGGCACTTGATATGGACGGCGGCCGTCCGCAGACGTTTACACATTGTTCAGTCAGAGCTGCTCCTGGCTGACGATCCGGCTGCCACCGGCCCTGCCTGATGCCCGCCATCTACATTCATGACCACACCAACATTTATTTATTTCTTTTTTTAATCAGGCGGCGGCATGAAATCTCGAAGATTCTGCCGATTTCTCCCCATCGGTGGCAGTTGTATTTGAGACAGTGGCATAAACTTAAAACTGTTCAAACTCTATCTAGACAAAAGCTCATTTGGTGTAAAAACTAGTAGAACCATGAGGGCAGCCACACTAACAGAGATGTGGCCTTTAAAGACTCAAAGAATGTTATAATTATGTTTCTTCCTGGACTAAAACAGCAGCGCTTTGTAACCGTCTTAGCTCTGGGCTTCATAAATGTGAAAAACACAAAAGGTGTTTTTTTCACATGCCAGGCTTCATTGTTGCCATCCAACAGCAAAGGTGGGAGTAATTAACCACAGACTAATATGTGCATGAAGTGTAAACAGAGAAGAGAATGAAGGATTTAAAGGGAGGAAAGCTCAGAGGCCACATCAAATCTTCAGAAAGGATCCACCAGAAAAGAAAAAAGAAAATCATAGTTTGTCTGAAAGTCTAGAAAAAAACGCAGAAGGGCTTAAACTGCTTTCGTTTCTTCAAACGTCCTGATCTTTTTTATTACAAATATATTCAAAACGGACCCGGTGGACATTCAAAGGTATTCTTGTCTCTGCTTCCACACATCAAATCCAGACATTAGCAGCTCCGGCCAGTCGGAGGGACATGAAAAATGTATACCTCATTTCAGGTTTCAGGCCGATGGATATAGCGATAGATCCAAATATCGAAGGGTTTTTCACAAAATGACTGCATTTTTATGCGGAGGCCATTTGTCATTAAATATAATGTCACAAATTTCTATAGAAGCGCTGCAAAGAAAGGTATAGGAGAAAATGGGGCCACTCAACCATGAAACTGTATGTATTTCTGGAGCTATCAAGGTGGAACAAAGCAGCTTTTTCTACGACTGTGTTACCAAAACGGATCCTGACAGAAAAGAGAGCGAAGTGTGGAGCAAAGAAAACCATCCCAGAAGAATTCTGCAGCTACGTCTGACTAATCAAATAATTAATGATGGACTGCTAGATGATTTCCTGTTTCTTTTTATTCATTTCTTTATTCTAGTATCTTCCGCCATTTTTTCTGCTTCACTCCTCCTAGAATTTTTCAGCTATTTTAACCATTCAGCTGTTAAAATGTTCAGCTCTTTCAGCTTTTTCCAGCTTTGACTTTTGGTCCTTCACATCCTTGATCTCTCCAGATATTCCAGGATTTTTCCCTCCATTGAAATACATGGGAAATCCATGGTACAGAAAGAAAAGTTCCTTTTCATTTAGTAATATAGCATTCAACCCTCCATTTTCTTCTGGAAATGCAGCTCCTTCTAATTAAAATTAATACCATTATAAATTCTAAATTTGTAATTGTTTTAATAATTGTTTTGTTAATTAGAAACAGTCAGTCTTGTTAGTAAATAATAAAAATAAGTTGATTTAAATGAATCACAGTTTACCCAACGTTGTGTCTCTAAGAAATGCAACAAATGAATCAAATTTGATGCTAACAGAAAACTTAAGTTTGAAATGAAAAACAAAAAAATGAAACTGATTCAAATACTAGGAAATGAGGATTAAAAAGACAGTCCTTAGTAAACGTGTTAACACTGGCTCCAGTCATTTAAGTGTCGAGGGAATTCGCTTAAACATTTAGCTAAATCTGCCTCACAAATTAGCACCAAAGGTAACAAGAATAGAACACAGACCTTTGGGTCAGGTCACCGCTGCAAATGAGATCCAGATTGGTTAAATAAAGGCTGATGATGACGAGCTGAGCTGTCCTCGCTGTGACCTCAGACCTGCAGCCAGACTCAGGTAAATATAGCTGCACAGGTGGAGAGGTGTGAGTTGGGATTAGGCGTATCCGTTTCAGCCGAGCTTCTCGTCAGCTCATGAATGAATTTGCATGTTTGACCCTAAAAAAACTGCTGGCAGATGTGTCATCGTTATGTCAGCTGGTGAGCCACCAGTTTCCTGAAGGAGGGAACCGAAACATCAATGAAGGCTGTGCGGAAGGTAAACATGGAAGCTAAACATGGACCGACGGAGCACGAATACCCTTTATGTGTATTATGTGTGGGTCAGCTTAAAGTGAAGGAAAAACAAGATTGAAAATTAGAAAAATAAAAACTGGAATATTTAAAGTTTCAAACATAAATGTTCATATTGTAAACTTCAAAGAAATATTGAAAATGTGTGTGTGGGGGGGGGGTAAAATTAAAACTTAAAAGACAAATTAAAACTGTTGAAATGAAAAATAATATTTATTAGTGACAGCTGCTGTTTTGTAATTTTAACATCTGTTTTTTTCGTTTCTCTTCTTCTTCACTTCCAGTCCTCATTTTGCCGTTTTAACTCAGACTTTTTTGTTTTTTTTATAGCTGATCCTAATTTGACGTGGGGGTGGGGCTCTGAGTCCATTGGCTACCGGGACTTGATTGACATCAGGTGATAGAAGTTATGGTCACGTCATTTCTGATGCAGAACTGCGTCTGCTGTTGGCACTGCCTATGTAATCAAGAAATATCAAGTGTAAATTAAATACAAACAAGTCAGCAAGCATGAATGTCAAATCCATTCACATGTTAGTTTCCTAAAGTTCACCACTGTTGTTTTTCCACATCCAAAGAATCCAAAGGGAACATTCTTAGAACATTCTAGACACTGGATGGTCACATGACTTTATTCAAAGTCTTTCCACACATTGGACTGGAATGACGGACTGATCCGTTTCTGCTGCGTCACATGTCTGTATCCACTGTGATTGGTCGATTTTATGTTGGAGTAAACCAACATAAAACCCTTCAGTAAACCGGTTGAGTCTCAATCCAAATGGTGTCTTCCAATTTTATTCAAATCAGTTTATTTCAACCCACTTTCGTAGGAATGGAAATCAATTAGCTGATTAAGCTGAATTGACACAATGTGTACTTTTTAGTTTTTTACAGTTTTCTTTTCAATTTTTGGGTTAAATTTATAATTTTTTCTGCTTTTTATTCGCCCTAAGATGATCCTGATTTGACTCCAGTCCGTCTGCTGAGAACTTCCGTGAAATGATGAACTGCGTTGGCGTCTCCAAACTTCTCTAACTCTGCAAATACTTTGACACGTTTCCCCTCCACCCGTTCACAGTTGCACCCTCACCAATGCTTCCTCGGCTCAGTTTCACACGTGCAGCACTTTTTTCTATGTCATGACTGCTCTTATACAGTCACGAAACACATCAGGGAGAAAACGCGACCGTCTTTGTCATCCCTTATCAACAGTTTGGCGCATGACGGGTTCGGAGGATCTGCTACTCTAACACCTGAGCCACAAACTTTATATCATTTAGTGTTTATTGTCCCTCAAAGAATAAATGTAACAGGTTTTACTTTCAGCTATTATTCAGCTAGAGATCAATAAACAACTTTACCAGCATTTTATGTCGAAATTAAGATAAAGGAATAGCTTTGGCTATATAGTATTTTATGAATTTCTGTTGCACATTTTCAATTTAACTTTTAACTATGTTGATATATATAAAAATCGGGAAAACTTTGAAAGTGTCCACAAGTGCAGTCACAAAAACCATCAAGCGCTACAAAGAAACTGGCTCACAGAAACAGGAAAGGAGGACCAAGAGTCACCTCTGCTGCAGAGGATCAGTTCATCCGAGTCAGCAGCCTCAGAACTGGCAGGTTAACAGCAGCTCAGATTAGAGAGCAGGTCAATGGCACACAGAGTTCTAGCAGCAGACACATCTCTACAACAACTGTTCAAAGGAGACTGTGTGAGTCAGGCCTTCATGCTAGAATATCTGCAAGGAAACCACTGCTGAAGAAAGGCAACAAGCAGAAGAGACTTGTTTGGACTAAAGAACACAAGGAATGGACATTAGACCAGTGGAAATCTGGGCTTTGTTCTGACGAGTCCAAATAGGAGATTTTTGGTTCCAACCACCGTGTCTTTGTGCCACGCAGAAAAGGTGAACGGATGGACTCTACATGCCTGGAGGAGGCATGGAGGAGGAGGTGTGATGGTGTGGGGGTGCTTTGCTGGTGACACTGTTGGGGATTTATTCCAGATTGAAGGCATACTGAACCAGCATGGCTACCACAGCATCTAGTAGCAGCTATTCCATCCGGTTTGTGTTTAGTTGGACCATCATTTATTTTTCAACACGACATTGACCCCAAACACACCTCCAGGCTGTGTAAGGGCTATGTGACTAAGAAGGACAGTGATGGGGGGGGGGGCGCGCCAGATGACCTGGCCTCCACAGTCACCTGACCTGAACCCAATCCAGATGGTTTGGGGTGAGCTGGACTAGAAGGTCAAAGGGCCAACAAGTGCTAAGCATCTCTGGGAACTCCTTCAAGGCTGTTGGAAGACCATTTCAGGTGACTACCTCTGGAAGCTCATCAAGAGAATGCCAAGGGTGTACAAAGCAGTAATCAAATCTACTATGAAAAACCTACAATATAACATATTTTCAATTGTTTTATACTTTTTTGTTATGTATATAATTCCACATGTGTTAATTCATAGTTTAATGCCTTCAGTTTGAATCTACAATTTTCATAGTCGTGAAAATAAAGAAAACTCTTTGAATGAGAAGGTGTGTCCAAACTGTTGGTCTGTACTGTATATGTATATTTTTTTAAATGTAAAAATAAAATTGCATACGCTGTTAAGGAAGCAACACCCGCAAAGAGAGGAGCATTCATGTCATGGATGAGTGGGTTATAATCCAGAGAGTGCATTTAAAAGCTGCTATATGGGCCAAGTGAATACACTAGAATGAGGTCAAGACATGTGGGGTGAGAGGGAGGGCAGATTCTAAGAAATGCCCCTAATGTATGTTTAGAATATTTATCTACACAGTTTAAAAAAAGAAAATAATAGCTATGATAAGTATGTTACCAAAAAAGGATGTCAAAGTGCAATCATTGAGATCAACGGCGGCGCTGCCGCTCTTTGTACTTCCAGTCACTTTGGTCAGGCGGAGCCTCATTAGCCGCTCAGTGAGGCCGGTCATGGAGCTTGTCGCTGTCTGCGGGAAGCTCTGAACCTGCTGCTGCAGCCAAACCAGGGGTCAGCTTCAGAGACTGCGGGCTGTCGCCGCGGAGACGGCCGGCTTAATCAACTGGAAAGTTCACGCCGTCCAATTAACCATCCCATAAATCTTCTCATGGATCGTGAGGAGCGTCTGACTTAAACTTTGACTGCTTACAGTAATTGGTAGCGTTTTCATGCAATTGTTTGCTGGCAAAAAAAATACAAAAAAGTGAGAAATAAACAAAAATAACCTTGAACATTTACTGTACAGTAATCTATTGATATGTTTAAAATTAAGAGAAATCTATGAAAAACATTAAATATTTAGTTTATCAGAAGGTTTTTTGTTGATGTGATCATTTTATTAGTTTCACATTTTATTCATTTTCGTTTAATACAAATTTTGTTTATCTTGAGTAAAAATGAAGATGAAAAAAAAATCATAACGATGTAATAATGGTAAATTTGAAACAATAAAACTAAGCATGTTTGCCATTGAAGTACATTATTTTAAATGATAGTTACATCTAAATTCCCTCCATAATCACTACTCCTGAGTGCACAGTCGACATTTTCCCAATCTACAATTGGCGAATATGGATTGGCAAAAATAGAACACGATCCATTGAATTTAAACTATTTTTCTTTTTTTATTATTATTTAAATCTATTTTTTCATAAATCCCCCAAATTTTATCATCAGAAATTCTGAGTGGATTCATAACTAGTCTTTGTAAAATGTTTTAATTAACTGAGGTATTGTTTAACCCTTGTGCTATCCTAGGCATGTTAACATTGGGAGTGGGGTCATCTAGACCCACTAGACAGTGCTCTGAACCTTTTTTCTTCAATGATTTGTGATCTTCACTGGTGTCCATGGATTACATGAAATATTTCCACCTTTATCCACCTTTGTCATGGTAGGGAGAACACGTCAATGTAAGGGTGGGGTCATCTAGGACAGCACAAGGGTTAAGCAAACAGATTACATCATATATGGCTTTTAAAAAAAAAGTGAATTAAGCTAAAGTCAGAGCGCTGGAAAGTTCTGCCCTATCTGGTCTTTTAGGGGTTAGCGAGCAGGGTGGGAATCCTGGCACAGCCACCGTCTTGATTCATCAAACATTGCTGTAACCTTTAATGTTTCATGGATTTGGACCTCAAACCACACAGGTGTGCTGCAGGTGGATCAACAGAAACCCAGAAGTTTGAAGAGTGAATCAGTTAATCTGAATCTAGATCTGCATGGTGCTGAAGCCTAACAACATTTACTCAACGGGCTTTATTGTCCGACCAGTGTTTTGGAAAATGTCCCATCAGTAAACTGAACATCCATTTAAGGGTCTGGAAGAAACCATTGAGCCAAGAGGGAGAGGGGTGATGAAGGGTGTCGTTTAAAAGAGTTAGCTGTTTTTTGACAGATTGTCAAGATGTTAAAGATGGTTTATAATTTAACTTATCTATTTTTTTTTGTTTGTGGAGTGAAAGACTAAAGCGTATTTATCTACCCATCAATACTTTATCAGTTAGCATTTTACAAGGGCATCTCCCATCAGAAACGTTGAGTGTTTTAGGAGAATACGTCCATATTCTCTCTCTATTCTGTAGCCCCTAAACAACTATATAGTCTGGGCCTACCCACTACCCTGGATTTCAGTGCAGTTCAGGAATATCCTCACCGCTATTTTTTTTTTTAAACGCCCAACCTAGCTCTTCTTTTATGCACATGCGATTATAGCAGGTCATGTGATCATCCTCCATTCACGTAAACACTCTAATTCTCATCATCTGGGAAGCGCAGTGAGCCCCGTCCATAGAGGTGACACATCAGTGTATGGATTACGCTGCTTCTAAAATCATTTAATCATCCTGGATTATAATCTTGACATTTATCAGTGGGTTGTAGATCCTTATGATCCAGTGGATTTGCCCTCAATTACCCACTGCTGGCATGGATGAAGACGAACCCGGGCTTAAGTGGGATTGCTCTGGCAAGGAGTTTAACGTTTGTTTGACAGGAAACATTCTTTGTTCTCTGAAAACTGGAGGCTGTTGTTCTGTTTAAACCGTTTCATCGAGCTGCAGATTTCATTTTCTATAGTCATAGTTGTGTGGTTGTTTTACCAAAACTCTGTACGACTGAGTCATTGTCTTCATGGACAAATGAGCCGTTTCCTCTGTGGACTGTGCTTTTGGCTGTTAAATAAAAGAGCAGGCTGTGTCCAGCCAAGTGGAAAATCACCTTCTATTTGTCACCACCCTACTCTGGAAAAGGATCTGCACTCGGGGGAGAAACTATTGCCAAGAACGACTACCCTGTAATTTGCGATAGCACAGAGAAGTAGCAGATTAGAAAAGACAACAACAACAACAAAAACACTAAAATGAGATTTCTACAGTCCCTTACTGAGGTAAATCAAAAGATTTTTACACTGATGTGATCAAATCAACAAGGAAAATAATTAATACTTGATCTGCAAATCTTTAGAAGGTTACAGGCTGGAGTATTTTCATTATACTGTGACAAAATGTTTTAATTTTTGCCTCCTGCGGCATTTGTCACGTTGTCTGGAGCCACGAAGGTTAATTGGAATCAGGCGTTAAAAGCCAGGCGGTGATGCTAATGCTGGTCTGAAGTCTTTCTTATCAAGGTGGAATAAACCAGGATGAAGTCCCGGGAGGTCAAGAGCCATACGTAGAGGGATTAGCGCCGCATGTGAGAGTGAATCAAGAGAGGTAAATGTCAAAAACGATCCAAGCAGGCATCAAGCAGACGTTCCCACGTTAATAATCAGGAAAAGAACTCCAAAGCAGAGAGATCCCACACAACGACGTGTTTCCAGGAATATGAGCAGATGAGGAGCTGGAGGCCGATGTCACTGCAACCTAACTGAACGGTTTCTATTGAGCTGCAGGTGATCAAAAACATGTTGGCCTTTGCACTGAGACCGGCTGACGGCATCAAACCTGATGGCGGTTTTCTCTGTGGCTTCCGGCTCATCCGACGCTGGAGGATCTTCAGCCAGAATCTCCTCAGGACTGCGCGGGTCACTCAGAAGGTCCTTCTGCTCCTTTTCTTTGATGCCCATTCCTGCTGTGATGGCGTTCCACAAAGCACTTTGGGACTTTGACCCTTTTAAAAAAAAAGTGTTTATTTTATTCATCTTTTTTTCCTTCAGGTTCCTGTATGATAGGGTAGTTTCAGTACAGGATTTCCTAATAAAAGTCGCCTGGCAAAGGAAATTCAATACTTTGGTAAGGCTGCCCCCTGGTGGATTGATAAAGTCAGTGTTGGTGTGGCTTTTCAGGAAACTTAAAGCTATAAAAGCAACCCTACAGAGAAAAGTTTACCAGCATTTTTCCTTACAAACATCTCAAACGATCAATCTGTAAGATTTTCAAAGATATCAAACTAAAGGAAAAGTATTTTTTTTCCTTTAATGTCCTTCCATCTTCCTTCCAATAAGCTGCTCATAAATCTGCTCCTCATATCCAATTACCACAATTAATGGTGTAATTGGATGCAGCGGTTTTAATGGAGAGACTACTTTATACTGACAGTAATAAAGTGAATGTTTTACTCACGTGAAAAACTGGCCTGGGGTCTTCTGGAGTTCTCTCCATCTTCATTTGCCACTGCATTAAAAAAAAAGCACATCAGTCTAAAACTATTCATTCACAAAATGATTATTTAGATTTATAAAATAGCAATTGGCAGATTGTTCCTAAATATGTTTGTTTTTTATTTCTTATTTCAAAAACTTTTATTTTATCCTCTAGTTTTGTTTTGTCTTTACTTCAGATAAAAAGTAATCAAAGTTGAACAAACGACAGTTTGCCATAAAAATCGCAGCAAATCAAAAACACGATTTCGATGCTTAAGCAAATCCTGAAATTGTTGCTGACTGATGTCCTAGTGGGAAAAACTAAAACTGGTGCAGAAAACACGTTTACAGCCAGAAATGCGCCGACATACAGACCAAAACAAATACTAATTTAAAAGGATTACATTTAAATTTGAAAAGGAAAAAGATCATATTTTTCTTCCTTATTTTAGCAATTTTTATTCCAAATACAAAGCAATTAAGCAATGACAGGAAGTTTGCATCCATACATTAATGTAGGATTTAGTTAAATGAATAAATGATAATAGCCCAAAACTCTTTTACAGCCGGGAACCATACCTGATACCCTAAACTTACACAAATGTCTGTGGCAGAAACTCAACATTTTTATTAAATAAACAAAACAAAATTAAATGTGATAAAACTAAAACATGAGAAATAGTTTTAAAAACAGATGACTGAAACGTGCTGTGATGAAAATCATCGGCTTAACATAGTCACTGCCCAAGAACACAAATGGAAACATCTGAGAATGATTGACAGGTGAAAACTGGTGTGAATGTGACAGAACCTGAAAACAGAACTTTACTTGACAAAGAAATTATGAATTACAGCAAACAAAGTGGAAGAAGAGATCAGTCCTCACAAAGACAGAGTTTTGAAACTTTAACTTATAATCATTTAATCCATTTTTATATTCAATCTGATTACCCTTAGATCTATTTTCAAACCGTTCCCAGAGGTCTTTAAATTGTGATCAATGAGTTCTATCGCTAGAGGAGACATCCTGTGGTTCCTCACGGGAGGAGAGCACCGCCATCTTGGTGAGGTCAACTCACTGCTGCGGTGCATGTGAACACATTTTTTGCATAATGCCACTTCATTGTGCAAGTTTCAAAAGCCAAAATCAGAGAAATGAGTCCATGGAGGAGGAAGGCATAACATTTCACAGGTAAATACTATAATTTTGTTCTTTTAATGTTGCAGGAGCTTCATTAATAGAACACATGTTGACACGCATGATGCTGCAGGGCTGTTATCAACATGCTGCATGATGTACGTATAATTTGCTGTTGACATAAATGTAAACTTTATTGTGTTAAACCTGTATACAGTATACTAGGACTAGGCTATTATAGTAATATAGATTTATACATTTATGACTCAAAGACTGAACTTTTCTTGCAGCTTTTCAATGGATTCAGACTTAAGGAAAAACTGGGCGTTAGCAATCACAAGACCATCTGTGTTACACCAAATTGATCACTCACCTGACTCAGATTTTCTTGTTTTATTTTTTTTTTAGGCTAAATCTAATGTTAACTGCTGGGCTTATTGTTGACTTATTATTTACTTATTTTTTTATTATTATTTATGATTATTATTGACTTACTATTGATTTCTTATTATCATTTATTATTATTATTTATTATTGATGTATTATTATTATGTATTTATATTGACTAATTTATTGGTATCATTTATTAGGGCCCGAGCACGTAGTGCAAGGACCCTATTGTATTTACTCGGATTATTATTAGGGCCCGAGCACGGAGTGCAAGGACCCTATTGTATCTGTTAGGTTTATTATTATTATTAGGGCCCGAGCACGGAGTGCAAGGACCCTATTGTAATTCGAATGTTTATTATTATTATTATTATTATTATTATTCTACCGGAAGAGTCGCCTTTTTGAGGCCTTTAACATACCCCAAAACTCACCAAATTTGGCACACACATCAGGAGTCGCGAAAAATTTCGTATTTTATAGGAGATTGGCATGGGCGCACAAAAACGGCTCGATAGCGCCACCTACAGTGACTTTTGTCCCGACGCCCCGCATACGCTTTAACGTACAAGCTTGATTTTTACAGGGCATGTTCTTCAGATTGAGACTTACAAAAAAGTCTGAAAGGACCCACCTGTCACTCGCACAGGAAGTCTGATATATTGAGGTCAATATGTCATTTTTGCTTCATTTTGGACATTTGCAGGCCTCGCTCTAGAACGAACTCCTCCTAGAGATTTTGGAGTAATGACTTCAAACTGTGGTTGTGTAAACTAGACACATGTCCGATGTTAAATTGCGAAGCTTTTAAGTTTTTATGGATGTTTGTGACCATGGCGGCGCGTCAAAATTGGAGGTCGTTTCGAAAACACGCCATGAAAAGAAAAATGGCCATTACTCAGCCATGCAAAATCCAATCTGATCCAAAATTGATATGCATGATTGTAGTCTGACTCTGAACACATCTGCAGTGAAAAAATCTGGAAAAAGTGTAGCGCCACCTGCTGGCAAGAGGAAATGACATGTTTTACTTGGAGCATCACTACTCCGAGTAGGATGAGCCGACACACCTGAAAATGACGTCCACCTGTTGAAAAGCCATTGAAGTTTACTCTGACAAAAAACCATAACTTTCAATGCGGGGGTGTGGTCGTGACAGAGCGGCAAAGTTGGGCATCTCGCTATGCACACAAAAGTTGCTCTCACGTGCACATTCCTTGTCCAATCTCACTGAAATTCAATGGATATGATGAAGCTTCTATTCTGAACCCATGGATATGACAATCTTGGACGAGCTCTATAGCGCCACCTAGTTATTGCATGGGGCACATTCTGCCCTGTATTTTCTCTTTGCTTTGTCCGATGTGCATGAAATTAAAACTGGAGATACTCAGAAGGGTCTTCTCTCATCATGTAAAGTTTCATGGGTGTACACCTGACGGTGCCTGCGTAACAGGAAGTGGTCGATTATGTGCACCCAAATAATAGAAATTTATTATAAATCAGCCGTTTGTCTCAGGAAGCTGAGATTTCAGAATTAGATGCCTTTAATAACCTCCAGCTTTGATATGTAACACTATAGGGTCTACGAGAAACTTCATCACTTGATTTTTTTAATGAAATTTTGGACTGAACAAAGATTTTTAGCATAAATTCTGTTTAGGTTATCAGCACCAAGAATTCAACTTTCATAGGCATTTATGTGCTACTGCTTCCTAAAAAAATTCAGAATTATTGAAGTTACAGGTGAACTTTTATTCAACATTTCATCCAAAAAGGTCAGAAAACGTCTTTTTAGGCAAAACTGCAAACACCTATTTTTTTGCATAACTTATCTTTCAAATATCAGCACAAAAAAATTAAAAACGGTAGGGATCTGTGTTTGCTGCCTTCCATATTTTTTTCAGACTTAAAAGTGTAACAGATGATTTATAAAAAATCCTTTTTCATCCAAAAACCTGTGTTAAATCTGTCTAGACTCCAAACAAACATTTTTTTATGGTAACTTATGTTTCAACAATCGACACCAATTTTCACAGACCTATAGCTAAACATGTCCCATAGCTACCTGAATATTTTCATAGATATAAAATGAACTGGTCATTCTAACATCTGGCATTCTAACATCTAACATCTTACATGTCAAAGCCTCTCTCAGCCTGGCTCTGCTGAAGGAGTCGTGTTACAACCCCGCCCCCTCCTGCTGGGACCCCTGCTATGTAAATTAGCAAGCAGTGAACAGAGAGATGAAAAGTAAGAATGGCCATTACTCAGGCATGCATAATCCAAAGACAGCCAGTTAAACACTGAAAGACATATTTTTTCGGTATGTCTTTCATAAATCTTTAGTATTAAAAACTCTCCAAGATGAATGTGCCTGACTCCACCTGCAGGTGGATCACAGACTTCCTGACGGACAGACAGCAGTATGTGAGGCTGGGGAAGCTCGTCTCAGATACTCGGACCACAAGCACCGGATCCCCCCAGGGCTGTGTCCTTTCACCCCTGTTACTCTCCCTGTACACAAACAGCTGCACAGCTGGTCACCTGTCTGTCAAACTCCTGAAGTTTGCTGACGACACCACACTCATCGGCCTCATCTCTGACGGAGATGAGTCGGCCTACAGGAGTTAAATAGCCAGGCTGGTGTCATAGTGCAGCGCTAACAACCTGGAGCTTAATGCTCTGAAGACAGTGGAGATGACAGTGGACTTCAGGAAGGCCCCAGCCCCCCTCCCCCCTGTCATCCTCTGTGACTCCCCGGTGACCTCTGTGGAGTCCTTCTGCTTCCTGGGAACCATCATCAGCCAGGACCTCAAGTGGGAGCAGAACATCAGCTCCATCACTAAGAAGGTCCAGCAGAGGATGTACTTCCTGAGGCAGCTGAAGAAGTTTCACCTCCCTGAAAAGATGCTGGTAGACTTTTACACCGCCATCATCGAATCCACCCTCACGTCCTCCATCACAGTCTGGTTCGCTGCGGCCACGGCCAGAGACAAGGCCAAGCTGCAACGCGTCATCCACTCAGCAGAGAAGGTGATCGGCTGCCACCTCCCGTCTCTCCAGGAGCTGCACATCTCCAGGACCTGGAGGCGGGCAGCCAGGATTGTAGCCAACCCCTCTCATCCAGGACATAATCTCTTTCGGCCCCTCCCTTCTGGCAAGAGGCTCCGGTCCATCAGGACCAGGACCTCGCGCCACAAGAACAGCTTCTTCCCCACTGCAGCCAGCCTGCTGAACAGAACCCCAACTCCCCCAGGTGACCCCCCCTCCACCCCCCGCCCACCAAAGGACTGTCGGTGCCACTTACAGGCCCCACCATCCCAGCCCATCTGTGCTCCCACTTTAATTCACCTTACTCTACTGTATATAGTGTGTTGTTGTTGTTAACTTAATTTTTAACTTATTCTTAATTGCACTATACACCAAGTCAAATTCCTCGTTTTGTAAAGTGCGCTCTACTGAACCTGGCAATAAAACTTTTTCTGATTCCTGATTCTGATTCTGATTCTATTAATCATTGTTTTTTATTCATTCAAAATGCAATTAAATCAATATTTTATCTTTTTTCTTTTCCTTTTTCTTTTTTTTTTATCTCTTATATCCTTTTTTATAATCAATGTTTGAACTTCTTTTCCTTTCTATTGTCATGGTTTCAGTTTGTTGTCTTTTTTTTCGCTTTAGTTCTTGTTCTGTCTTGTTTGGTTCTGTTTCCTGTTTTATTTTGAAAGGTTTCCTGTCTTGTCATGTTTCTTGAGTTTTACTTCCTTTGGTCCCCATCTGCCCTAATCGTGTTCACCTGTGTCTTGTCTGCCCTGTCTGTATATAAGTCTTGTCTCTGCCTTCCTCCTGTGCTGGTCCATTAACTTCTGCTCATGTTGATCACGTCTTCTTGTCTGGCGTCCATGTCCCTTGCCATGCCACAGTAAGTTTTTGTTTTTAGTTTTGTCATCCTGCTCTGCAGCGCTTTTTGTTAGTTAAATAAACCCACTTGCCCTGAACCCGTTTGCCTCCCGTCTCTGCGCCTGGGTCCTACCTGCTCTCGAGCCTCCCCCCCACACGACATCTATACATCCAATGAAATTAAACTACAAATCAACAAACACAACTGATAACAAATGTCTCTAAAAAATGATGTGTATATTTGCAGAACCTTAAAAACACCAAACAAATAACAAATGCTTCCCAATTAAAGCACAAAAAATGGAACACAAAATGTAAAACCCAAGTTAGAAATTGCAATTTGAAAAAGATACTTTTTTCAGCAGCTTTTCAAAATCAATCACCAATTCTACACTTCTGTGGATGAAACAAAGAACTCCAGAACAATGAAGCCATTTCTCTAAGTCTCTCTCACCTTCAGTTTTAAACAAGGTCTGTGAAAATCCACCATACATTGGTCACATGAACTCAGAGACCTGCTAAAAGTGCACAATTGTAAAAGCTCTTTTATATAGACAACTGTTTGTTTGCTTAGAGCTCTAAATATATAAAAAAAATGCTTTTCTATCACCTAGACACAGATGGAGAACCATATCAACTGGATTAATAACAGGGTGGCATGTTTAGACAACATGAAGCTGTCCATCACATTTTTGACCTAAACATGTAAACACATCCTTGGCTCTGCGGTTAGGAAATGGTATTTGGGAATCTCTTTATACCAGGAGCCAGCCTGGCCATTGGAACATCGCCACAGTGCCCATCCAGACTGGGACAGCAACGGGGTCCACTTCAGAGCCGTGAGCTGCTGTGTTTAACTCCAGCTGTCCCAGCAAGGGAGACAACTGCAGCAACATCCACTCACCAAGCTGACAAGCCCTGGCAGAAAAGATCCCCACAAGAAAAACACTGGCTCAGGCAGGCTGGTCAAAAAAAAATAGTTTTGCCATTGTCTTGCAGCTCGCAGATCAAGTGGTTTAGTTTTCCAGTAATGTCAGTCAAGAATGCAAGTTCAGATTCACAATGTTCATATTCACCATATTCAACAGACATCTCCTCCAATAGCACCTTAAAAATCCTGTGCTGTTTTGCTTTGCAGCTGAGGTTGTTTACGATTTTCAGAATAAGAGTCATTATATGTCCAGAGCCAATCACTTCTGCACATAAGGTCTGCTGGTGAATGACGCAGCAGTAATGCAGACATTTTGGAAAGTCTGGGTCAGCTTTACAGTGAGTGATGAAACCTGTTTGTCTATTGATCATAGCAGGAGTCCCATCTGCAGTCACTGCTACCAGCTTTTCTAATTGTACCTTTTTCTGCACAAAAACTCCTTCACCGTGTTATACATTTCAACTCCTCTTGTAGTTGTCTGTTAGGGCAGATGTGTCAGGAGTTCTTCTCTTGTGGAAACCAAAAGCTATGCTGTACTGTTGCCGTCCACAGACTCATTACACTGGACGTTAACCACCTGCACTTTGCAAGATCCCGGTCCAGCTAATTGGCCAAGTTATCAGACATAGCTGACACTCATCTAGACATTGTAGTGGAAATTGAATGAGTTCTATTGTTCTCATCCTTAGGGACAGTGATAGCAATTATCATCATTGCTTGAATTTTTTTCATGCTATATGCAAAAGTCTTTGTCCCTTAAGGCAACAGATTACAGCCCCCCCCCCCCCCCCCCCCCCCCCAGGCTGCTGTCGTATTAACAATAGCTTGGAGCTCCAGAATGGACAAGAAAAAACGACGAGAATGGCTCGAGCAGGGCGTTGCTCACGGGGCGGTCGCTCGTGCCAGGCGGTCGCACGTGCTCGGGCCCGCTAAATGCTACTTGTAGCTTTAATTATTATTATTATTATTATTCTTCCGACTTTTCCGTCGCCTTTTTGAGGCCTTTAACATACCCCAAAACTCACCAAATTTTGTATACACATCAGGAGTCGCGAAAAATTTCATATTTTATAGGAGACCGGCATAGGTAAACAAAAATGGCTCGATAGCGCCACCTGCAAAATTTGTTTTCGCGAGCACCTCCATATGCTTTATAGTACAAACCTGATTTTAACAGGGCATGTTCATCGGATAGAAACCTACAAAAAAGTCTCTTGGGACCAAGCTGTCAGTCGCACAGGAAGTCTGATATTTTGATGACAATATGTCATTTTTGCTGTATTTTGGTCATTTGCAGGCCTCGCTCTAGAACGAACTCCTCCTAGAGATTTGAGAGTAATGACTCCAAACTTTGGTTTTGTAAACTAGACACATGTCCGATGTTAAATTGCAAAGCTTTTAAGTTTTTATGGATGTTTGTGACCATGGCGGCGCGTCAAAATTGGAGGTCGTTTCGAAAACACGCCATGAAAAGAAAAATGGCCATTACTCAGCCATGCATAATCCAATCTGATCCAAAATTGATGTGCATGATTGTAGTCTGACTCTGAACACATCTGCAGTGAAAAAATCTGGAAAAAGTGTAGCGCCACCTGCTGGCAAGAGGAAATGACATGTTTTACTTGGAGCATCACTACTCCGAGTAGGATGAGCCGACACACCTGAAAATGACGTCCACCTGTTGAAAAGCCATTGAAGTTTACTCTGACAAAAAACCATAACTTTCAATGCGGGGGTGTGGTCGTGACAGAGCGGCAAAGTTGGGCATCTCGCTATGCACACAAAAGTTGCTCTCACGTGCACATTCCTTGTCCAATCTCACTGAAATTCAATGGATATGATGAAGCTTCTATTCTGAACCCATGGATATGACAATCTTGGACGAGCTCTATAGCGCCACCTAGTTATTGCATTGGGCACATTCTGCCCTGTATTTTCTCTTTGCTTTGTCCGATGTGCATGAAATTAAAACTGGAGATACTCAGAAGGGTCCTCTCTCATCATGTAAAGTTTCATGGGTGTACACCTGACGGTGCCTGCGTAACAGGAAGTGGTCGATTATGTGCACCCAAATAATAGAAATTTATTATAAATCAGCCGTTTGTCTCAGGAAGCTGAGATTTCAGAATTAGATGCCTTTAATAACCTCCAGCTTTGATATGTAACACTATAGGGTCTACGAGAAACTTCATCACTTGATTTTTTTAATGAAATTTTGGACTGAACAAAGATTTTTAGCATAAATTCTGTTTAGGTTATCAGCACCAAGAATTCAACTTTCATAGGCATTTATGTGCTACTGCTTCCTAAAAAAATTCAGAATGATTGAAGTTACAGGTGACATCTTAGAGAGCATTACATCCAAAAAGGTCCGAAAACGTCTTTTTAGGCAAAACTACAAACACCTATTTTTTTTCATAACTTAATCATCATATATCAACACCATTTATTTTTTTAAATGTAGGGATCTGTGTTTGCTGCCTTCCATATTTTTTTCAGAAGTCCAGGTGAAACAGATGATTTTAAAAAAATCCTGATTCATCCCAAAACCTGTGCTTTTTCCGTCTGGACTCCAAACAAGTGTGTTTTAAAATTACTTATGCTTCAAATATCCACACCAAGTTTCACACGCATATAGCTGAACATGTCTAAATGCTTCTTGAATATTCTTTACAGATATAAAATGAACTGGTCAACTGTAGGATGTCATTTCCTCTTACATGCTTAAGTCTTTTCCTCATGCTGCAGCCTGCTCCTCAATCATCCCTCTTGCTGGAGTCAAATTCCCCCCCCCCCCCCCCCCCCCACACACACACACACCAGCTGCCAGTTCATATGCTAACTAACCCAGAAGTGAGGTGACAAGAGTTTAGACACAAGAGGGAGGGCAGACTGCTTTTTCATTTGTTTTGTATGTCTTTCATAGATTTTTATGAATAATCATTGCTTTTCTAGTCATGTAAAATGCAATTAACCTAATATTTTATCTTTTTTTTTTACAAACAAAACATATGAATGTGCTCCAAAACAAAACCCAACTCTCAGTACAGTTCTACAGATGTAACATAAGACTTAGACAGTAAATGTCTCTTTTATCCTTTTTTAATCAATGCTGCAACTTTTTTCCTTAATATAAATCCAATGAAATTAAACTACAAAACCAAAAAACACAACCTATAGCAAATTTCTCTAAATAAATTATGTGTATATACAATATGTAGCACTTTTAAACAAAATAATAACAAATCCTTCCAATACAAGCACAGAAAAATGGAACACAAAATTTAAAACCCAAATTTGAAATGGCAATTTTAAAAAGATAATTTTTTCAGCCTGCTAAAAGTGCACAATTGTAAAAGCTCTTTTATATAGACAACTGTTTGGTTGCTTAGAGCTCTAAATATAAAAACAATGCCTTTATGGACGTGGCACGGATGGCACGGATGTTCAGCAGGGTAAACCCCAGGAAAGCGGCGGGACCTGATGGAGTTCCCGGAAAGGTTCTGCGGGCCTGCGCCGATCAACTCTCCCAGGTCTTCACAAAAATCTTCAACCTGTCGCTAGCTCAGGCTTTCATCCCTGCTTGCCTGAAGTCATCCACTATCATCCCGATACCCAAAAAGTCCTCATCCACAGCCTTCCTCACGGACTTCCGCCCAGTTGCACTCACTGCTGTCATCACAAAGTGTCTGGAGCGGCTGCTCCTGGGACACATCAAAGACTCCCTCCCTCCAATCTTCGTCCCCCACCAGTTTGCTTACAAAGCAAACAGATCAACGGATGATGCCATTTCCATCACCCTCCACACTGCGCTGAGCCACCTGGAACACAGAGACACCTACGCCAGGATGCTCTTTGTGGACTATAGCTCAGCCTTTAACACAATCATTCCTGACATTCTGGTCAACAAACTGTCTGAACTAGGACTCCACCCACTCACCTGCTCGTGGATCAAGGACTTCCTGACAAACAGACCACAGACAGTCAAACTTGACCCCCACCTCTCCTCCACCCGGACGCTGAGCACAGGCTCCACACAGGGATGTGTGCTGAGTCCTCTGCTGTATACACTGTACACAGCAGACTGCAGACCAGCCCACACCAGCAACACCGTGGTGAAGTTTGCAGACGACACTACTGTGGTGGGGCTGATCTCTGGGGACGACGAGACGGCCTACAGAGACGAAGTCCTGAAACTCTCAAGGTGGTGTCAGGCTAATAACCTCATCCTGAACACCACCAAGACCAAGGAGATCATCCTGGACTTCAGAAAAAACAGAACAGATCCACCCCCACTCTACATCGATGGAAACTGTGTGGAGAGGGTCCACAGCTTCACCCTCCTGGGCACCACCATCTCTGCTGACCTCACATGGTCTAACAACACCATGACTGTCATCAGGAAGGCCCAGCAACGCCTGCACTTCCTGAGAAAACTTAGGAGGAACGACGTCAGCCAGGAGCTGCTGGTAACGTTCTACCGCTCAACCATTGAGAGCATTCTGTCCTATGGCATCACAGTGTGGTTTTCCCACTGCACTGAAGCAGAACGGCAGAGTCTCCAGAGAATGGTAAAGACAGCGCAGAGGATCATCGGCTGCCCCCTCCCCTCACTGAAGGACATTTACCAGTCTCGCTGCCTCAGCAGAGTGACTAGCATCACCACTAACTCCACCCATTCTGCTTTCCCTCTGTTTGAACTGCTGCCCTCTGGAAGGAGGTACAGGTCCATCTGAACCAGGACAAACAGACTAAGAAACAGCTTTTTTCCACAGGCAATTATCATACGGAATGCACATACGTCCACCAACCACACCTCACTCTAATTTTACTACAATGCGTGCAATATCCTGACTGTCTAACCGGGTCACTGTGCAATAACTTGATATTTATTAAGCTGTGCTCACAGCAACTCATGTAATTCCATTCTATTTTATTCACAAATATTTAATATTTAACAGTTTCTGTCCATATTGTTCATTTTTTGTTAAGAGTTGTAAATACAGTATTTCTTTTTCTATTCTATTTTTATTTTTATTTTATGTAACTCCTTCACTCCAAGGCTGCTGCAATTTCATTGTATCCCCATGTACAATGACAATAAACGATTCTGATTCTGATTATATCACTTAGACACAGATGGAGAACCATATCAACTGGATTGGTAACAGCAACAACCACCGACCAAGCCGGCAAGCCCTGGCAGAAAAGATCCCCACAAGAAACACTGCAGGCTGTTCCATAAAAAATATAGTTTTACCATTGCCTTGCAGATCACAGTTGAAGTGGTTTAGTTTTCCTAAAAAAATTCAGAATGATTGAAGTTACAGGTGAACTTTTAGACAACATTTGATCCAAAAAGGTCCGAAAACGTCTTTTTAGGCAAAACTGCAAACACCTATTTTTTTGAATAACTTATCTTTCAAATATCAGCACAAAAAAATTAAAAACGGTAGGGATCTGTGTTTGCTGCCTTCCATATTTTTTTCAGACTTAAAAGTGTAACAGATGATTTATAAAAAATCCTTTTTCATCCAAAAACCTGTGTTAAATCTGTCTAGACTAAGTATTAAAAACTCTCCAAGATGAATGTGCCTGACTCCACCTGCAGGTGGATCACAGACTTCCTGACGGACAGACAGCAGTATGTGAGGCTGGGGAAGCTCGTCTCAGATACTCGGACCACAAGCACCGGATCCCCCCAGGGCTGTGTCCTTTCACCCCTGTTACTCTCCCTGTACACAAACAGCTGCACAGCTGGTCACCTGTCTGTCAAACTCCTGAAGTTTGCTGACGACACCACACTCATCGGCCTCATCTCTGACGGAGATGAGTCGGCCTACAGGAGTGAAATAGCCAGGCTGGTGTCATAGTGCAGCGCTAACAACCTGGAGCTTAATGCTCTGAAGACAGTGGAGATGACAGTGGACTTCAGGAAGGCCCCAGCCCCCCTCCCCCCTGTCATCCTCTGTGACTCCCCGGTGACCTCTGTGGAGTCCTTCTGCTTCCTGGGAACCATCATCAGCCAGGACCTCAAGTGGGAGCAGAACATCAGCTCCATCACTAAGAAGGTCCAGCAGAGGATGTACTTCCTGAGGCAGCTGAAGAAGTTTCACCTCCCTGAAAAGATGCTGGTAGACTTTTACACCGCCATCATCGAATCCACCCTCACGTCCTCCATCACAGTCTGGTTCGCTGCGGCCACGGCCAGAGACAAGGCCAAGCTGCAACGCGTCATCCACTCAGCAGAGAAGGTGATCGGCTGCCACCTCCCGTCTCTCCAGGAGCTGCACATCTCCAGGACCTGGAGGCGGGCAGCCAGGATTGTAGCCAACCCCTCTCATCCAGGACATAATCTCTTTCGGCCCCTCCCTTCTGGCAAGAGGCTCCGGTCCATCAGGACCAGGACCTCGCGCCACAAGAACAGCTTCTTCCCCACTGCAGTCAGCCTGCTGAACAGTACCCCAACTCCCCCAGGTGACCCCCCCTCCCGCCCACCAAAGGACTGTCGGTGCCACTTACAGGCCCCACCATCCCAGCCCATCTGTGCTCCCACTTTAATTCACCTTACTCTACTGTATATAGTGTGTTGTTGTTGTTAACTTAATTTTTAACTTATTCTTAATTGCACTATACACCAAGTCAAATTCCTCGTTTTGTAAAGTGCGCTCTACTGAACCTGGCAATAAAACTTTTTCTGATTTCTGATTCTATTAATCATTGTTTTTTATTCATTCAAAATGCAATTAAATCAATATTTTATCTTTTTTCTTTTCCTTTTTCTTTTTTTTATCTCTTATATCCTTTTTTATAATCAATGTTTGAACTTCTTTTCCTTTCTATTGTCATGGTTTCAGTTTGTTGTCTTTTTTTTCGCTTTAGTTCTTGTTCTGTCTTGTTTGGTTCTGTTTCCTGTTTTATTTTGAAAGGTTTCCTGTCTTGTCATGTTTTTGAGTTTTACTTCCTTTGGTCCCCATCTGCCCTAATCGTGTTCACCTGTGTCTTGTCTGCCCTGTCTGTATATAAGTCTTGTCTCTGCCTTCCTCCTGTGCTGGTCCATTAACTTCTGCTCATGTTGATCACGTCTTCTTGTCTGGCGTCCATGTCCCTTGCCATGCCACAGTAAGTTTTTGTTTTTAGTTTTGTCATCCTGCTCTGCAGCGCTTTTTGTTAGTTAAATAAACCCACTTGCCCTGAACCCGTTGCCTCCCGTCTCTGCGCCTGGGTCCTACCTGCTGTCGAGCCTCCCCCCCACACGACATCTATACATCCAATGAAATTAAACTACAAATCAACAAACACAACTGATAACAAATGTCTCTAAAAAATGATGTGTATATTTGCAGAACCTTAAAAACACCAAACAAATAACAAATGCTTCCCAAATAAAGCACAAAAAATGGAACACAAAATGTAAAACCCAAGTTAGAAATTGCAATTTGAAAAGATACTTTTTTCAGCAGCTTTTCAAAATCAATCACCAATTCTACTCTTCTGTGGATGAAACAAAGAACTCCAGAACAATGAAGCCATTTCTCTAAGTCTCTCTCACCTTCAGTTTTAAACAAGGTCTGTGAAAATCCACCATACATTGGTCACATGAACTCAGAGACCTGCTAAAAGTGCACAATTGTAAAAGCTCTTTTATATAGACAACTGTTTGTTTGCTTAGAGCTGTAAATATAAAAAAAAATGCTTTTCTATCACCTAGACACAGATGGAGAACCATATCAACTGGATTAATAACAGGGTGGCATGTTTAGACAAAATGAAGCTGTCCATCACATTTTTGACCTAAACATGTAAACACATCCTTGGCTCTGCGGTTAGGAAATGGTATTTGGGAATCTCTTTATACCAGGAGCCAGCCTGGCCATTGGAACATCGCCACAGTGCCCATCCAGACTGGGACAGCAACGGGGTCCACTTCAGAGCCGTGAGCTGCTGTGTTTAACTCCAGCTGTCCCAGCAAGGGAGACAACTGCAGCAACATCCACTGACCAAGCTGACAAGCCCTGGCAGAAAAGATCCCCACAAGAAAAACACTGGCTCAGGCAGGCTGGTCAAAAAAAAAATAGTTTTGCCATTGTCTTGCAGCTCGCAGATCAAGTGGTTTAGTTTTCCAGTAATGTCAGTCAAGAATGCAAGTTCAGATTCACAATGTTCATATTCACCATATTCAACAGACATCTCCTCCAATAGCACCTTAAAAATCCTGTGCTGTTTTGCTTTGCAGCTGAGGTTGTTTACGATTTTCAGAATAAGAGTCATTATATGTCCAGAGCCAATCACTTCTGCACATAAGGCCTGCTGGTGAATGACGCAGCAGTAATGCAGACATTTTGGAAAGTCTGGGTCAGCTTTACAGTGAGTGATGAAACCTGTTTGTCTATTGATCATAGCAGGAGTCCCATCTGCAGTCACTGCTACCAGCTTTTCTAATTGTACCTTTTTCTGCACAAAAACTCCTTCACCGTGTTATACATTTCAACTCCTCTTGTAATTGTCTGTTAGGGCAGATGTGTCAGGAGTTCTTCTCTTGTGGAAACCAAAAGCTATGCTGTACTGTTGCCGTCCACAGACTCATCACACTGGACGTTAACCACCTGCACTTTGCAAGATCCCGGTCCAGCTAATTGGCCAAGTTATCAGACATAGCTGACACTCATCTAGACATTGTAGTGGAAATTGAATGAGTTCTATTGTTCTCATCCTTAGGGACAGTGATAGCAATTATCATCATTGCTTGAATTTTTTTCATGCTATATGCAAAAGTCTTTGTCCCTTAAGGCAACAGATTACAGCTGTCGTATTAACAATAGCTTGGAGCTCCAGAATGGACAAGAAAAAACGACGAGAATGGCTCGAGCAGGGCGTTGCTCACGGGGCGGTCGCTCGTGCCATGCGGTCGCACGTGCTCGGGCCCGCTAAATGCTACTTGTAGCTTTAATTATTATTATTTTTCTTCCGACGGAACAGTCGCCTTTTTGAGGCCTTTAACATACCCCAAAACTCACCAAATTTCGCACACACATCAGGAGTCGCGAAAAATTTTATATTTTATGGGAGACTGACATGGGTGCACAAAAATGGCTCGATAGCGCCACCTACAAAATTTGTTTTGGCGAGCCCCGCCACATGCTTTGACATACAAGCTTGATTTTTTCAAGGAATGTCCATCAGATGGAAACCTACAAAAAAGTCTCTTGGGACCAAGCTGTCAGTTGCACAGGAAGTCTGCTATATTGATGTCAATATGTCATTTTTGCTGCATTTTGGACATTTGCAGGTCTCGTTCTAGAACGAACTCCTCCTAGAGATTTATGAATAATGACTTCAAACTTTGGTTTTGTAAACTAGACCCATGTCCGATGTTAAATTGCGAAGCTTTTAAGTTTTTACGGTTGTTTGTGACCGTGGCGGCGCGTCAAAATTCGAGGTCATTTTGAAAACACGCCATGAAAAGAAAAATGGCCATTATTCAGCCATGCATAATCCAATTTGATCCAAAATTTATGTGCATGATTGCAGTCTGACTCTGAACACATCTGCAGTGGAAGAATCCGGAACAGGTGTAGCGCCACCTGCTGGCAAGAGGAAATGACATGTTTGACTTGGAGCATCACTGCTCCAAGTAGGATGAGCCGACACACCTCAAAATGATATCCACCTGTTAAAAAGCCATTGAAGTTTACTCTGACAAAAAGCCATAACTTTCAATGCGGGGGTGTGGTCGTGACAGAGCGGCGAAGTTGGGCGTCTCGCCATGCACACAAAAGTTGCTCTCACGTGCACATTCCTTGTACGATCTCACTTAAATTCGATGGAGATGATGATGCTTCCATTCTGAAACCATGGATATGACAATCTTGGACGAGCTCCATAGCGCCACCTAGATATAAACAAATACATTTTTTGTCACATTTTGACCTATCTTTTCTCTGTGCTTTGTCAGACGTTCATAAAATTACAACAGCAGATACTCACAAGGGTCTTCTCTCATTGTTTAAAGTTTCATGGGCGTACACCTGACGGTGCTTGCGCAAGCCACCGCCAAACAGGAAGTGGTTGATTGCGTTGCAGTCAGATAATTAAAAATTCATAAAAAATCAACCGTTTGTATCACGAGGCTGAGATTTCAGAATGAGATGTCTCTTACATATCTCCACCTTAGATATACAGCTCTCGCATGGGTGCACAAAAATGACTCAATAGCGCCACCTACAATGTTTGTTTTCGCGAGCCCCGCCATGTTCTTTAACATACAAGCTTGATATTTACAGGACATGTTCATCAGATGGAAACCTACAAAAAAGTCTCTTGGGACCAAGCTGTCAGTTGCACAGGAAGTCTGCTATATTGATGTCAATATGTCATTTTTGCTGTGTTTTGGTCATTTGCAGGCCTCGTTCTAGAACGAACTCCTCCTAGAGATTTGTGAACAATGACTCCAAACTTTGGTTTTGTAAACTAGACACATGTTTGATGTTAAATTGCGAAGCTTTTAAGTTTTTATGGTTGTTTGTGACCGTGGCGGCACGTCAAAATTCGAAGGCGTTTCGAAATCACGCCATGAAAAGAAAAATGGCCATTACTCAGCCATGCATAATCCAATTTGATCCCAAATTGGTATGCATGATTGTAGTCTGACTCTGAACACATCTGGAGTGGAAGAATACGGAAAAGGTGTAGCGCCACCTGCTGACAACAGGAAATGACATGTTTTACTTGGAGCATCACTGCTCCAAGTAGGATGGGCCGACACACCTCAAAATGACGTCCACCTGTTGAAAAACCATTGAAGTTTACTCTGATAAAAAACATATCTTTCAACGCAGGGGTGTGGTCTTGACAGAGCGGCAAAGTTGGGCGTCTCGCCATGCACACAAATGTTGCTCTCATGTGCCCATTCCTTGTCCAATCTCACTGAATTTCAATGGATATGATGAAGCTTCCATTCTGAACCCATGGATATGACAACTTTGGACGAGCTCTATAGCGCCACCTAGTTATTGTATGGGGCACATTCTGCCCTGTATTTTCTCTTTGCTTTGTCCGATGTGCATGAAATTAAAACTGGAGATACTCAGAAGGGTCCTCTCTCATAATCTGAAGTTTCATGGGTGTACACCTGACGGTGCCTGCGTAACAGGAAGTGGTCGATTATGTGCACCCAAATAATAGAAATTTATTATAAATCAGCCGT
Organism: Oryzias latipes; assembly: GCF_053564925.1. NCBI lineage: Eukaryota > Metazoa > Chordata > Actinopteri > Beloniformes > Adrianichthyidae > Oryzias > Oryzias latipes. The sequence goes on from NC_136253.1 coordinate 34,322,743, forward strand.
TTGTCTCAGGAAGCTGAGATATCAGAATTAGATGCCTTTAATAACCTCCAGCTTTGATATGTAACACAATAGGGTCTATGAGAAACTTCATACCTCTTTTTTTCCTATACAATTTTGGACTGAACAAAGATTTTTAGCATAAATTCTGTTTAGGTTATCAGCACCAAGAATTCAACTTTCATAGGCATTTATGTGCTACTGCTTCCTAAAAAAATTCAGAATGATTGAAGTTACAGGTGAACTTTTAGAGAACATTTCATCCAAAAAGGTCCGAAAACGTCTTTTTAGGCAAAACTGCAAACACCTATTTTTTTGCATAACTTATCTTTCAAATATCAGCACAAAAAAAATAAAAACGGTAGGGATCTGTGTTTGCTGCCTTCCATATTTTTTTCAGACTTAAAAGTGTAACAGATGATTTATAAAAAATCCTTTTCATCCAAAAACCCGTGTTAAATCTGTCTAGACTCCAAACAAACATTTTTTTATGGTAACTTATGTTTCAACAATCGACACCAATTTTCACAGACCTAAAGCTGAACATGTCCCATAGCTCCCTGAATATTTTCATAGATATAAAATGAACTGCTCATTCTAACATCTGGCATTCTAACATCTAACATCTTACATGTCAAAGCCTCTCTCAGCCTGGCTCTGCTGAAGGAGTCGTGTTACAACCCCGCCCCCTCCTGCTGGGACCCCTGCTATGTAAATTAGCAAGCAGTGAACAGAGAGATGAGGAGTAAGAATGGTCATTACTCAGGCATGCATAATCCAAAGACAGCCAGTTAAACACTGAAAGACATATTTTTTCGGTATGTCTTTCATACATCTTTAGTATTAAAAACTCTCCAAGATGAATGTGCCTGACTCCACCTGCAGGTGGATCACAGACTTCCTGACGGACAGACAGCAGTATGTGAGGCTGGGGAAGCTCGTCTCAGATACTCGGACCACAAGCACCGGATCCCCCCAGGGCTGTGTCCTTTCACCCCTGTTACTCTCCCTGTACACAAACAGCTGCACAGCTGGTCACCTGTCTGTCAAACTCCTGAAGTTTGCTGACGACACCACACTCATCGGCCTCATCTCTGACGGAGATGAGTCGGCCTACAGGAGTGAAATAGCCAGGCTGGTGTCATAGTGCAGCGCTAACAACCTGGAGCTTAATGCTCTGAAGACAGTGGAGATGACAGTGGACTTCAGGAAGGCCCCAGCCCCCCTCCCCCCTGTCATCCTCTGTGACTCCCCGGTGACCTCTGTGGAGTCCTTCTGCTTCCTGGGAACCATCATCAGCCAGGACCTCAAGTGGGAGCAGAACATCAGCTCCATCACTAAGAAGGTCCAGCAGAGGATGTACTTCCTGAGGCAGCTGAATAAGTTTCACCTCCCTGAAAAGATGCTGGTAGACTTTTACACCGCCATCATCGAATCCACCCTCACGTCCTCCATCACAGTCTGGTTCGCTGCGGCCACGGCCAGAGACAAGGCCAAGCTGCAACGCGTCATCCACTCAGCAGAGAAGGTGATCGGCTGCCACCTCCCGTCTCTCCAGGAGCTGCACATCTCCAGGACCTGGAGGCGGGACCTCGCGCCACAAGAACAGCTTCTTCCCCACTGCAGCCAGCCTGCTGAACAGAACCCCAACTCCCCCAGGTGACCCCCCCTCCCCCCCCGCCCACCAAAGGACTGTCGGTGCCACTTACAGGCCCCACCATCCCAGCCCATCTGTGCTCCCACTTTAATTCACCTTACTCTACTGTATATAGTGTGTTGTTGTTGTTAACTTAATTTTTAACTTATTCTTAATTGCACTATACACCAAGTCAAATTCCTCGTTTTGTAAAGTGCGCTCTACTGAACCTGGCAATAAAACTTTTTCTGATTTCTGATTCTATTAATCATTGTTTTTTATTCATTCAAAATGCAATTAAATCAATATTTTATCTTTTTTCTTTTCCTTTTTCTTTTTTTTATCTCTTATATCCTTTTTTATAATCAATGTTTGAACTTCTTTTCCTTTCTATTGTCATGGTTTCAGTTTGTTGTCTTGTTTTTCGCTTTAGTTCTTGTTCTGCCTTGTTTGGTTCTGTTTCCTGTTTTATTTTGAAAGGTTTCCTGTCTTGTCATGTTTCTTGAGTTTTACTTCCTTTGGTCCCCATCTGCCCTAATCGTGTTCACCTTTGTCTTGTCTGCCCTGTCTGTATATAAGTCTTGTCTCTGCCTTCCTCCTGTGCTGGTCCATTAACTTCTGCTCATGTTGATCACGTCTTCTTGTCTGGCGTCCATGTCCCTTGCCATGCCACAGTAAGTTTTTGTTTTTAGTTTTGTCATCCTGCTCTGCAGCGCTTTTTGTTAGTTAAATAAACCCACTTGCCCTGAACCCGTTTGCCTCCCGTCTCTGCGCCTGGGTCCTACCTGCTGTCGAGCCTCCCCCCCACACGACATCTATACATCCAATGAAATTAAACTACAAATCAACAAACACAACTGATAACAAATGTCTCTAAAAAATGATGTGTATATTTGCAGAACCTTAAAAACACCAAACAAATAACAAATGCTTCCCAATTAAAGCACAAAAAATGGAACACAAAATGTAAAACCCAAGTTAGAAATTGCAATTTGAAAAAGATACTTTTTTCAGCAGCTTTTCAAAATCAATCACCAATTCTACTCTTCTGTGGATGAAACAAAGAACTCCAGAACAATGAAGCCATTTCTCTAAGTCTCTCTCACCTTCAGTTTTAAACAAGGTCTGTGAAAATCCACCATACATTGGTCACATGAACTCAGAGACCTGCTAAAAGTGCACAATTGTAAAAGCTCTTTTATATAGACAACTGTTTGTTTGCTTAGAGCTCTAAATATAAAAAAAAATGCTTTTCTATCACCTAGACACAGATGGAGAACCATATCAACTGGATTAATAACAGGGTGGCATGTTTAGACAACATGAAGCTGTCCATCACATTTTTGACCTAAACATGTAAACACATCCTTGGCTCTGCGGTTAGGAAATGGTATTTGGGAATCTCTTTATACCAGGAGCCAGCCTGGCCATTGGAACATCGCCACAGTGCCCATCCAGACTGGGACAGCAACGGAGTCCACTTCAGAGCCGTGAGCTGCTGTGTTTAACTCCAGCTGTCCCAGCAAGGTAGACAACTGCAGCAACATCCACTGACCAAGCTGACAAGCCCTGGCAGAAAAGATCCCCACAAGAAAAACACTGGCTCAGGCAGGCTGGTCAAAAAAAAATAGTTTTGCCATTGTCTTGCAGCTCGCAGATCAAGTGGTTTAGTTTTCCAGTAATGTCAGTCAAGAATGCAAGTTCAGATTCACAATGTTCATATTCACCATATTCAACAGACATCTCCTCCAATAGCACCTTAAAAATCCTGTGCTGTTTTGCTTTGCAGCTGAGGTTGTTTACGATTTTCAGAATAAGAGTCATTATATGTCCAGAGCCAATCACTTCTGCACATAAGGCCTGCTGGTGAATGACGCAGCAGTAATGCAGACATTTTGGAAAGTCTGGGTCAGCTTTACAGTGAGTGATGAAACCTGTTTGTCTATTGATCATAGCAGGAGTCCCATCTGCAGTCACTGCTACCAGCTTTTCTAATTGTACCTTTTTCTGCACAAAAACTCCTTCACCGTGTTATACATTTCAACTCCTCTTGTAGTTGTCTGTTAGGGCAGATGTGTCAGGAGTTCTTCTCTTGTGGAAACCAAAAGCTATGCTGTACTGTTGCCGTCCACAGACTCATTACACTGGACGTTAACCACCTGCACTTTGCAAGATCCCGGTCCAGCTAATTGGCCAAGTTATCAGACATAGCTGACACTCATCTAGACATTGTAGTGGAAATTGAATGAGTTCTATTGTTCTCATCCTTAGGCACAGCGATAGCAATTATCATCATTGCTTGAATTTTTTTCATGCTATATGCAAAAGTCTTTGTCCCTTAAGGCAACAGATTACAGCCCCCCCCCCCCCCCCCCCCCCCAGGCTGCTGTCGTGTTAACAATAGCTTGGAGCTCCAGAATGGACAAGAAAAAACGACGAGAATGGCTCGAGCAGGGCGTTGCTCACGGGGCGGTCGCTCGTGCCATGCGGTCGCACGTGCTCGGGCCCGCTAAATGCTACTTGTAGCTTTAATTTATTATTATTATTAACTTATTATTGACTTATTGTTGGGCTTTTTTAAATAATTTAATTTACATGTCAAAGAGGTATAAAACTTTTTCATGTTTATAAATTATTTTTACAAACTTGTTGTAATATTTTTTATGTGTAAGAAGTACTACAATTATGAATTTTTCCTTCAAGTTTGAGCTTTTAAGGCTGACTGTTTCTCTTATTTAACAACAACAAATGATGAATATATATATATATTATATATAAATATAAATGTATATATATTGTATAAAAGCTACTTAGATACCACTAAAGGCTATACAAAGCATTGTCATGTGGGCGCCAATGACCTCACCAAGATGGCGTCGCGCTCCGCCACCGTTGGCCAGGCTTCCTAAGCGGGCGTGTCTCCTTTAGCGCTATAACTCATTGGTTATGATGACGCTGTTTTTAGGCAAAAAAATGACTTTTTTTTTCTCCTGCTTTTGATTAACACCAATTTAAATAAAAGAAATACTCAGGAAAATGCCACAAGAACATGATAAAAACATCAAAAACACAATTTATTGTCTTTCATTTAAAGACTAAAAACAAAATATCTTCTTAACGTAAAGTTCTTCAGTTCTTCATGGCCTGACCAGTGCAAAAACAAACATATGTGTGCAAAGTGGCCCCAGACATGTAAAGTTGTTCTTTCTCTTATTGATTTTTTTAAAAGAAATGTTTAAGCAGTAAACGTGAAACAGTGGAGTTATAGATAGAAGTGCAGCTAAAGGTGTAGAAACAGATGAGGAGGTGGTGGGAACCAGTTGGGGGGGGGGGGTGTACTGGAGTGTCAGCAAGAGTGAAAGGAAAGGTTCGGAAGAGGCTGATGAGAGGATTTAGTTCAATTTAGAGACTAGGATGAATTTCTACTCTATTCTGTTCTATTCTATTTGAAGGTGGGAGAGTTGAAGATGTCCAGTGATGATGAGGATGTTGACAGCTAATGTTTTTTTGTGATCTGGCTGCTATTGACTACAGCACCTGTGTACACTGAATGTCTCATTTTTGTTTAGTCCTTGCTGGGTTTTTTATTTTTTTATTTTGTGCTGATGTTACACTTTGGTTATTTATTTATTGGGTGCTTATTTGTTGATGCTCCAAACGCAGTTTTGTTGTTTATGCTTTAATGACAATGACAAATGAATGAATCTTGAGATGGTTTGGACCGACTCAGAGGGAGGGGCAAAGGTTTGAACTGCCACCCAGGAGGTCTAGATGTGGTTGAAGAGTTGAGGAAGATGATGTCAAATTATGGAGGACAGGGACAAATGGAGGCAGGTGATCGTCTGTGGCAACACATGAAGTTCCACTTTGATGCAGAGGCTGTTAACCAGGAGCACACTAGATGTCCTCAGTCGTCCTCCACTGTCTACTTCAGGTTACTGTTTCCTCCCATCTGTTGCTCATAAACTCAGAATCACCTCTCTGCTATCTATCAACCCCCCAACACTGGGATTCTTTGTATGATTTCTATCTTAGGGTTGGGTTTTAGAGCCCTCTCTGCTCTGTATTTCTGTTTTTGGACGTTTTCTTTCACTTTCTAAGCCGCAAAACAAAAATAAAATTCTGGTTTCTGAAGTAATCTAAACGCATTGCTGTAATCTTCAGCCACGGGGACAATAAACTGATTGGCAAAGGTTTTCAGCTCTACTGTGTTTCTTCATCCGCTGTTCGAGCCTGGTAGGGACATTTGTTTGGTTAAATGGAAACTCCAGCTGTTTCTTAGATCTTTTTGATGGCAAAATGGCATCACAGGGTGGTGCCTCTCTGAGCTCGCTCTGTTTTTGTGCCATTAGCAGATACAGCTCCATGGTAACCAGATGTTGCGTAGTTGTTGTTAAGTCCGTTTGGAATGGCTGCATGGGAAACATTCCTCCCCATATTCTCACTGATGCTCGCTTGACACCTTTAGGAGCTATTCCTGAGTGGATCCTAACCGCCTGCCGCTGGCTTTCTCCGCCCACATGGGTCAAGAGGTCGTTCTGCTAAAAGGGAAACGTGTTCACAAGTTGTTCACGATCGGGGAGCCAACCTGGCATCCGCTGGGCGAAGGCTCACTCTGGACGGTTCACCTGTTCATCACAGAGACACTCAACGACACACTCACACCTGAGGGACAATTCACAGCCACCAATGAAGCATTGTTTTAGGCTGTGGACAAAGCTGAAACACAAACACCTGCATAGGGAGGGCATGCAAACACCACACAGAAAGGATTTGAACCTGCATACTGTAAGGTGTGAGTGCTGACCACTACACCACGCTGCACCCCTGCTTGCAAGTTTTGGGTTTGGTAAGAAAAAATAAATCATTTAGATATTTTTGTTTCAAGTGAGCAGAAAATGTCTAAATGTTGCTAGCGTCAACGTTTTCAGGCTGGATTTATTTCCTTTAAGAAGGACCAAATAAATAAAGCAGCTTTAATTAATGAGCATCGCTGAACGTCTCACATTTATAACTGACAGGAGTTTCTCTTGTAATTAGCATCTAAATCAAAGAGATGTGGAAGCAAAGACAGACAAATATTAGATTCAGATTTTAGATTTCTTTCTTATGATCATTCGTGCAGAGCATTACAGATTTACCGGCAACAGAAATGACGTCGCTTCCGCCAAAAGGAACAGAAAGCCAAAGCTTATGCAGTTTTATTAATTCAGTCATCTTTTAATGTCTTGTGCTTTTCAGGTTAGGTTACTTTTGTTGGGAAATGTTATGATTGTTCACAAAAATTCATCCTGTCCTTTGTTTTTTATTTTATTACTGAATCGAGAGTAATTTGGTAAATATGTTCCTAGACCAGGAATTCTTTAAAAAAAGAAAAATCAATGATTTGCATTTCAAAAATAAGATTTCACCAATTTCCTGTAAAATATATATTTTCTCAAAAGCAATAATATGTGTTGTTAAGGTTTTATTTCATATTAATTTCATACATTTTAGTCTTTTTTGACATGTAATTTGGTCTTTGTTTTTTTCCTACAGCTGCTCAAAGGAACATTTACCCAAAACGCCAAACTAACTTTGATTTTTTTTCGTGGTTTTTTTTTAAGTCTATTTATGTAAAACGCTAAATTTGTGTTTTGAAAACTCATTAAAAAGGCTTTTAAATATTATGAATCTCTTCTGCGTGCAGAGGTGCTGACAGAATGATCTGGCTATTTTTTGCTGTGATTATGAACTTACATGTCTGCACTTCAGGCTTTTGGACAGAAATATTGGCAGAGCATTGGTGTAAGAAAAGAAAAATGACATGTCAAATTCCTGTCAGAGTGACTGAGAAAAAGCAACAAAAAAAACATTGATGGTAATTACAACTTCAAGCCCTGCGCTTTATTTGAATTTGGCACAAAGACTAAAAAAAAAAAAACTGCTTTTCACAGAGAGACAAATTCAGCAACAAAAGAAAAAAAGAGAACAGTTCACAGAACATCAAGATTAAACACATCCATCTGCAAAAATCCAGCCAGCATCCTGTCCAGACAACAGCTCTGCTCCAGCCTGGAACATCAGCTAATAAGCCGCACAAGTCCTCAGCTTGAACCCGAGCGGCAGCGGCCAGGTGCGTTTAAGGTTCAGGGTTTTAAGGGGGGGGGGGACGGCGAGCCGAGGCTACGAGGCACCGGCGCCGAGCGGTCACGCATCAGAGGAGGTGATGCTGTGTGAACTAAAACCCAGGACCAGTGAACAATTGATTGCTACACTGCAGGGTTACCATGACAACCACCATGCTTGTGTGGAGTGTGGCCGTGACATGGACCACGTGGGATTGAGGCAGTTTTTGAACGATGCTACAGAGAGGGAGTTCATGTGACATCATAAAAAGCGTTTCAGAGAAACCTTTATTGCTGGTTTAAATGCATCCTATATCTATACCACGTATAATATATCTCCTTCTTTTTATCTGACACCGTAAAGCCAGGAGGAACTCTTTCTTGGTTTGCAAAATCTTATCTTGCAGATATGCATTGTTTGCTATAGATCAGGGACTATCTGTGTCTTGCATAACTGCCGGTTGGTGAGCTTCAAGCTCCTGAATCAAAGTCCAGCCCAAAGAAAACCTTTAAATTCCAACTTTGCTCTTTTTAACAAGAAGACGATGACTCTGTGCTATGAGTGAAAAAAGCTAATAAAAAAAATCTATATATGAATCAAAGTAAATTCATTTTCAGCACAAACAGTGTCTGCTTTATGATGGAGGCTTCATGCAGTGCCTCTCATTCCAGGTGTCGTGATTCCAAACCAGCATTAGAAGCTGCATTTTAACATGTTTGCTATAAGTTGAGTCCGTTTCCAGACAAATTGAGTAAAAAGTCGCTTTGCAAAATCCACGATATAGCATGACGGCGTTCTTATTTAATCGCTGTACCTGAACCCAAATGGTCTTTTAAAACAGTCGCAACATGGGAATTAAAATGACTGAGAGAAAAACGCCAATTTTCACATTTAAAATGGTAGGTTTTGTTTTTTAAATCATGTTCTTGTGGCCTTTTTCTGATGATGGAGGACATATGTAAAGAAAATAAGGCTCAATTTTGCATTTCTGAGTATGTTTGTATTTAAATTGTTGTGATTCAGGAGCAGACAGAAAAATGACGTTGGAAAAAAGAGCTTGTTTATATGCTGCAATCTCCCTGCTCCCAGATCTCAACAACAGGGAGAAAAAAAGAGGGGGCGGGGTTGCTCAGCACCAACGGTCCCGACTACAACTCAGAGGTGAATTTCTAATAAACTCCTGCCGTTCTGCAGAAATTATGACTAAAAACGACACAGGTCTTTTGATTTTAGCTAAGAACAACTTAATCATAATTAAAAGACCACTGGGAACGCTTTGAGAATAGATCAGTAGAGGATTGGAGTGGGACTTTAACCCAATTTCACTCTTTTGAAATAAAATAATTCCTGTTCGTGTTTGTACATCTAGCAGACGTTTCATTGATGCTCCATCCAAATATTGTTTTCAATCAACGCCGGAATATTGAAAATCTTCACGAACATGTCTTTAAAGAACATGTTAAGAATAAACAGTTTATTGCTCTTATTCGTGTTTTTTTCTTGTTATTAACCAATTAGTTATAATTACCTGTTTTCAGCGACGCACTTTTAAATCTATTTTTTTAGTCGTACATTTTATCACAGTAAATTATTGCTTCAGTGTTTTGTGTTTAAAATCATAAATGGTTTTGTTCACTGTCGTATCTATGTCATGGGGAGTGAGCACAGTGGGTGGGGGGGGCCTAAACATGCAGCCCTTTACTGAACATCTATTATAAATTGAAGAAAAATATCATTTTTCTCCGGTTGCAGCTTTTCCTGTTATCCTGTTTGGTTAGTTTTTTTTTTTTTTTACCGTAGAAGGCTAAAAACTCCTTCCCGTCCACTGCGGCTCAAAAAGGGCAAAGTCAGCGCATCCTGTCTGTCATTAAATCTGGATATCAGGAGTCATCAAAAGTTATCTTAAATGATCGCCTAAATTCAGTCTAAATGGGGTTAAATTGCAATGAAAGGCTAAATAAAACCGGAAAAGTCCGGAGGGATGCGAAACCTTCAGTTGCTGTTGTCAAGACAAATGAAGTAAATTCCTGGTGACGTCAGCTTCACCAGCTTCAGTCCCCTTGTTTCCATGGTGTAGTTGAATTACAGAGGCGAGCTCCAACTTCAGCAGAGCATGTATTAAGTTGTGCAGAGCGGCAGAAAGGCAAAGTGTGCAGCAATGCTCTGCCGCGGCTTCCTCACACAGCAGCCTTTCTTACCCTCTCTGGTGGACTTTGGCATCAAACATGCAAACACTCCTCCTTCCAGCTTACCGATGGTGATGTTGAAGCCATCGATGCTGAAGGTGGCACTCCGACCCTTCCTAAAGCGATGCTTTTTAGAGTTAGCTTCCATCGCTGTGGCAACGCCAGTCTCCCCTGCTTCTTTTAATTCCTTGTGTTTCAGTTCCCCTTTTTGGGGGGACTCCTTGAATCTTGTCCTCTGACTGTGAGGAGCGCAGGAGAACTGTCACTTCTCTCCTACAGAAGCAAAGCTGGAGGAAATCTTCAGCACTTCTCTCACAGTTTCTCACACCTCAACGGGCTCATTTCGATCAGCTTATGGCTCTTTGGTTTGTTTTTCTCCTCTAGTTCCTCCTCCTCCTCCCTCCCTCCCTCCCTCCCTCCCATCTCTGTCTCCTCATCTCCCTTCCCCAAGAGGTACAGTAGGTGTGTGTGGTGGGTGGTGTTTGTGTGGTTTGGAGAAAGGACGTGGTTGGATTTGTCAGGAAGACTCCGACTCCTCCTCCTCCTCATGTCAAGAACTGTTAGAAAAAAGACGGGGAAGCTGGGGTCAGCTCTGAAAACACGAGCATACAGAGTCGCATTTGAGCAAACATCAGACAGGAGAGGAGTGATAACGTGTCGACTGTCAGAGCTCGTCATTAACACAGTTGTTTGCTCGGGCATAAAAGGATGAAGGCCATTATGAGCACACACCGCGTTCTTTTGACAGAGGGGGAAAAAAATCTGTCCATTTCAGCGACTGCAGGAGAACGTCTGTTTTCTTTTTTTCTTCTTTAGACTGGATCAAGGCTGCGATCCCCACAAAGAAACTTCCCTCTGCACCAATCAAAACACATTTGTCCTAATCAGGGCACGAATCCTCCTCGCCGTCCATGTTTGCACACAGGAGATCAACGAAAGATAAAAGCGACACATATTATTGGCATTTAGAAATGAACTTTAACTTGTCTGTTTTCATTCTCTCTCTGTTTGGTGCTCTTTACGAAGACGGCTCGCTTGACCTTCTCCCAATTTCAACACCTGAGCCTTTAATTGCACCAAAATAAGGCAGGAGGCGTCTGTTTTTTCATTTTAATTTATTAATTTAATGATGCGTGTCAGCGTGCTTTAAAGCATCTGCAAACATCCGGCCTGAACGGCTCGACCTTCGTCCGTGAAACAATTAGTTCATGTATTGAATGTAGCACTAATGCAGACGGCTCATTATCTGAGCCATCACGGAGGTGTTGCTGCGTGTTTGTGTTCCTCTCTGATAACTTCTCGAAAAACAGGCGCAATCGCTGTAATATGATCAACACAGAGTAACAACGACGCCAGGGGATTCGTTAATGAACACAAACAAAAAATCATATCTATCAGGTTTATTATCCCGTTTGATCAGGTATAGAAGCAAATCTGAGTATATGAATTTACTTCTCAAGACCCGCTGCTATGAAAATCCTGTTTTGGGTGTTTTTTAACGTGTTCTTGTGGGATTTTTCTGATATTGTGTTGTTGAAAGATTCAATGATTTCAGGTGGTCCAAAAAGTACGAGAACGGTTACTTACTGTAGTTATGAGTCATGCATTTCTGGCTGAGATGCTCCAACATCATTAAAACACACTACCTACTAATGAATTTGTTTCACTGAGATCCTCCCATGTGGTACAAGTTATCTTTTATTTAGAAAGGAAGTCATATGATCCTCTGTTAAAACTCCACTTTTTATTATTTTTGTTTTAGTCATGACAAAACACAAAAGCTCAGTAACATGCATCAGAATAAATGAAAATCAGTGTCTTCATTTTCTAAAATGTGAAGTAAGACTTTTAGGTTGTAGTCAAGAAGAAATCGGCTCTTCGAAGACCGACTCCAATGAAAATCCTGTTCTTGGTCTTTTTGTACATGTTCTTGTAGCATCTCCCTCATGGTGGTGGAGATGTATCAAATAATTTAAAATATTTCAGTGTATTTCTTTATTCAAATGGTGGTGACTCGGGAGAGGACGAAAACTAGATGTTTGAAAAAGCGCGAGATTTTGATTCAGCAACGGCCATGGGCGGGGCCAAAGTCTCCCTACTCCGCCCCATTTTGCTGCATCCACCTGCAGACAAACAGATCCTTCTGTTTGTCCTTCATCTTTGTTTTCCTCTTCTGAGCTGGAATCGGGATCTAAACTGTACGACTACATCTGATGTTGCTGCCATTTTATTTATTTTTTGCTACACTAATGTTAGCTTGGGCATGTGAGGTGCTCTAAGCTAGCGGGAGAGAGTTTAAACAAAGGGCTGATGGGTAAATTAGCGTGGCCCACTTTCGCACCAACTGTTGAACTCCTTTGGCTAAAAATGTCATAATCATAATTAAACGGCCACTTTTACAGTAGAAAAACAATATAGTTACGTGTTAAAGGTTGCAGACCCCGCTGTGATGTAATAAATAGTATCTGTACAAAAAAGAAAAGCTGGGGTTGTACGAAAAAGATGGATCTCAAACACTGCAAACAACACAAGGAGATTTTAAAGTAGAAAACAAAGGCCTGGAAGACTGAGGGTTAAGGTGTGTGAGTTAAAGTTAATCCTTCTCACTTATTGTTCTGAAGGTAAAGGATTAATGAGGTTCAGGTCAATGCATAATAATAACTCCTGGTTTGCTCCTCTTCTGCCGCTCAGCTCAGCCAGCAGAGTGAAATCCAAATTCTGCAACGCTTGTCCTTCGAAACATCATCCGCAGCCTGAGGGTATGTGTGGGAATCCACTACCTCTGTTTTTCCTCTGCGTCTTTTCAGCAGATCTGTGTTGTGAAGCCCAATCTGATGGATCAGGACTGATTACCTCATCGCACTGTCAAATCTTTAATTTTATCTGTAAATTTGGGGAAATTGGAGGGGGTAAAAAGGGCGGGAAAGCTTCGTTTTTGAAGCTGTTGTTTATTTTTTTGTGGTTGGAAAGTATTGGAGCGTGCTCAAAGCTGCCTGTTTAATAATACATTCTGGGGTTACAGAAGTTAGAGTGGAAATTATGTAATACACTTAGCTGAGAGCGAGTGCTTTCACCAGTTTTAAGAGGCTTCCTGCTGTTTCAAAACTTTTTTTTTTCCTCCTAAAAGTTAAAATGAAAATGCTGTCTCTTTTTATTTTCAAAGAGGACATTAAAACCTCGGCGAGACGAAACGACTGTGGAAAGATTTACAGCAGCTTTTTACTGCGGAAAGCGACACGCTCAGCCAGAATAACATGAATTTGACCTATACTGTCAAAATAAAGGTATCAGTGGTTCAAACAAAGCGGTTGTTGGATCATCAAACACGCCTCCCACACCCACACACAAACCTTGATGCAGGATCTGCAGCTTTGGCAGCAGAAGAAGAAAATGCTGCAGCTTTGAAACTGATTACATTTTCTTTTTTGTTCCTTTTGTACCTGGACAGCAATATTCCAGTGGAGAAACATCTGCTGTGCAGACAGCTTTTACTGGTGACCATCAGCAGCATGCAAGGCCAGCTCTGGGTTCAGCTTGTGGACAAACTTAAACATGATTTATTTCTCTGGTTCACTTTTCTAACTTGAATCATGAATCATCAAAGCTGTGGAAGATCAGGCTGCTGACTAGAAACTAAATACCTTTTTTGTTAAAATAGGGACTAGAAGGAGTTGAATGCTGTATTGCTGAAAGAAAGCTGAATTTGCTGAAGAAATGGATGAACTGTAGAAAATTTGAAGAACACAAAATGGACGCCAAACTATAGGCCGTGTCGCCATCCCATAATGATTTCAAAACCTTTGTTGTAGTCCAAAGCAAAACAGTGTCTCTAGCTGAAAATATGCGGAAGTTATAATGGTTGAAAGAAACAAAGGTTTTCAAGGATTTCCCATTTATTTCAGTGGAGCCAAAAGTCCTGGAAATCTTGGAATATCTTGAAAAGCTCAAGGACCAAAGGTCATAGGTGGAATGAATAAGCCGAAAGAGCTGAACATTTTAATAGTTGAATGGTTAAAGTAGGTGAAAATGTAAAGATGGAGTTAAGTGCAAGGATTCCCCATGTATTTCAATGTAGGCAAAAATCCTGGAAATCCTGGAATATCTTGAAAAATTCAAGGATTTTAAGAACCAAACGTCATAGGTGGAATGAATAAGCTGAAAGAGCTGAAAATTTTGGCTAAAATAGGTGAAAAATTGCGGGAGTTAAGCGCAAGGATTTCCCGTGTATTTCAATGGAAAATCTTGAAAAGTTCAAGGATTTGAAAAACCAAAAGTCATAGCTGGAAAAAGCTGAAGGAGCTGAACATTTTAATAGTCTTATGGTTAAAAATTTGAAATGTCCGAGTCAGGTCTTGAACTTGCGACCTTATGCACCAAGACTTCCCATGTATTTCAATGGAGCAAAAAATCCTGGAATATCTTGAAAGTTAAAGGATTTGAAGAACCAAAAGTCACAGCTGGAATAAGCTGAAAGAGCTGAACATTTGAACAGTTGAATGGTTGAAATAGATGAAACATTGTAAAAGGAGTTAAGTGGCAAAAAATGGCAGAAGATACTAGAATAAAGAAAGAGAAACAGGAAAACAATGCTTTACAGCATTCAACCAATAAAGATAACCACAGTCTGTTATGCTTCAGAAATATGTAATATGCTGAAATATGTAAACCAGGGAAGAAGGATGCCGAGTCTGGAGCTGCCAGGCAAGCGGTCTAGAGGAAGACCAAAGAATGGATGAAGAAAGACATGAAGGTAGCTGCTGTTAGAGTAGAGGATGCAAAGGACAGCGTTAGATGGAGGAAGCTGATTGGCTGTGGGAAAAGCTACCAATAGGTTGATCACAATCGACTGAAAGTGTAGGTGTGACAAAGGAAGTTTAGGTAGATCAAAAATCAAACATCTTTTGAGATATACCTCACTGCACATACGTGTTCCCAGGACACCGAGAGCCACGCTACACTAGCAGATATACGTTTTTCCTTCCTCCTGAAGCACATGTGTCAAACTCAAAGCCCGGGGGCCAAATGTGGCCCTCAATGTCATTTTATGTGATCCGCGAGAGCATAAAATGTTTTTACTTTCTTAAAATAAGAATAAAAATTGCTGTGTATTGATTCATATATAGGGGGAATCGGACTTAAAACATTTGATTGTGCAAATATACATTAGGACTTAAACCCTGTCCATATAACCTAACCTGACAGAATCAAATGTAAAAGGATTTATGCTAAAGTAACAAGCAAACATATGTTTTCTATGCAACTGTAATTGTCACTTTAAAAGCTATAATAAATAAATAATGAGTTATTTAACATTAAGGAGTAGTTACATTTACTTTTCAGTACATTTAGTTACATGTATAAGTTATATTTGGCCCTTTGAGGACAGACACTATACTGATGTGGCCCTCAGTGAAAATGAGTCTGACACCCCTCCACTAAACAATAGAAAGGTGCAAACGTTCAGCATCAGACTCCTAACCGTGGATGTAGCCGCTAATGCGCCTTGTTTTTCCAGGACTGACTGAGGTCAGTCAATGAAAAAGAAAAAAACTTGAACAGAATGTAAACAAACGTTTCTTTTTGGTGCCGTTGTCACGACAACTACGAGCACACGGGTCCAATTCAACAAGCTGTTACAGGACAAATGTCAGAGGAACACATAATCATGTTGTAATCTCACCCTTTCTTTTCTAAATTCATCAATTTAATTCAAAGTAACTTCACGATTCACTTCAAAGCCCCACTTTACTCATCTTGGGATCTATTTTCAAAATTTTCCGAGGTCTTTTAATTTTCATGACGCCGCTTTTAGTCCAAATCGAACAACCTGTGTCATTTTCTACGACAGTTTCTGCAGAGCGGCTGCAGTTCATTAGAAAGTCACCTCTGAGTTGTGTGCAGTTGTGGAGTAAGACTGCACCCATTTCCCATCATCCCTTTGTTTACATTCTTCCCCACTAGCTTACATCCCCGCACACCCACAACCTAACATTAGCGGTGCAACAAAAAACACGAGCACTATCAGATCTATCCAGTTTAGATCCAGATTCCAGCTCAGACGAGGAAAACAAAGACGTTCATGGATCTATTTGTCTGTTTGGATGCATCAGAATGGAGCAGAGCAGGGAGCTTTTGGCACGTTGACTGTAGTTTGTTCGTAACAACTACAAGCTTTTTCAAACGCCATTTTTTCATCTACTCCTGATTTCAAAAGTAACATTTAATAATTATTATTATTATAAATTTAACACAGCACACATTGAAGGATCATATTTACAGAGAGGGCAAGATTATTGGTGTAGAAAAAGGTAGACTCCAAACAAGAGAGCTAACGTAACAAGATGAATTGAAAATGAATTCAACACACATGACAACCTGTAACCAGTGGCTTCTCTGATATTATGCATTTAGACATCTTAAATTAAAGTTCTCCTTTCTGGAATCTGAAAGAGCTTCACCTGAAATCCTGCACACGATCAATCACACAGAGACAGAAATAACATTTTAATTGCAAAGATTGCAAGTATTCCTCATGAAAAGAAAAGAGTATATCCCGCACAAGCTTCGACATTTCTCACCCTGAGCTCTGCAGGTGTCGTGACAAAGCATCGCTGAACGAGATCATCTAATATCTATACAAAGACCAGAGCAAATTTCAGCCTGTTGCAAAAGCACGTTCTGCAGCCCAGGAGGGTAACAGCTGCTGCAGACAGCTTCAGGTATACAGGCCTTCCCCCGAGAGTACACCAGCTCTCACATGTGTCAGCCAGGATGTGCAAAGAGGCATGAGACACCTACATCCATACACCATCCGCAGCATAATGCCCCCGGCTCACAAAGCCTCTGGAACGGGGCTCAAGACAAAGGAAACGGGCGAGCAATCGCGAGATCCATCAAACCAAAGCACAAATTGATTAAAAAAAAACAACATGTCTTATAGGAATTAGCTTAACGATAACTGATTGCAATCTGTGCAGAACAGGAAAGAAAGGCTGTTCACTCAGTGGAGCCACAAATCCCTGTAGCAACTGTGAGGAGGCTGAGGGGTTGAGCTGTCTGGGTACACACAGCTGAGCTTAGCTGCTGCACTGTTTGGGGTCAAAACGCCACATATGTTCGGTATGAATGCACAAAATTGTTAACAATATTAATTACCGGTAAAACATCTGTTTCACTCCTTCCC
The DNA here is from genome assembly GCF_053564925.1 of Oryzias latipes. Classification (NCBI taxonomy): domain Eukaryota; kingdom Metazoa; phylum Chordata; class Actinopteri; order Beloniformes; family Adrianichthyidae; genus Oryzias; species Oryzias latipes. The sequence continues at coordinate 34,339,853 of NC_136253.1, forward strand.
CCTTTTTGATCATCAGATCACCGCGTGATCTTCCACTGTGTCTCGTTGCACACTGTTGCCTTCCAGTTTCTAGTGATTTCAGTCCATCAAAAATGTATTTATACAGCACAGTACTATAGAGCCCAGGCCTCCACTGTCCTCGTCTGTTTGCCTCATCAGCAGAATCCAGACCCATCAGCACAGACCTTCTTCCAACATCAGCCCCGGAGACCGTGGAGTCTCTGAGAACTCATCTGCTTTTCATGTTGTTCTGTAAACAATGCACAACAACATGTCATTGTAAACCCTCACTCTAGTAAGGAAGGCGCACCGACCACGGCTGTGGGAATCTCGTTCATCCATTCATGCTAATTAGACGACGAGGCATTGGGCTTTTGAACTATATGTGTGAATTTCTGTTGGATGTTTGATGTACTGGAAGGTGATTCCGTAGGTCAGGAAAAGCTGTGCATATATGACAATAAATGAATCTTGTTCTTGAAACTTAAACCTTAAATGTTTACTGTAGAAGAGGTATAAGCAACGCCAGGAAAACTTTAGTGTAAACGGCAAGTCTGAATCCAGTTTACAGAAACTCCATATGAACAGGATTACTGAAGAATCCTTTAATCTCCTCTTTGTTTAAACGTTTCTGCTTAATGCACAAAAGATCCTGTTTACCTCACCTTTAGAGTGAGTTCATAAAAACACACATTCATTCTGTGGAAGGAGATCCTGAAGGTTTGTCCGATGCTTCTAGGAACGTCTGCTTTCTGCCACATTATGTCGTTTAGAAAGTTTACAACCAAAAAACTTTATTGTTCTTTCAAATGTCCATTCCAACACAGTAACTTATTCCTGGACTGGTTTTAGAAGATTGGATCCAGATCCTGATCTGAAGTGGGGTAAAGGTCAGAACCGGTTCATGTGTGGTAACAGATTGACTGGAGCGGTCTGACCGAATCTAAAGAAAGGACCAAACTGGACGGCTCCATCAACTCAGAAGGAGGATGGTGACCGTCTGAAAAAACCTGTCCCCCACCCCTGCAGGAAACTGTGATGTCACTGCAGTAACAGACTCCTTCATTTGATCTTTCCTCTGCTGCAGACAGACTAAAAGCTAATGACTTTTTAATATTTGTATCCATTTATTATGAATGTATCATCAGGTTTGAAGTTTTGTTTTGTTTTTTTCGTGAAAGAGGCATTGTTTTTTTATTTTTTTATTCTTCTATCTGCATTTTTCTGCACTGTTATGTTACGTTTAAACTCCTCTATGAAACAAATGGATTATGTAACCTCAAAGCCGTTTGATGCATTGCAAAGATTAAAAACACCATTTTTTCAGCCAACACTGATTTGTTGCAGCAAAAACAGCCACATATGTGAAGGAAGATTTTATACGGCCCCTAAAGGTTAGAAAGAACCCAATTTTGTTTGTTTTTGTTGTTTTTCACTGAATGAATGAATGAATGAATGAATGAATGAATGAATGAATGAATGAATGAATGAATGAATGAATGAATGAATGAATGATATATATTCATATTCATTATTATTATTCATGAATAATACAACCATACCTGGAAAGAAGTAGTTTATTTAGTTCCATTTCTTATTTTTTAGACTGTGAACATGACAATTTTTGTAACAGTTCAATTAACATCCTCCCAGGTTTACCTGTGATTCTCTTTATGTCACCCCATTTTTCTATCTTAAAATAAGCATATTTCCATGTTTAAATTGTTTTATCTCAAACAATTCTTTTAATTCCTCTTCTATTATATTCCATAATTTAATCTATTTGACAGAAAAGAGAAAAAAAACATTTCACAATTTAGGTTTAATCGACCCCTAAAGCTTTGTCATCCTCCCCCCACATTGAAGAGTGCTTGAACTCCACTTGGTAATGATTATTTTCATAAAAACAGCAGTTTTTAATCCACAAAATCAAAGACTTTCATCAGATTAAAATGGATGAATAGTGAGTTTGCATAATTCTGATATCCAACATTATGAACAATTCTTATGGCACTTTTTTAAATGTCTTTCTTTTGTTCATTCATAAAAAACAATAGCAAAAAACAGAACAACACAACATGCAAACGTTTTGGGTTTTATTAGAGGAATGGGGAACAGAAAGCACAAACTATTATTCCTGCATGCTTATTTTACTTAATTAATAAAGCTATTGCACAATTTTCTAAGAATAAATAAATAAATAAGCAGATAGCAAACACCAACAAATGTGGATTCCTTCATTTAAATGACTTATATAGTATAAAATATGGACAAATTAACCAAAAATTCTTATATGATGTTATGATTCACTTAATTGATTTAAAATGATTATATTTCCACTAATTCTGTGAATGGAATAGACGCGTCCCTATATATTAGTCTCTGAATATATGTATTGCTTTTTTGTAAAATTAAAATTGAATTTAAATCTTTTTTTATTTGTGTTTCCCCGAATTGCCATAAAATAGATCAGGTATGAAGTAATTAGGAGTTATGAAATAAATGCAATGCTTTTTTGAAGTATGAATACAGTTTGTAGTGAACTTTCATTTCTCCACCTTTCAGGATAAAACTCAGGAAAAGGCTTAATGATTGAACAGTCCAATAACTGAACGACCTTCTGATCCAAACTCTCAGCATTACTGATTAGATGTTTGCCTTTTTATTCTTAAAAGGAGGTTTAAAGTAAATTCTGTTGTTGACTAAAACACCTAGAAGTGTGATTTCATGAACATCCTTTGATTATTTACTAACTATGATTACTATTTATTACTCATGTGTCATTTTGTTGGGTTCGAGGGGTCGGGGGGGGGGAGGGGGGGGGGTTATAATTTCATTTTTAATTGTTTACACCTGTAAAGGACTTTGTGTTGCTGCCGTATGAAAAGTGCTTTCATTATCATTTAGTTTTATCCAAATCTAGAGAGGTTATTTATTTATTTATTTCAAAGCCCAAACCAGTTTCTCTATCCTCCCAGTTTCCTTTTTGATTGAGTTGCTGTAAGTTTCCATGCACTCCCTTATAGTTTTATCATCAGTAAATAAAGCAAAAGTTCAAGATTTCAGACCCCTTTCCTAAATTCATACATGACAAAAAGAGCTTAAGATGAATCAGGTTCATCATTTTCTTCACTTTCAATAATTGGAAATGAAAATCCTTCTGTTGTGAAAGAAAAAGACGCATCTGTCCTCATCTCTGATGGAGCCACGTCCTGCTGGATCTACAGAGGAGGAAGCCTCTTCCTCATGAGCTCAGACTTCAAACGCCACCATCCATTATGGAGAGCAGCTGCAAACATCTGCACACAATCCATTTCATTCCTCTACGTTTTATCCCCGAATGCTTCACTAAAACAGTTGATTTTGAAATGATGAATGTCTTAAAAGTACTTGCAGTGCTCAAAACTGTCGCAGAAAAACAGCAGAATCACTAACAAGAGAAATGGCATTTTGAGGAAAACAAAAGAAACAAACAGATCATCTTTCATCGCTTTCTGTTTGACTGAGATGCTCAAAAATGCTGAGTGTCAACATCAGGGTTTAATTACAGAATCAGACACATTTTTACACAAAAGAAAACCCTTTGGGATCATGGGGGACTGGATCACTTACAGGATTCTGGATTTACCTTCACGCCTGTGCAATAGCTATCAGTGACATGGTGGCGTTGATGCCACAGCATTTTCTACAACAGCTGCTGGGAGAAGTGCGCCTCCTCACCCAGATATCTACTGAATTATTGTGAAGATTCATTTTCTTTGAGGGTCATTACTTAAACGTCACCATCACTAGGCAACAGGAAGACCTATCAGACTTGCTGGTAAGGCTGGGAAGGTTTCTAATCGCAAATTGTACTTATTAAGCCCGCTTTATAGACATTCTGGATTCCTTTTTTTTTTTCTTTTTCTTTTTTGTAGATAGTGTTTTGGTGAATAGTAACTGACCTTGTAAAGTTTGACTTATATTTTTCAAATGAAATAAACTTTAAGCGAAAGCAATACAGCTTTGTGTACAGGACACACAAAAAAACACCTGCTATCTGTTGCTGATGGAAATGGAGAAAGCTGTCCCTCGACCTTTGATCTGGCCATCAAACAGGAGGACAGGCCCATCACCAAAGACCTCCATTATCTGGGAAGATGTGAAGAGGGACGTGGAACTGCAGGAGGAGCAGGAGGAGCAGGAGCAGGAGGAGGAGCAGGAGCAGGAGGATGAGCAGGAGCAGGAGCAGGAGGAGCAGGAACAGGAACAGGAGGAGCAGCAGGAGCAGGAGGAGCAGGAACAGGAACAGGAGGAGCAGCAGGAGCAGGAGGAGGAGGAGCAGCAGGAGCAGGAGCAGGAGCAGCAGGAGCAGGAGCAGCAGGAGCAGGAGCAGGAGCAGCAGGAGCAGGAGGAGCAGGAGCAGGAGCAGGAGGAGCAGCAGGAGCAGGAGGAGCAGGAACAGGAACAGGAGGAGCAGCAGGAGCAGGAGCAGCAGGAGCAGCAGGAGCAGGAGGAGCAGGAGCAGGAGCAGGAGCAGGAGCAGGAGCAGGAGCAGGAGCAGGAGCAGGAGCAGGAGCAGGAGGAGCAGGAGCAGGAGCAGGAGGAGCAGCAGGAGCAGGAGGAGCAGGAGCAGGAGCAGGAGCAGGAGCAGGAGGAGGAGCAGGAGGAGGAGCAGAAGCTCTGCGAGCAAACATCTAAATAGCTGCTTCATTTGTGGAGCTCCGGGCTGCAGAGTTGCTCGTGAGTTCTCAGACAAATGCAACGCACAGATTTCTTTTTTGACAACTAAACATTTAAAAATACTTTTACAGAGTAATTAGAGCTGGCAGTTTGTTTGTTTTTTTCCTCACTAAAAGCATCACAAATAATGACGACTACGCAAGCAGACAGAAAAACAAGCTCATTAGAGGTCTCCCCCTGACTCCAGAGTGACACTGTCGCCACAGTGACATGCTCATGTAATTAGGACACACGGGGTGCCAGGGAGTTGGCCATCTCCCCTGCTAAATACTTATTACAGGAACCTTTAAGGATAATGTTAGCCTGACTTTCAAACCTGGGGGAAATGATCTGACAAACAGAGCTCCGAGAACTGACGCGTGAATTCTGCCGCACTGAGGCTACGGATTCTGACAGCTGAAAACTAGAATATGCAGCCGGAGTGAAGAAGACATGCTAATGGTGTCTGTGCCAGCATGGGTCCAGATCAGAGGGGCCGAAGCAGCGGTGGAAGGGTTTGGTCAGCAGGCCAAAGCAAACATAACATTTAAAAAAAGCCTGATGATCAAAGCATAACATCTTAGAAAACCTTAGAAAAAAACTGCTCTCTTTGAGCTGAAAGGGGACAGATCGTGAGACGCAACACATCTAAAAAATCTGGTTCATATTCTAAAGGAAAGGAGAAACCCGCTTTCAAAGGTTTTTAAAGGTTTTTTAAATACTTTACTGTCCATGTAAAGCAGTGCTTTAAGAGGGGGTGTTCCATAAATCTCTTAAATTCATTTTTATGATGTATGACTTATATAAATGCAGGAAAAAATCTGAAATTAACATTTCAAAATATGTTAAATGGAAAGAAAGTTAATATTTTAGTGGGAGTCTTATGATGTTTTTGTCAGGAATTGTTTGTCATAAATGTGTTTAATGTCTGTTTGTTTGTTTTTAGTTCTACTAAAAAATACAGGTAGACTAAATGATTTGGTTCAGTTCACTCTACAAAAGGAAAGCCTAACTATCAGTTGTTGATTTTTTTGTCTTTGATGATCTCAAATTTGTTTTGTTTTTAGCTCTTTATGACATGAAAATACTATTTGTAATACATGTAATATTACATGTAATACAGCAGATGTAGTAGTGTCCGTGTGCTTTACCAAACTGAATCCATTCAGTCAATCCACAGGTTTACTGATCAATTTAATGAACATTTAATGGTTACATCTTCATTCAAAATTAACTTTACTTGGCCATGAAAAAGTATTTCACAAACAAAGGCGAGCTTCTGTTATAAATTATTTTACTCAAAATTAACAGAAAACCTAAAGAAATGAGTTTAAATTAAACTTGATTAATGGATTTGGCAAATGTGTTATATTGAAAATAAAGTAAAAGCTCAATAGATACCATGAAGTGATATGTTGAACACATAGAGCCGGTCTCCTCTGAGAACTGAGTAAAAGTGACGCCATAGAAAATCAGATGAAGTCATTTCAGTCTCCTTTTTTTACCTTCACATCATGGACGGCGCCATGCTGGAGCCAAACAGCGTCAGCGAGAAGTGATTGGTACAAGTCACTCTCAGTCAACGTTTCTATGGCAACGATCTTGTTGGAAATTCACACCCCTGCCACTGAAAGCGGCAATCTGTCAATCAGAGGTTTTGGACATTGGCGGCCAGCAGGCTCCACCTACTTTTATTGAGGCATCTGATTGGTCAGTTAATAACTTGAATAACTTGAAGGACAAAAAAAAAAAAAAAAAATGAAGATTATCAGGAAGATGTTAAAAAAAAAAAGTATCAAAGCAAGAATGATGATTCTGACCGACTGAGTAACAGCTGTTTATTTTTCTATAGAAGTCTATGGGATTTTGGAATCTTTGAGCCAGCGGGTACTTCCTGTTTGGAACACCAGGGGGGAGGAGTCACTCAGTTGAGGTCTCTAAAGTCTGTGGTTCAGGCTAAAAGGGAATTTTTAGTACTACTAGCTACATTAATCCAACATTTACTCAAACATGGGCCTGCGCGGTTCGTCTTATATGTCCTACATTTGCCAGAACCTTTATTTAACTGTTTCCTACTTTACTGCAGACTGCTGGGGTTGCCTGACACTGCCGGGAGCTGACCAGAAGGTTATAGGAAGGCAAGTGTTTGTGCCTTACACAGGAACAGATGAGTAATCGGGCTGGAAGTCCAAATAGGCCTCTCTGGATGACACTGGGGAGCAGGAGGAACCCTCAACAGGAGTCTCCGCTGACGTCTGATCATGGAAACATTGCAGCACAGAGGATATTTGAGGAACTAACCAGAGAGACGTTTTCCTACGAGAAACCGATGAGGTCGTTGGAACCAGGTATGACAATGAAGAAGAGAAGTAAAATAAAAAACGGATGGAAACAACACTGAAGAGAGAAAAGGTCAAGAGCTTTGACTTTATTTTCCCTTTTCCTAGTCAAAAGAAATGGTGTTTTAATTAAAACAGGGTTTTTTGTAAACTGGTACTGGTACTCAAACACTTTTTTTTAAGTAAAGTTAGGTGTTAAAACTTTAAAGACCAATAAAAAATGTGTTTTTTGGCATTTCTAACATGTTCTTGTGGAATTTTTCTGATGATGGCGATCAGATATGGAGAAAATTAAGGTTAGAAATTACATTTCTGGGTATTTCTTTATTCAAACCGTTGTGAATCAGGAGCATTGAATCAGAGATTGTATTTGTGACTTAGAAAAATTTGAGCACCCTGCTCCACCGCATTTCATGCATCCACCGTCAGACAAAAAACCGTGTTCGTCTTGGTTTTCCTTGTCCGACCATAAATCTGGATCTAAACTGTACGGCTGGATAGCTCCAACACAGCTAGCCGTTTTGTTACACCGCTGATGCTAAGGTCGGGTTGTGAGGGGCTGTAAGCTAGTGGGAGAAAGCATAAATAGATGGATAACCGAAAAGTGGAGAGGGCTGCTCCATGCCGGAGACAACAAAAAGGAAGTTATTTAAAATATGAAGACGGTGAAGCCTTTATCTCAATGTGAAATAATCTAAAACTTCATGGAATATTTTTTTCTAAATTAACACCCATTTGGGAAACTGTAGTTTCAGTCAGGAAATGGTTTCCACACATTTTCATTTGGGTTATTTCTGTCACAGCGACGTCTCATATATCAAAGAGATGCTTTGCTTGTGGAGATATGCTGCATTGAAGCCGGTCTTCAAAGGCTCAGCGTTTATTCAGAGCTTCTTTTTTTTTCTACGAGTATATTCACTTAACCCTCTGAAGTGAACAATTGTCCTCCTTTATAGAAAAAATAGGGGTTTTATATCAACAGAAAAACAGAGACCTGCCACAACAATCACACTGCAGCCAGCAGGAAACTCACGTGAACTGGAAAAACACGGTAATTTAACCAGCAGTAAACAAATCAACACCATGTTTGCTAAATTACCTGTCAGACATATACTGGAACACTTACAAAAGAAAAGAAATCCGCCTGCAGTTTGTCACAGTGCAAAACTGTGTTTTAATCACAGAGGAGTTCATGTATTTGGTGCAATGAAACCATTTTTGCCACCTAAACAACAAAAGTTTCTGACCTTGTAAAAATGTGTAAAGCACAAACACCAAAGCTGAAATAATACATGTTCTCTGCTTGGTCACGTGACCACACTGTTTTAATAAAAAACCTAAAGTTCAGTCTTTAGAAAAACATCAAAAACAAGTTGATAACCACTTTGTCCCTAAAAGATCTTACAGTTCTGACTGATTATGTTTCATGTAGATTTTTACTTAATATTTTTTTTTAAAAAGAGCACAATTTAAGAAAACACTTTTGCATTTTTTTCTTTGTGGTTAATAACAAAAAAAATAGCCAAAGTGCCCAGAAGATGCGCTCCAGAATGACTTGTGACCGTCTGGGTTTCGGACTCACCGCCCTGCTGACCGTCAGAAACCTTCTTCCGTGTACTTTGCTTGTTGGAGTCCTGTCTGCTCAGGACCTCGGACAGCGACTGGCGCGAGCTTTGCCGCGCGGTCTGGCTGGACGCGTTGAAGCACGCGCCTCTCTTCCTGGTTCGGTCCGACTCCGGCGCGGACTGGCTCCTCTCCGGGTCATGCTTGTCGGGCTCGGAGCCCACTTTCACTAAGGCGTTCCGGGTTCTGGTGAAGGCGGAGGTGACCGAGCCCATCCCGGAAGCCCTGAGCTGAAGAAGTCTGGGCAGGAACTAGCGCGCGCCCTCCGAGCTCACCTGTCGTCTTCCTTTGTACCTGTTGGAACCGGGCGGCTCTGCTCGCCATCAAAAACGCGCAGTTCGTTCATCACCGGCAAGTGTTCAGCTGCAAACCGGGAAACAGGTGGAATGTCGGAGTTTTAGGGAAGCACCCCCTCCCCCCGTGTTTCCTCCAGCTGACACGTCACGTGGGGAAAGTTGCCCCGTCAACAAACGTGCCTCTCCCGGGAAAATGACGGTGAGTTTTATTCTGATTCACACCGGAGGTTTCTAGGAAGTTTTTATGGATCAGTGACAGAATGGAAAATGTGTGTGTGTGTGTGTGGGGGGGGGTTAAAGTCAGTTGTAACTCTTTATTGTTGTTTTCCTTAAGGAGAACTAGTATCTGAATAATCGCGGGGTTTTTACTGAATTCAAACTTTTTGATGAACTTTTTTGTTTTTGCTTGTTCAGGGTCCTCCAAAATCCGTTACCGTATTTCACCGACAGGTGTCAGGAAAAAACCCCTCTGCTTGATGAAGTCACGCAGGTGTGTTTCATCCCCTCAAATCAGACCTGGTGAGGTTGAGGCTCTGCAATAATGTAAAGGACCCAAAAAGTGTCAAATAAATCAAAATAAACCCCCCGCGGGTGGTTTCTCCTCCAAGCTCGGGTCCTCTATCAGAGGCCTGGGAGCTTGAGGGTCCTGCAGGATCTTAGCTGTTCCTGGTACTGCTCTTTTCTGGACTGAGAGGTCTGAGGTCTTTCCAGGAGTATAGCCACTCCTCCAGCTTGGGGGTTGCTGCCCCGTCCCTGTTCTCATCCCCACCTTGTGACTAGAAGTGAGAACAAATACATATGAATAAAATTTTACCAGGATTAGTTGTGGTTTAACCCAACTCATTTAATTAAGTTCATTTAAACTGTGGGTCATTTCATTTATTCATAATTCAGACCATTTTTAATGCCGTATTTCTTGTGAGCAGATGCAGAAAGTTTATTATTATTTTTAGTTGTAGTTATTTACCGTATAAAGAACAACTCTGATGAAATTGTTATTTTGTCTTAGTGTGTTGAATATTTCCTCTGCATTATTCTGATAATGGAGGACATGTATGAAGAAAATTTGGCTTAAAATTGTATTTCTGGTTTTCTTTATTTAATTTGCTGTGAATCAGGAGCAGATGAAAAAAGGATCATATTTAGAGGAAAGTCTGCTCTGCGGGCCACCCTTTCTTTTTATTTTGTACTTTATGAATCACAGAAAAGCAAAGTTCCATGAGCAGAATTTGGGCCGCTGAGGCACCTGCTTTTGACTGCAGCCCAAAGCACATAGCCAACCTTTAAACCCTCCAGCAGGAGGAGGGCCCACGGGGGAGTGATCCCACGTCATCACTTTGAGCTGGATCCAAACAGGACCTCTGGGAGGAGTCCCCGCCACCAGGCGATCACCTGCGAAACCCAGCTCCAAAGTGGTGCCCCGGTGACGCCGATCCGGGTGACAAAACTCAATCTTGTTGATTTCTACTCATAGAGGGGGGTCTAAACCGCTCTTTGTCTGGGTCATCACTAAGGAGCTGTCTGCCATAGGACACCCCACCATGAGAATGAACCCCTGGCAGCTCAGCTCCTGGGATAGCAGGAGCTCTTCAACCGTTCCACCACGTCAAGGGGGCAGTCAGGAGGCGGCTCAGGCATCGGGTCCCGATGCTTTCTGGACACCCCCCCTGGGAAGGTGTTTCGGGCATGTCCCACTGTGTGGAGGTCCCGGGGAGGAAGCGGTCGGGGAGAGGGAATCTGGGCATCTTTGCTCCGACTGCTGCCCCCATGATCCATTTCCAAATGAGAGGATGGAGCGGCAAAAAGTGTTCCTCTAAACCCAGACAATCTTATTTCCCTTTTAACTAATGGAAATTAATACAAATGAAAGGTTGTGTCCATAAAGTGTAATAAAACATCTCAGAGTTACAGTCTCCAGAGTTTATTGCTGCATTCAGGAAATAGTGAACTTCTTCTTCATAGTGCATGCTCAATCAAAATACCACTTTGGTTACAAATAAATGTTTTTGCAGACCTCAGTGAGGATTTTTATAGTTTGTTCATCAATCCATCTAAACAAACGTGACAAAGTGCTGTCAGCAGAGAAAAAAAGCAAAGCACAGTGTGGAAACTAACAAGCTTACTGGATCATCACATGTAAAAGGCACTTTCCACGCTCCTGGTGGTCGTTGGATTGATTGGGGAAACGTGGATCTTCTTATTGCTCGCATCAGCTGTTTGGAAAAGGCGTCATCACTCCATGTCATCATGGTTCTGGGTCGACTCATTGATCACCTGAAAAGGGTGAACTAAATTATTAAAAATGAGAGATCAATCAAACCGATCAAAAGACTCTTAAAGGTGACTTTACCTGACCGTCCCTGGTCTCGATGGTCTTGATGAGAACTTTCTTGGTTGTTGTGGTTTCAAGTTGGGATCTGGAGTCAACTATTGCATCTGAGGAAGAACATTTGTCAAAGATCATTAAAATAAAGTTGAATATTTTGGGTTGGAAATAGGCTTTTGAATAAATAAATCACCTCTAAGGTTTAGAGAAGACAAGTTTGGCAGAGGAGTGGAGATTCTGCAAAGACAAAAATTTACAAACAAGAAAAAAGGCTTTTTGTTAAAACATTTACAAAAAGAGAGCGCTAACAGCAGCTTATGCCACACACACAAACACCGGGCATGTAAAGAAACACACCAAACAAGCATTCTTGAATGTGCTTTTATTTCATGGAATTTGATCTGGACTGTCGCTATCCAATAGTGCATTTACCTACAGTTGGAAGAGGCTTCTGGGCCACCGTAGAAATGTCTAAATCTGGTGAGTCTTTGCTCCAGACTTTTTCTTTGACAGCTCGATTCCGATATATCAGACTTGGGGTCATTGAATTCTAGCCGGGCACAAACCGCAATTATCATTTTATCTTTCAAACGGTCGGCACGTTGGTGCCTTGAAAAGGACGCCATCCATACGTGACTACCAAATTCGAGTCTCTGATTGTTCAAACCTGTTTAACTTTTAATGTGCATTCAGCCTGAAACAGACTTAAAATCATGTGTAGCGATGCGTGGACATGAGAGCTTTGAACCCGAGAGCTCAAAACGCGCATATGCATGTCCATAGACCTTTCATTGGAAGTGGTGAAGGCCCATTTCCGACCCTGATGTGAACGTAGCATTACACAAACCAAATCGTGGATCCGTCACCTGCTCTCCTCTCCTTCCAGCAGCTTCCTGTAGGTGGCGATCTCAATATCTAGAGCCATCTTGACATTTAGGAGGTCCTGGTACTCGCGGAGGTGACGGGCCATCTCATCCTTTATGTTATGCATGTCCTCCTCCAGGCGACCGATGGTGTCCTGGTATCCGTTAGACTCCAGGGAGAAATTCTCCTCCATCTCCCTCAGCTGACGCTCCAAAGACTCATTCTGGGACGCAAACAGATAACAAGCAAATACAAAAAAGCTGATGGGTGCTGGTTTTCAAGCTGCATTGATTGACACACCCCAAGGCTGACGATGAAGGTATCGTTTTCCTTAACTGCTCACTCACAGTTCCTTTGAGGGCGTCCACCTCACAGGTGAGAGCCTGAACTTGGCGCCTGTAGTCGTTGGCCTCCTGCTTGGCCATCCTCAAAGCTTCGTTGTTCCTCGCCGCTGCTTCAGTGAGGTCAGCAAACTTGAAACGACAAACAGAGGACGGGCAGGGAGCTGAAGGTGCAGAAAGTCAACTCTACGGGGGTTTTTTTCCGCAATTCTTCTTTCCAAGGGAAGTTTTGAAATTATTAAGGGATGGGCACAGGACCAACGACTTGGCGGCCATTTAGTGGCAAAGTTGGGAAAGAAAACTTTTGCTGGAGCGATCTTCACACACGGTTAGGCCTAGAACCATAGTCAAAGTTTTGACCTCGTAAAGAGGCGGCCATCTTGAATTAAAAAGAAAATGTCCCCTTTGGCCACCAGCCACAAATTTAAACTCCTTTTAGAGATGTCAATCTATCGCCTTCTTACTCCTCGAGTATCATTGGGATTTTGAACGGCGTTGGCGTGGCGAGTTCACAGAAGTGACATTCTCCTGTTGCTTGCACATTTTTTACCAGAATTCTGTATAAATGTGTAATCCAAGAATGCCGGGCTCAAATGATGTACCGTACCATGTGACCATATTAGGAATGTAGGCGTGGTTAACATAAAACCTCCGTTGCCAAGGAAATCCCAAAATTTACTTTTCTCTGATTCGTCTAAAAATTACATCGCCCTGTTCGTCACCTTCAGGCAAACAAGGAATTATATGGTTGCTATGGAGATAAAACCAACAGAAAAGTTAACATTTGGAAAAAAAGTGTTTTTTTTTCATCAATTTCTTTCACATTTAGCTTTGACCGGGGTGGCTGGGGAAGATTGGGGGATTGAGGCATGTAGATGCTCAGCCAGTAAGGCTAGGTCTAAAGGGGGCAACGAGGGCGGTAGATATTCTGATTCAGCATATTCAGCATTTTATATTTAACGATTTACTGAGCAGGAAATGATCAGTTGGTTTAAAAAAAATTTGTGAAGAAGGAGGCTTTTACTATAGTAGACAAAAACATGATGAAGTCTGAACTTGCAGTTTTTTTATTTATTCATATTTCTGTATTTACTCCATGTTATACTTTCAAATTTCACCCTGAGTTCTTACCTTCGATTTGTACCATTCCTCTGACTCTTGGATGTTCTTGGTGGCCAGGTTCTCATACTGCAGGCGAACGTCCCTCAGAGCTGCAGTCAGGTCGGGCTTTGCCACGTCCATGTCAACCTGGACGTGCTGTTGCTGCTGCTGCACCTGACTCTGAAACTCCAGCATTTCCTGCAGCAGACATGTTCACGTCAGTCTCCAAAAAACACTAATCAAACTCCTATTCCTGCACTTTTCCAGGCATCTTCAGACCACCTGGAAATTTGATAACACCAACAACATCTATGCGGCTTCTTTTTGTGCATCCCTATGAGATTTTCAAGTGCAAGCGCAGTGTTTCTGCAGCAACCCGACGCCGCCTGGCCTCACACCGAAGCTTACCTCATCATGCAGCTTCTTCAGGAAGTTGATTTCCTCCTGAAGCGACTCAATCTTCCGCTCCAGGTCCAGTCGAGCCAGGGCAGCACTGTCCACGTCCTGCGCCATGACACTCACTCTTAATAAGGTGACTTGTGAAGGTGACATGAATTATGCATTCTGCTGACATATTCTGATGCACATGCTGTGAAGAGGACTCACAGCACCTATAAACAGTGTGTGTGTGTGGGTTGTGTTGTCACCCAAGGTCATAACATGAATCCAAAAACAGAAAAAGCAGCCGTGGGCAGGCCACACATGTCCTTGCAGGTGCTGCTAACATCATGTATTTATTGACACCTTCTGTTGGTTGTTTTTAAGATATGACACAAAAATACAAATTATTTATTCCTTCTCAACTGCTTTACCCTGGAAAATGCGAGAAAAATTGTTTTCTGGGCTTTTTCAGGTAGTTTGACACAGGTAACAAAATGATATTAAAGTCTTGCACGATGTTGGGTGTTGGATGGCCCCCAGCGACCGCCCTAGTGGCCCCCTTTCTAACTGCCCTCGCGGGCTGAAGGCCGTGTCACACAGCCACTATACGTGGTCATACGTGATAGTTGCGCCGTGTGCACAATAAAAATATTATGCATCTGGAGATTGTGCGTGAAAAGTCTGTCAGACAAACGTGGAACGGTTGTAGAAGGTCACAAATTTGCAAATGCATCTTGCAGAAATCACACACAATTGCGTGAGTCTTACGCGTATACTGTACTTTAAATATGCGTAAACTGCGTAATTTTATACCGACCAAAAATTTTGAGCAGCTCAAAACCTAAAATCATGTAAAGGCCCGTTGGCTGAAACCCTCGACGGACATCTGCGCACATCCACGAATGACGAACGCAAGAAACACTAATGAATGACGTAAATCACGCATGGATCAAAACAGACAGACATGTCATACGAGGGAAAATGTGCGATATGTAGGTAGTGGCTGTGTGACACGGCCTGCTTCCTCGCAACCAAAATTACCTTTGTACAAAGACACTAATTAAGCTAAAACTGCTAATATTTTGTTCAACATAATCAGCCGTTCAAAATCTGAAACTTACAACCGACATTTTTTTCCCAAGTAGGTTGCCAGTGTTGTTCGAAGAGCTTTGAGGTGATAGACTAAAACCACTATTAGCACTTTATTAAAGATCTTTTAATGGAAGAGTCCAGATGGCAGCCTAAAAAAAAACAGTGGCCAAATTTGACTCCTTGGGTTCTCCAGGGTTACTACGGCTGAAAATAGGTGTCTCATTATTTGTCCACATTCTGACCAGATGTGCACCTAATTTATGACAGGAAACCAGCAGATTTGTGTGAATGAATAGAAAGGAACCTGAGGTGGCCTTTGTGTGCCTGCATAGCTTTATTTTAGGAGGGACAAGGGAGCAATTCACTGGGACTTTTCTAAAATACCTTTTGTTCAGAGCATCCCAAACCACCAAGCATTCCTGTAGAGCTTCCTAATCTCTTTTTTTTATTATTAGCTGACTCCACTCTCAAACTAAAACTCTCCACGGTTCATTAGACTAGAAAATTAATTCCATTATTAAAAGTTTCCCTTTTTTTTTCTTTTAATCAGTTTCTTTTTCTCTTAACTCACATGCACTTGCAGTGGCACCGTGCAGCTTTGCAGCTTTGTCGGGGCGCTGGCAGGCTTGTAATTGACGTATCAGCAAATGAAGCAGCAGCACCCCCCTCCCACACTAATGCCACAAACAAAGTGGGCTATTCAGCAGGGTTTTCCCAGCAAGCCCCAGGCTGGGAGAGTGACTGTCTGCCTGACTGAGCAGGAGCTGCGGCCGCCGCATTGTTGTCTCAGTGCCATCCATCCTGTCGCTCACACAAATTCCACATCAAGCCATTTATTTTCTTAAACAGTCGTCAGAAAATGTTCACTTATCTTGAAACATGAGGCCTTTTTTTTTTGCATTTACATGATTCACCATGACACCCTGTGACGGCGGGACAGTCCCACTGCCACACCAAAACAAGTGAGAGTCTGATGATCCGGGAACGGGACAGCTCTGGTCACATGTCTGATCCCTCTGAGATCCACACTGTAGTCCTGCCCTTTCTCTGTGACTAGTCAGACTCAAACAATCTGCTTTCACTGCAGGCCTGACTGAGCACAACACGCCAAAACTTGGCCTCTGCAGCCAGGGCCAGGTCAGCCTGTACTCTACCGTTCCACTGGCTCAGCAGTAATCTGCTGGGGAGCACATCCGTCCCACGGCATATAAAAACCTGCTGTTAAATAGATGGAAATTAAGGTAACAGATTTAACGTTTTAAAAGGTTTGGAAGTGGAAGAACACTGCAGAACTGGAGAAATTAAGATCAGCATCCCGGTTCTCACTAAGAGTTCTGCAGCAAAAACCTTTGAAAATAAGACATTTGTGTTTTGTTGGGGTGGAAAGGATTGAGTTGGATCCAGCAGTACCTGTCTAAAGCTTTGCATGGTTGCCTCAGCCTCCTCCCTCTGGGAAATTTCATCACGCAGCCTGCAAAAGTCAGAGAAAAGACACTTTTTCAAGACTTATTGGAATTGGGAACTTTCTCTTAAACTTTTTTCATGTGTTTCCGTTTCTATTTCTGCAAACTTTATTTCTATAATATCAGTGATGTGGGGATATTTTACACGACCAGCCACACAGGCCTACAGAAAAGCGGAACCACGAGGGCCACGCCCCCTCCCCTACTTCTCTCTCAGCCTCTCGATGTCGTCCGCCAGGTTGTCCCGGTGCACCTCCACGCGCGCCTTCTCGTTGGTGAGCTGGTCCACCTGGCGCCGCAGCTCCCGCATCTCGTCCTCGTAGAGATCTCCGATGCGGGAGGTGCCTTTGCCCCGCAGCTGCTCCAGCTCCGCCAGCAGGATCTTGTTCTGCTGCTCCAAGAAGCGCACCTTCTCGATGTAGCTGGCGAAGCGGTCGTTGAGGGACTGCATCTGGGCCTTCTCGTTGGTCCGGTTCGTGAGGAACTCGCTGTTGACGGCGTCGTGCAGGGAGAAGTCCAGGCTCTCGGAGGCCAGCCGGGGCATGGCGGCGCTGCTCCGGAGCCTCTGCGTCTTCACTGCGTAAACTGGGGCAGAGGAGAGACCAAAGGAGACCCGGCTGGACCGAACCGGGCTGGAGAACTGGCGGCTGGAGTAGCTGCTTCTGGCCGAAGCTTGTTCACCCCCAAACATCTTCTTGTAGGAAGAATGGGGGGCAGATCTGTAGGACATCTTCAGCTCCGGGGGTGATGCTGCGCGCGTTTGGTGCGTCCTGAGCTGCGTCCGCGGACTGCGCCTGGATGGGCGGTTCCTGCATCTTCACCCGCTTATAGTCTCCTCCTTATGCAAATGCGGCGGTGGGTTTTGAGTGACGCGTGGTGGGTCCAGTAAAGGATCTCCTCCTCTTCGGGCTCCATTTATAAACTCTGAATGGAGCTCGTTATCCAAGGAAGAGAAGAATTTGTGATCATCAGATTCTTTCACACTCAATTTTCTTTGATTCCTGAAGAAAAGCATAATCCACAAACCAAGTGACTATTTGGAATCAGATCTTCATCCATTTCATGCTTTAACTTAGTTAAATATTTGCTTTTTTTTAATTTGTTTTTTTCCTCCTTGGAGCCTTTGGTCATTTCAAATGTGTCATGAGACTCCCCCCTCCCACCCCACCCCAACCATACTAAAAGGGTTGATCAGTGCATGAGGTGGTCTTGTGCAAATGTGTCACACGTTTTGGAAATATTTTCCAATGCGAGGACAATAAATACTCCATGTTTGCAGTGTTTCACTGTCAGTGATCTGGAGAGAAACTGGGAGACCGACTGCTCCAGGATTTGAAAATGCAGCTTTCCAGACAGACTGCCGCTTCAACCAGTTTCAAACATGACAAAAATTAGTCATGATGCTCTAATCCTTTTTTTCCTTCCTCTTGTGCTCTCTTTTCTCACTAGATTTGCTGCTTTCTCGCTGCTGAATTGCACAGATTCTGCAGGAAAACATGCAGCAAAGCTGAGTCAGTGACACTTTAAACCTCCAAAGCGAGCCTCCTTTGGTGTTGCTGGGACCTTCGGGCGTTGGTTTATCATCAAACTTTAATTTATTGACAGGCAGGTAATGGTGTGAAAGCTGCAGTGTTACTGAGTTGTGTTCAGGGATACACTGAAAACATGAGTAACCTAAAAATTGGAAAAGAACACTAAAGATCACTAGAAAGCAGTAAATGTATCTGTTCATGCAGCAAGTCATTTTAGTTTATGAGAAATCTTTTCATAAAATATCAACGTAAAGAAACAAGGAGTTCCACATTAAAAAAGGGAGAAATAAGCTCAAAAAGTTAACAGAATTACTTCAAACTGAAGGTTAAACAACCCAATAAAAAGGTTTTTTTACAAAGTTCTAAGCAAATTGTTGTATTTATTGAGTTTTAATGAACCTAATTGTACTTTTTCTTTTTTATTACAGTGACAAAACTCTAGTGTAATTAGTGGAAATGACTCATTTTAGACGTTAGTCCATTTGAATAAATCCTCATCAAATCTCAAACTAGCATTTATTCTTTGAACATAAATCTAAATTTCTGTTTCCAAAATAACGAGTGTCAGTCGAACATAGATTGAACTTTTGAGATTTTTTGAGTCTTAAATCAAGTTTTTCTTTTGTCAAGAATACGCAGCAAAAGGATTTGGATTCATTTTGGAGAATCATGTCCTAGCTCCTAATGGGACGAAACATTCTGGACTGTGCTGATTTTGAGAAAAGCTTGTAGCCTTTTCTGGCTTCGATAGCCAGAGCTTAGCTGATTTAAACAGATCCAAAGCACTTTGACCCTGCAGGACCCTCGACCCGACTGGGAAAACACTGGAGTCTGGCTCTAAACAAGCTGGTGAAATCCAAAGGAAAGCTCTCAGTGAGAGCGAGGGGCGTGCAGCGTGGAAATTCCTGTTCCTGAGCCCATTATGAGTCAGCTCTGTCAGAGTGGACAGACGCAGCGGCCCCAGGATTGTCCCACACAGAGCGGGGATTGTGTATTGCTGATCTATCAACTACAAGGACAGTATGCAGACAGCCGACGGTAACTTGTTGTTTGCAGCTGGTGACTCAGTGTGAGGCGAGAGCAGGGATCTCATTTTTGGCTAAATCTGGATTTTTGAAAATTATTTTAATTTTTCCGTTCTGGTTGTAATCTGGTGGAGCTTTTATGAAGCTTAACTGTTTGAGAACAAAGAGTTACAAGAATCTAAAAAGCAAAAGACAACATCAGTCAGACTCAGCGTGAAGTGCGACTGAGAGCAAAACAGTTTGTTTCTGGGTGTCTTCACTTGAAAACTGCCGACTGCAGAAAAAGAATCCTTTGTTTCTTCTCCCATGATGCTGAATCACCAACCCGTGCAGCCTGTAGCCATAGCAATCACTGCAAATGTTATGTTTATGACATAAAAACGATGAAGATGGCCTTGTAAAAAAACAAAAAACCCTGAATGTTTGCTGTTATTTGATCTATTGAAAAAGTGTTTGATCAAGTTATTTTGTAAATTCTTTTGTTTTATCCCACTGGGAATTAGATGCCTCTTAAATAACTGACATACCTCTAATCGAGGTCTCCTAGACATCTCAAACTGTTACGAGGGAGAAGGGAAGTACCCAGGCGCAGAGAGGAGAGGAGGCAGGAGGTTGCAGGGGAACGGGGGCTTTAATAAACAAAACTAAAGATACCAAACCGAAACCACTGCATGCGGCAGGCTAGAGACTCGAAACATGAAAATACAGAAACGCTCAAAACCAGGGACCAGCACAATTACAAACTATGGACCAGCACAGGAGGAAGGGAATGACAAGACTTAAATACAGACAAACGAGACACAGGTGGAAACACTCAGGAAGGATGGGGACCAAAGTAAAACTCAAAACTACAACAAACCAGGAAACACTACAAAATAAAACAGGAAGTAACTCAAAACATGCCAGAACAAAAAGGAAGCAAACCACAAGGGCAAAGAAACAGAAACCGTAACACAAACAACTAAATTGGGGTATTCTTGGAGGTTTTTTTTAAAAAATGTATTACATTTACATCTTTAAAGCCCATTAAATTCCTTTTGGGGTCACCATTGCTGGAGTCAACCCAGCCACTGGTGGGAAGAGCGGAGGTCACCCTGAACAGGTTGCCAAGGGACAATTTACCCCAACACTGCTCAGACATTGCACAGCTCGAAGTGCTTTACAATAAATTAAAATAAAAACCCAACCCTCCCCAGCTCCCTTTACTCATGCTTCCCATGACCCCATACACAACTTATAAATGTAATTTCAGAAAAAAGGTATAAATGTCAAGGATAATGCCATTCTCCAGTTTTTAGATACTATCAGATTGTCCTTTAGCGTTGCAGCTCTTTTTGTATTCCTCTTTCTGAAAACTGTCCTTTCTGACATTATTGAACGTTAGGATGGCCTCTAAAGGACACAAAACCTGAATTACTTCAAATTCTAAATTATTCTTTATCTTATTTTATGAATGACTTATTATTTTTTAATTAATTTACTCCTCAGGAAAAAAATGGCAGCATCAATGCACTTTATCATGGGACTTCAACGGTACCCACTGTGGGAACAGCGTCCACTGGAGACGTGCGATAGGCTTCTATGAATGGATGACTATTGGATGCATATTTATAGCTGTAAATGTCTAAAAAGCTATGATTCAGACATCAACTAGATGTGTCCGTTGGGTCTTTATTTGGTGCTTCTATGGATTCCACCGTTAAACCTGTCAGAGAGGGAATGCAGAGCAGACAAGTGAGGGTCTGACTGTGACAAAGAGAGGCTGTAAATCCCCGTCAGGCTTCCATCAGTGCATGACCTTCAAGCAAAAAGCAAACAGAACATAAACAAGATCATTTGTTTCCACTTAATTGAATGCAAAATAGCTTTTGACAAATGTAGATTGCTGTCTTGTAATTAAGAAAAATCTATTTTTTGGTTAACTTGTTTAGCTTAAAGATAATCTTGTACTATCGTTTTTTTAAGACGTGTTTTTTATTGTTATTAAAGCATTTTGTTTTTTAAATCTCTGGACAGTCAAAGTTCGCCTACACTGCAGCAGAAGCCATAAGCTGCTTATTTATTTTTTATTTTTTAATTGTCACTGAGATACAAAGCAATAAAACTGGCAGCGAAAAAGTAAAAAATCTCTCATGGATCGACCTTCAGAAACAACATTTCCAGCAGAGCCAGAAGATTTGCTTTGACGTCTCTGATTGCTTCTCTTGTCTTATCTTATCTTATCTTATTTTATCTTTTATTTTACCCCTGCGACAGACTGATGACCCCCGGCGACCCCGTGACCCCGACAGGGATACTCCGGGTTAAGAAATGGGTTTATTTTACCTGGCCAAGGAGTTGCACACGACAGCAAGATTAGAAAATATCTTTATTAACCCCCCAGGACAGGGCAGTAAAAAGAGCTAAAATGGAAAAGGATTTAGAAATATAACTTTAAACAACATTTACAGTTTTCAAATACACAATTTAACACATATGTTTTTCTCAAATCAACAAACAGACTATCTCCACATTCCCTGCTTTTTACTGGCAACACACACCTGATCCAGGTAATCAGCAGCAGAAGTCTGGTCCCTGGAGGTGGCAGTTTGACCCCCCCCCCCCCCCCCCCCCCCCCCCACAGATAAGTCTGAAACATTTTATTTCTTTCAAAACATGAGAGGATTTTATTGATTCTGATAACTTTGTTTGCCAAACTTTAACTGCACGAGAAATCGAGCTTTTTCATCTAAAACCATCTCTGCAGCTTCGTCTGCACCACGGAAGTGGCCAAGAATTTGAGGAGTGAAACTGTTCCATGACTTAATTTTCCAAAGCTCATTTATGGGAGTGATGCTGATAACGACTGCACAGAAAATTCCAACGGAAGGAATTCAAAGCATTATTTCGTTTTGTGAATTTATGACCTGTCAATTTAAAAGCAAAAACCGTTGTAGGGAGTCTTAAGAAAGCTGTTGATTTTTTTATTTATTGAAACAAAAATTATCCCTTTCTTTTTAAGTAATAGTTTGTGACTGAAACAGTAAAAAGTTATCAGTGTAAAAAAAAAGGAGTATGTGGGAATTTTAGGACTAATAAAAGTAACTATTTGCTATCGAAACCTGACCTGTTTTCAGCAGAGAAAATCAAATTATTTTCATTTATTTAATTGAAATTCCAGCAGTATTTTGATGTGACCTTCAGTACCAAAGCTCCCGGAACAAGCTGCATATTATGAGTCTAAGACCAACTTGGATTTCTCATGCTTCACTCACTTAAGAGCTTCAGAAAAGTCAAATGTCACCAGAGTGCAGAGACGTCTGTAGGGCAATCACCAAATATGGAGTTTGGGGAACATCTGAGCAACTTCAAAGGAGGAGGGAAAACATTTTGGTTTGAGGGCGATGTGTGTCGTTCTGCAGGACTGAGGGAAAATCATTAAGAGGACCGTGCAGGATTTAGTTTAACCTTCCAATTTTGATTTGGAAATTCTGCTTTTCAAAGTGCAAAACGGCTTCTTTTTTGGCAGATAAAGACATTAATGTTGAAGAACAGTCTCCATAGAAACAGTTTAAATCTGTTTATAGCAGCGTTTGGATGGATGTGGATCTGTAGACAGACTTTTTTGGTTTGTTGGTGAACGTTTTCTCTCAAGCAAACATCAGAAGGATAAGAAAGTACAACAGTGTGACTTTGGTTTACATGTAGGAAGCATGAAAACAAAGCATGACTCTAAAAATATATATATTTTTTTTAAAAAGTACATTTGTGTATAACTATTTTGAAGCTGTTATAAAAAGATTTGGATATAATTTACTGGTATTTGCATTAAAATTTCCCTTTAAAGATGAGGCACAGCTCCTCCTCAGTCACCACACACATCTATGAGGTTCATGTTGATGATCTACACACTAAAATGACAAACTCTGACCCCGTGCTCTCATAGAATGGGGCAGTATTGGCCGCACCTGAGATGCAGCGAGTCCACAGAGTCTTGTGGCTGCAGGGCTCCCTGCTCGCCACTAGATGTCCCTCTTGGCTGCATGGCAGCTGAGGACTCCTCTGGATGCACCTTTCTGTCGGGTATTTTCAACTCTACAGAAGCAAAAGAGGACAGGCTGCCGTTCCTGTTGGCCCAGGTCTTGGTGGTGTCGACGGTCGGCGACACCCTGAAGCCTCTACCTTTCACGACACTGGCATCGAGCCTGCCGCTGTGGATGCTGCCGGCGTCATCCAAGAAGGGGTCAGAGTCACTTCCATGTGGCAAGTTGTAGTACTTGCAACTTAAGGCGCCTGGTTTCGCCATCTCCTCCAGATCGGAGGAGGATATCACTGCGAGCGGGCTGTGCTGGCTTTTGGAGTAGTGGGGTGGCGAATCCTCACTGGTGTTGTCCTGACCCGTGTCTACGGATGTGCTGTCCAGATTCCCATACATTCCCATTGAGAGGGGAGGGGATTTTCTGATCAGGTGGTTCTCCTTCAGGAGCCACCGACCCCGATCAATTAAAACTCCATCGGCTGAGTCTTTATCGGAGGTGACACAAGCGGTTTGTGCGCTCCGGACGACAACCTCAGCGTCTTCCTTCAGTGAGCTGGCAGCGCTGAAATAAGAGAGATCTTCTCTCAAGGCTTTTGTGTCGGCGTCACCAGGAGACAAACTGCCTGTGCTTTTTAATGAAGAACTGTTCAAGGCCTCTGAGCTGCTGGGAACAGACACTTTTGACCTGGTCTGCTCCACATTGGTTTCCTCACCGTTTGCTGAGCGCGAGGAGACCAAAGAGGACTTCTTTGGGGCTTCTCCTCCGCTCTCTGAGGCAATATCGACAGACCCCTGACTTTTGTATCCGCCGCTCTCGGATGTCTCTGGTCTGTAATCAGACAAATCAGAGGTGAACGGGCTGGGGAGGCATTTCAGACCCTCCTTTTCACCCGTGTGAGTCGTGCTCTGCTTTGTTTGTACGACCCGAGCATTTTCAGGCTCGATCCGGATGTTTCCCTGAGCGTCACACGTGAATCTGAGAGAACAAGACCGGAGAGCGTAGTTCACAAAGTCAAGGAGATCCTGAGAGATCTCGACAGGATGGGACGAACTGCTGCTTTTTCTCTCCTCCCCTCCTTCTTTGTCTGTTTCGTGTACAGATTCTACGACTTTGTCATCCTCAACCTGGCCGTCCGTGGAAAAATTGGTTGGAGATTCTGTCATGTTCTCGGCAAGTCCTTCCTCCACGTTACTTCTGCTCTGCTTCAGCCCTGAAGCATCTTTTAATTCACTTGTGTCCTCGTCATTTTCGGCAGAACTCAGAGGATCTTCCTCTTCTTTTGTTTGGTCCTTTGGTTGATGGTCCAGCTGCCTCAAACTCTCATTCTCTTCTTCGTCTTCGTTGCTGTTTCTCTCTTCTTCATCTTCACTCTGCTCTGAAGTTGTATCCTCTTCTGCCTCCAGATTATCATCCATTTCTTCCTCTTCCACTCCTTCCATGCCACCTTCACCTTCATCATGTTTTTCTTCTTCCAAAACTTTTTCAGTATATTTTCTTTCTTCTTTCTCATTTTCTTCACTGGTTTCCTCACTAACCACCTCTGAGAACTGTCCCTTCTCTTCTTCTTCTGTGTGTCCTTCATCTACCTCCTCGGTATCTTCTTCCTCCTCAACCCTTTCCTCAACTGCATCTGCCTTATTCTCCTTTTCTTTCTCTTTATCAACATCCTCATCAATACTCCCCAATTCCTCACCGTTTGCCTCCTCTTCCTCCTCTTGTCCCTCTTGCACATCTTCATGATCCTCTCCCCCAGAGTTTCTTTCCTCTTCCTCCTCTTCAGCTGTCTCCACAGCGCCCTCTCTCTCATCTGTATCCTCAGTTCTATCTGAATTTCCTGTTTCCTCGTTTGCTATTTCCTTATCTGTGCCTAAGCTTTCTTCTTCCTTAAACTCCTCCCTCGTTTCCTCTTCACCTGGTATTTCCTCATCCTCTGGCTCCTCCTCCTCCAGTTTCTCAACTGACGTTTGGTCACTTTCTCTGGTCTGATTCACTTGCTGATCATTCCTTCCTCCCGTGTCTTTCTCCTCTTCTTCATCTTCCCGCTCCTCCCACTCCTCTTCCTCAGCATCTGCCTCTGATGAACATTCGTCCTTTTCCACATTTTCCTTGCCTTCGCATTCAGATTGGTGCTTTTCTGCCTCGTCTTTGCGTTCCATGCCCTCCTTTGTCGCCTCAGTTAGATCCTCAGAAACCTCAGTTAAACGTTGAACTTCCTCCTTGCTTTCGCTGACAAACATCTCCACGTCTTCCTCTGAGTCTGACTGGTTTTTGACCGTTTCCACGTACGTGCTCTCCTCGACCGGGTAGAAACTTTTAATGGTTGAAGATATCTGTTCTCTGAGGTCTTCTGGCATGTGCATTTCCTCCATCAGCTCATCGATGGCCTGATGCTGATCCTCGAAGATGTCTCCCCCCTCAGAGACGACGTCCAGAGCAAATTCTGTTTCGGAGATTTTGGGGGAAAGCGGTTCACTTTCAAGCCTTTCCCTCAGAATCTGGAAGTCCTTCCAGCGCTCCCTGAGGTGAGAAGACGCTGTGCTCTGCAAATCTGTCAGACTCGCCCTTTGCTCCTCTTCGTCTTCAATGTTGGAGATGTGCTGCAGGGATTCCAGCATCAGCAGGGCCTCTGGGGCTTCAGACGGCTTGCTCTCTCCTGCTGCTGAGCCTGTTAGGTTTTCTCTGAGCGTCATCACTGACAAGAAGGAAAGGAAGGCCTTGCATGACGAGCCGAACACTGACGCCACCTGTGTTGAGAAGTTAGGAGTGCTGCTGGAGGTGTGCAGAGCCGGCGTTGAGTTGCTGGTGGACGATCTTCTGATGCACTGAATCGATGAGCAAAGCTGTCGAAGGACAGGTTTGATCTTCTCTTTGGGACTCAAAAGGTGAGATGATGACGCTTCGCTGCCGTCTGGGCCGATGACGTCAGCAGATTTGTGCGACCTCAACCTGTTCTCCTGGTTTGCCGGCTCAGCTCTGATACTCGGCATTGAAACGCACAAACCCAGGGTTCTACGTTCTCCGTGAAGCAGAGCTGCTCCTTCATGGGAAAGAGGAACCGACAGACATGAAGATGACTTCTTCAAAGAGTCTTGGAAAACAGCCTGGCTCTCGTTAGTTTCGTCTGATTCGGAATCCGCTCCTATCTTGAAGATAACTTTTGCATGAGGTTCTGGTCCAGCTGCTTCCTCTGCGCACGGCACCTGATCTGGGCTGACGTTCTCCAACCAGTTCTCCACATACTGGTGGACTTCTGAAGGAGATGGATTAAGGGAAGGCCTTGAACTGCACTCGCTCTGCTGTGAGGAGGATTTGGGTGCAGACAGTTTATATTCGATCATTGATTTTGGTTTGCTGAGGGACTTTTTGCCTGAAAAAGCCTTTTTTGTTTCTAAAATGTCCGACATTTTCTTCTTCATTTGGGGCCTTGCAGTGGGTGTGTCTATGTTGTGGCCGTTCTCCTTGGCAGGTGGTTTCTTTGTGCTTGGACTCTTTGATGAGGTTCTTCTGAGGTTGCCGGAGCTCGGGGATGCGGTTGATTCCTTCGTGGGGCGTTTTTGTTGAACTGATTTGGTGGAATGGGGCGTTTCCGCTGTTTTGTTCTTCAGTCCATTTTTCAGAGTCTCCACTGAGTTCAGACTCTTCCTTCCAGCGCTGGCGTCACTGCTACCTTTGTCTGGGGATGACCGCTTGCTACGCTTTGAGGGGCTCATCGTTCTGCGATTCAGTTTTTTATCCGTGCTGCTCGTTGAAGTCGAACTTCCAACTGTTTTCTTCTTGGTGCTTTTGGCCGGGTTTTCCTCCAGATCTTCAGCTTGTGCTTGAATCTCTGCATTGTTTGGAGCCTGATGTGTCAGACATTCTGGCTCAGATGACAGTGACAGCATTTCTTCTTTTTGCCTTAGCAGTGAGTCACTGGTGGGGGGCTGCCAGTTGCAATCTATGTCACAGTCATTGTTGGAGGAGAGAGACCTGGAGTCTGGGGAGGGCTTGCCTTCAGACTCCAGAGGGGACTCGTGTAAAGAAGCCCCATCTGCACTGTATTCTTCATTTGCCAAGTAGTTGTCGTAGCAGCTTTGAGTTTCATAGATGTGCATCACAGTTTCTGTGACGTCGTTCGGGACTCGGGGGACCTCGGATCCTCCTGACGACCTGATGGAGGTGGGTGGGTTCCTCCCTCCCGCAGAGGCAGTTTTCCGCGGTTTGGGGATGGGTTTGTTGCTGCTGCTGTGTCTGACAACGCAGTAACCCTCAGTCGTCTCTCCATCTGCTGTCCTCTCCATGTAGGAATAGTGTCCCATCATGCTCTCCTGAAAGCTGTTCTCTGTAACCATCTTCACGCTCTCCACAGAGGTTTTCTTGTTTACACGTCGAGGACCGGGCGTAGACGTGCGCTTGAAGCTGGCTTTTGCTTTCCCCAGAGCTGCTGAAGCGTCACCAGCAAAGCCCACGCCTCTTCCAGCTCCACCTTGGTAATTCTCCTCTTTGGTTTCATCCTCTTGAATATTTGAGGAGTCTTTGGCAACAGTGTGGTTGGAGTCAGGAGAGCTGTTGCCTGACTCTGAAGCAGAGGCACAAACTTTCCTCCTGCTAAGGCTGGAGCGGCTGACCGTGGTGGTCCAGTGGAGCATCTCCTCCTCCTTGATGGTCAGATGAACCTTCATCTCCACAGTCATGCTGCCATCTTGATTCACGCGGAATGACTTCTCGATGTCATCCTCGTGTGGTATGATGCAGGACGGATGCTCGGCATCTTTTTGACACGTCTCCACGGGCGTGGGACACTGGTGAGCCTCAGTTTCATCCGAGCCGTGGCGCCGCTGGAACCCGTTCACGCCGCCATTCCGAGAGTTTTGGATCTGGTTGATTATGTATCGCTCCGATGACAAGGAGAAGTTTTTTGAGCCTCTTCCACTTGTAAGAGATTTCTTCTTCTCTGAAGATAAAGGTCGGAGAAGCGTGGAATGAAAACAGAAAAAGAAATTATGTTAAACATGGTCAAAATAACTAAAATTGTGATCAATTCCTTTCAAATTAATGAGTAACCTTCTGGTGCAAAGAGGTCACTGCAGTGGACAGTTTCTAAAAACTCCCTCTCTCTTTAATTGGTTTCTGCAGAGAAACTGTACATCAGTCACTGAAGTGCTCTCCGCTGCCAAACGCCATTGAGTTCAATTCAGTGGTGAGTCGGTGTAACTGCATATCAATTTATATTTATTTTATTTATTTTATCAGCCTCCCCTGTTTCCAACTCTGGCATATCCTGTTAATTTTTCTATACTAAAAGAGCATCACTAACTAAAAGAAAAAGATGAAAGAGAATAGTATTTGTTTGAGAAACAAAAGGTAGAAAATTAGAATAAACTAAGCGTCCAATGTCCCCAAATCATGTGAATGTTTCACTGTTGTTGTGACACACTGGAGATGTTTGTAACTTTGATTTAAAAAATCACAGTTTTGAAAACAAAAACACTTCAGAATAAAATTTTGACCTGGCGACTTCCATTCATGCGTCAAAGGGTGAAATAAAAATAGATGATAGATCACTTATTCAACTCTAAAATGAAACAATGTAATGTCTTTTGATTCAATTAAGCTGGCAAACGCTGTCTTATGAACAAATGGGGGGGGGGGGGTATGCTGAATTCATTCATATTTACTGTAATGTCCTCTAGTAAAAAGGTTGAAGACTCATTGATGTGAGTTTTACCTGAACGCATCATCACATCATCAACCAATAAAAGTGATTTTTCCTCTGCTTCTGAAAAAACAAATTCGTTTTAGATACATCTAAATAGCCCAAACAGACTTTTCTAACTAAATACAATTCAAAGACTGAAAAACTGCTTCTTTGGCTCCTGTGGATCAGATTTATGGCGCCAAAGCTGATGGTTTATTTCAGAATGGAAGGCTAGTCACAAGATCATAGTTGTGTGATTTTGTATGAGGCAAAAAATAAATTAGACATAGAAATATGTCAATAGAAAAAATATTCAAAGCAGATTTGTCCCGTTCTTTGTCCTTTCCGTTTGCCAGATCAAATGTTTGCAGTTTAGAGCGTCAGCTGTGAATAAATTCAAGGAAGCTGAAAATGTAAGAAAATAAATAATTAATTTTGTTTTAACACGTGAAAACAAAAAGATAACTGAAAAGGTTTCAGTTAAAGCGATTAGTTTTACCTTTTCATTAAACATATCAAAACAAAAGCTGTTGCTTCAATTTAAAAAAAATGCAAACATTTTCCAAAAGCCTGTTTAAGGTTGTAAAGCCTTCACTCACAGCAAAACATCACAATAAAAGAATACCTTGTTTTTAAATCCATAAAACAAAGCAGACATTTTATTCCTTGTCTCTAAAGGATCTGTTCTTTGGATTTGTTCTTACTTTGAGTTTTTTTTCTTTTTCTCTGTTCACTCCTTTCAAATTATTTTTTAAATAAAGTTAAGAATCAGATACTGCAGATTTGGTTTAATGTTTTTAGTTTGCTTTATTATTCAGTGTTCCAAGTGGGTCTGTGTGTGGTTCTTGTACCTGTCAGTGGGAGGTAACACTTACGGATTTTGGCCTGCTGTGTTGCTGGTTCCACCGTTTCCACGTACAGGACTTGAGCCGCCTGACTCGTTCTTTGGAAGCGAAAACCTCCTAATTTGAAAGCTTCTTTGCCTGCAGCCACAACGACTCCAGAGCAGAGAATGAGAGCAGCCAGACCATCCACCTGAAAAAAGGAGGACAGAAAATGACCCTTCTTACTTTAAAACCTACGTTTTATAGACTCCTTTGCCTTTAAGAACAGGTAGTGAACGTTATCCGCCTGGTCACCCGCTGAGTTTGTGGAGCAATGCAAGATTAAAGCGGTAACTCAGTGGGTGGAGTTTTTCTTCTCTTCTGGGAATACTTTGGCTGAACACAAGAAGTTAGCAGCAGCATCCTTCAGTGAACTCTGCGTGAAATGACCTTTAAGTGAAGCTGTTGTTATCTATGGAGTGATATTTATGCCACCATGTTGCACATAAATATTTGCTTTCACATTTTTTTTTTGGTTTCAAAATTTTTTGTTTTGCTTTAAAAATCTTTATATTTCCATTTTTTTTTTGCTTTCAAATTTTATTTGTGCCTTCAAAAAATGTTTTTGCGTTTGCAACACAAATGTTTTCGTATCCGCTGTGTCTCATCTTGCTTTTTTTTTCTATCTTTTTTTTTTATCGCACAAGTTTACGTTTAGCGTGACATAGCTGCCATCAAACAGCCTGCTGATTAGTCAAGATTCTAACCAATCAGGTGTCTCTGTCTCATAGAACAGAGAAATAATAATAAAATAATAATCAATCAATCAATCAATAAATAAAGTATAAATTATTTTTAAAATGATTAAAAATGAAAATTTCTTCAGCCAAAGAGACTAAATCAAGGGTAAAAAGAGCTGGTTGCAGACACCATGTTAGATGAATGTGTCTGGACCAATCAGCAGCTGCTTGAAGGCAGCTTTATGGAGTTAATTCAGTCTCAATAATCAGAAATGCACACAACCGGTTTTACAAATGCACACGCTCCGATTCACAAATGTCATTTTATGCAAACGTGAAAAATAAATTCGGAAATACACACCCTGTGTTTCACAAACACACAGATTGTGTTTCACACATGCACACTAAATGTTTTACAAATGCACAATAAGTGTTTCTCACAAATGTGCACACTGTATTTCACAAAAACATTTTAGAAATTCACAATAAATGTATCAGAAATGCACAGTAAGTGCTTCACAAACGTGATTTTTAGTTACACATGTGATGTGAACTCACAGATCATTCGAACTGCTGACTGTGCATTCAAAATCCCGTTCTCGTTTGTGAATCTCCCCGTGTGTGTGAGAGATTTTTCTACGGTGAATATTGAGACTCATCTGACGGAGCGGGTCAACTAATGTCACCATTGGCTAGTGAATCTGTCAATCAAACTCATCGGCAAAGCAGGCGGGTTCGCTTTTAACCAATCGAATGGCCCCTTACACTTCTCACTTTCAAAGTGACGAGGGAGGGAGCTGTTCAGCACAGCAGTTGAAAGGACGCGGGCGGCAAACATGGCGGAGAGGTCTTCTGAACGGGATCAGTCTCAGCCCGTAAGTAATGCACTTATTTGATCATTCCCTCGTTGTGCGTCCTGTAATGTTATTGAATACTAAGTTGAAGTGTTCTCCTTTGCCAAGTGACATGTGTGAATGCTTTATGAACACTGCAGCCGAGTCGTTTGCAGAGTACCCCCACCGCAAATTAGCTTAGCTTTGTTTTGCTTAGCCTGTGCAAGTTGTGTCTGCCTGTGAGTGTGAGTGAAGTTTAAGCCGGTGTCGGTTCAAGCTAGCGTCTATAGCCAATGATCTGTAGGTTCTTAACATGATTCATAAGGAACTAAGGGGAAAAGCATGCCGGATTTACAGCAGCAAAGAAAGTTTAATAAAAAGTATTGATTTGGAGACGGCGATTTGTTTAAACACTGATGCTATGCTATGCTAACTAGCTAGTTGTTCCGTGTGCTGCCTTTATGTAAACGCGATCCGGGTTAAAGTTAGACACAGCATTTTCACAACCCAGACTTTAAGACGGGGTGGACTGTGCAACAAAGTTAATTCATATGACATTCATGAAAACGGCATTTTTTAAATATAACAGACGTGAATCCACTGTTGAATGAAAGAAGCCTCATTAAGTTTCTAACGTTAGAACCCGTATTGTGCTGAAAAGCCCTGTGAGATTGTGTCAGAGTGACAGCCACTAAAATCCCCGTATCTTTACTTCCAATGACGTAATGACAAGAATCCCAAACATTATGTTTTTAGGCTGTTTTGTAGTCTATAAGTAGTCACAGAAAGGGTGGATGGGAGAAATCTGCTGTCAAAAGTGATTAGAGTAGAAGTTACTGTAAGTATTACACACAGGCTTCCTGTGATCAGAGTCTTGTCTCTGATTTTTTTAAAGGTGTTCTTTACTACAAGCTCAAGTAATCATAGCAAGAGTGTTTTAAAAAAATTCCCCTTTCATATATTTGAAAATTATGTAATTTAAGATCAGACAGCTAAATGATCTAATCCATGTTTGTTGTGTTTTTATTTATTCTCTAGGAATTACTGAAGCGTGACAGCGTGACAATCTTTTGTTCCTTGTGCCATCAGGCAATACAACTCTCTGGCAGGGCATCTTACAAGTAATTTCTTTTAATTTTACCCACTGATTTTCCAATTATTTACCTTTTTTTATCAATCTTTTTATTTTGTGATATTTCTATTTGTAATGCATGTGTGTTTATGTGTTTTTTTAAGATGGCCATTTTAAAAAATTTTCCTCAGGGATTATTAAATACCCTTCTATTCTATTCTATTTCATATTTTATCATCCTGTTGTATTACTGTTTTACCTGTCAATTGGGAATTTAGCATTTTTGCCGCCGTAAACATCTGTCAGTTGAAAGTATTTGTACTTGTATTCCATGTATCCTGTACCTGAAGATAGCAGAGAACAACTGTGCAGACACCCACTTGGCCTTCTTCAGTGACGCTGTGAACGTTTATGGCTTTCCTCTGAGGTATTCATGTCATTCATAAAGAAATATTTTATTCACATATCAGGCAGTATAAGTACTTGGTTATTTGTACAAAAATAAAATTACTTTTTTTAGACTCCTCTCCATAAACAAAGGCAACTCTAAAACTCTTTCCCCTCATGAATAACATTTTACCCCCCCTTAACAGTCTCTCTCACCTCATTTTTTCCCCAGTGATACATGTAACCCACTCCTGGAATTTTTTTAACCTAGAAATTCTACTTATTGGCATCATACATAAGAACATTACATTTTAAACTGATGTGTACCGTATTGGCGATGCATTTGTAATTATGTGTTTGAGACATGATTTTCATGTTATTGTCAGGGTGAGAGGAGATCACGGAGGAGAAAATGTGGGCATAGCCGAGTTAATGCTCACAGTACGTACAACTGACACAAACGGCTTCATTGTGGGAAAAGTGTACACACAATCAACGGTGAGTTGAACCTAGTTTTAGAAGCTTTAATATATACACAGGGCTCCAGACTGCGTCCATTTGGTCGCATTTTGCGACCAAAATTTGAGAGTGTGCGACTGAATTTTACACCCAGTCGCACATGTGCTACCAGTAAATTTGCCTCCTCCACCCTCCGTATTTTTTATACATTAAACATGAAAGGAGCACGTCAGTGATCGATGAAATGAGAGATGAAATCATCAATGAGACGCGAGCGCACACGCACGCAGGCAGACACACACACTCGCGCGAATACTCATGAGACTGGAGCACACGCGAGCACACGCGAGCACACACTCGCGTTTCATTGAGTGATGCCTGAGGCGGCCAATGCGTCTGAGAAGAATAGGGAAAGTCACTGCAAGTGGCTAAAATATGTGGAGGGGCGGGGCCTAGAGATAATCGAGCGCGCGTAAACATCCGTGGGAAGGAAACGGAGACAAATATCATCACAACCTGATATGTGCGTCTGAGCTATGAGCAAGCGAACTATTGATTCGTTCTTCCGACCTGCAGCTAGTGTACCAGTGACAGAGTGTACAGCAGGGGTCTCAAACTCGCATGAAGTCGAAGCTGCAGCGAGACTGAAAGAGACCAGGAATTAGTTGTCCTTAACATTCAATTTCGTTTTAATATGCCTCTCCCCCTAAGTATGAACTGTGATATTACATCTTTTATAATTATTTTAATGTTTTGTAATGGATGTAGCCTTTTTTTAATCAGTTGGTATTTTAAATTATTTTAATTGATCAGTGAACTACAAAAAACCCATCAGGACGCATGTCCCATAATGCATTGTTTTGTAGTCTGTAGGGCAGCTTTTAGTCAGTTCAATACTAAATTTCCAGCTGCGTTCGCTCTGATTGGTGTCTTGCTCTCACCCCTTTCTCGTGATATTTTTGTTTTGATTGACAGGTGATGTTGGAGCAAAAACAAAAACATACATCTCACACCAGGTGATCTGTGCAGTGTTGGGTCCATCTGGGTGATCTCAAACACGCTTATTGTGCATCTTGGCTAAACCTATTTGGTGTCACCAACATGAATTTCCATCCCCTAATGTTTACATACATTTAAGTATTGTTTGAAACTGTGAAATTACGAAAGGTTACTACGGTAATCACTTGTTACTAAAAACTTTTTTTATTCTAAATGTATGGTATTTTTTTTACTATTTTTACTTAGTTGTACTGTCGTGACAGCGATGGTGCTGTCAGTTTACCTTCATGTTGCATCTTCAAAAGTGCAGAATAAAATATGACACTGAATTAGAAACAGCACATTGTAATTTCTGCATCTATTATTAAAGTATTTATTCGTAATACAGTGGAAATTAGTAGATTTGGTTAGAATGTTGATTTACGGTATGCGCCCCTACATTTTCTGGTTGTGCCCCTAAAATTTTCAGTTAGGGGCCACTATGCTCCTAGTGAAAAAGTTAGTCTGGAGCCCTGATACATAAAAGTGAATGATGTATTAAAAATAAATCTGACAATATAATATTTCTTTTTGCTTTTTTCCAAATACAGGATTGAGCTCCTCTGGTGTGATGTCTTCGTGAGTGTTACTGGTTTATATTACAACATCCTGCACTCTCCTGAGGACCAAGACTTTCTCAATATCAGTCACATCACATATTCTGCTGCCATTACATTTTCCTACCACGCATTCAGGCCAGTTTGGATGTCTTTAGTGACGCGTGGGACAGCCATCCAATCAGGACGGAGCAAAGCATGACACCAAATCAGCTGTGGCAGTTGGGCTTGACCCAAAACCCTGTTTCTGATCCCCGGGTAAATGCTTTATTTAATCTCACTGTACTGGACAACTGATTTCTGTGCAGTTCGACTAAAGTGGAAAGTATCAAGAAGAGTATCATGAAATCATAATGACTACAGTGAATTTTCATCGAAAATGAATGAAAAGGATTATTGTTGTGTGGTGCAAACAATTTCCCTAAATTGTTTGTTTGTAGGAAGAATAGCACATCTGCAAGTTCAAAATGCATCACAATGCATGGCCTTATGAGCCATCAGATGTACTAATGTCACTACTTTGTTAAGAGTCACTTATTTGCAAATTATAAACAGTTATGGAGATATGAGGTCTGCCTGCAAGCAACAATATAAGTTATTATTAGTCGGTCACTGTTCCTACATAATCTAAAACACAAAAAAACAGTGCTGTTCATAAACAGTATCTTTTTTTTTTTTTTTTGTCAGGGTGTGCTGGTTCCAGAGATTGAATGGGAGGAGAGTGGATCCATGACTGAACCTCATCCTGGGATCAATGTCCCGGTATGGGACAGTCCTCTTTTGGGTCCACAAATGTTGGAACTGCAAGACGACATCAATCCATTGTGGAATTCAGACCGTTTGGGAGTGGACCTATATCTTTACTGTCCCGTTTGTTTAGAACTTAATTTAGGCGACATAATTTCATACAGAAGAAGAGAGACTGAGGGGAGGAAGACAAAGTTCAAATCAATACTGCTGTATTGTTCAAGGGACTTCATTGTATGTAAGGAAGTTATGAAAATTAGTTCCAGTTTAAATAAAATTCAAATCAGTAGAGATCCCACATTTGCTTAAATTTTGATGTTTTAATCTGTCCATGTTTTCACTGAATTTTACTCTGCAATAAAGGGTGAATGTTTGCAGTTTGTTGTTCTATGACCATCTTTTGTTGTGTAGTATTTAACCAGCTATAAAACCCAGAGAGATGAGGATCTTTTTTGCAAGGGTGACCTGGCCAAGAGGTGTATATGTATATGGTTACAATATAAAATAAATGACATTTGAGTTATTAAAAAAATAAAATTAAGGTCAAGCAAAGTGACTTCGGGCTGAGCAGGGGATGTGTATTGGGTATCTGTGATTGACAGTGAGATGAACTTGAGGTAATGTAGTCCCACTGCGTGGTACGGAGCAAAGTGATGCCAGTTTCTCCACAAAACCTGTGGAAGTTGAAGATTTTTCTCCTCCACCTTCATATGATCAAAACCGTGTCTGAGTGTTGAAAT
This sequence comes from Oryzias latipes, assembly GCF_053564925.1. NCBI lineage: Eukaryota > Metazoa > Chordata > Actinopteri > Beloniformes > Adrianichthyidae > Oryzias > Oryzias latipes. The sequence goes on from NC_136253.1 coordinate 34,376,030, forward strand.
GACGCTAGCATGAAAGCTAAGAGAATAACGTACAAACAATCCCGAGTGAAACATTCATTTTAAATCTCATGACCAGTACAGAGTTCGATGGATTCAATGTCAACTGCATTCAACCACTGTTGCCTTGCTTCCAGGTCCACTGAAAAGTTGCACAAGCCAGTAATTTTTGACAACCGAAGGCAATAAACCGACAAGCCATGCTAAGGCTAACACGCTAACGACCGACTGGTCCAGAATCAAATATGGGCGGGGCTTTTGCCACCCGCAGAAAGCGTAGAGAAAGTGTAAGGGGCCATTCGATTGGCTAAAAGCGAACCCGCCTGCTTTGCCGATGAGTTTGATTGACAGATTCACTAGCCAATGGTGAGATTAGTTGACCTGCTCCGTCAGATGAGTCTCAATATTCACCGTAGAAAAATCTCTCACACACACGGGGAGATTCATAAACGAGAACGGGATTTTGAATGCACAGTCTGCAGTTCGAATGATCTGTGAGTTCACATCACATGTGTACCTAAAAATCATGTTTGTGAAGCACTTACTGTGCATTTCTGATACATTTATTGTGAATTTCTAAAATGTTTTTGTGAAACACAGTGTGCACATTTGTGAGAAACACTTATTGTGCATTTGTAAAACATTTAGTGTGCATTTGTGAAACACAATCTGTGTGTTTGTGAAACACAGGGTGTGTATTTCCGAATTGATTTTTTCACGTTTGCATAAAATGACATTTGTGAATCGGAGCGTGTGCATTTGTAAAACCGGTTGTGTGCATTTCTGATTATTGAGACTGAATTAACTCCATACAGCTTTGTCATGCCAGACTGAAACTTATAAGAGCAAAAGATAGGAAAAAAGCGAAATGACACACAATGCCTGCAAAAACATTTGTGTTGCAGGCGCAAAAATGTTTTTTGAAAGCAAAAAAAAACTTTGCTTTATTTAATATATTTTATTTGCAACTTAAAAAGTTTTGTTTGCAACATGGTAGTGTAAATATCACTCCATATTTTCTCTGCTTGGACAAATTTGAACTGTTTTGATGCTGAAATGTTTTAAATTGTAAATTCAATTCAATTCAATTCAATTCAATTCCATAAAACAATAGCCCAAAATCACAACAACAGTCGTCTCGATGGGCTTCGAAGTAAAACATGAACTCAAAAGGATCGTGAATACAAAGAGTTCAATAGGAAAATACTAAAATGAACTAACAAACTGACTAAGCTATACTGGCATCCCTGCCCTTAGACCCCCCTTCCCTGTAAGGAAAAACTCCTAAAAAAAACAGATTCCGGAAAAAACGAAGAAACCTCAGGGGTGCCCACATGAAGGAGGGATCCTCCCCCAGGACGGACAGGCGATTTACCAGAACTCTTAGAGAAGAATTAACTTCTCTAACCCTAAAACTACATATATAAAGTCCAGCAGACGAGCTTCATCCAGCTGTGGTTGGGGAGACAGTCAGAAGCGCAAGTTGGTCTCCAAAGGTCTCCATCAAATCAACGCCTTGATTTACCATAAACATTGCTGCTCGAAATTTAAGGCAATGATCTCTTAAGTGAAGAATTGATTGCAAAACTGTTAATTCATATCTATTTCCTAACATTTGAATTGGTTAGTTCAAAAGGGGCCCAAGTCCAAGAGGTTGGTTTTCCAGGAAATGATTTTAATTGCATAGCTTAAAGGGAGGCTACACCAAATGATTTATACTTTACCCAGATTTAGCATCAGTTCATTGCTTACAAATGCTATAATATGAAGCACCTCACTTTTATCATTTCAGAGGACTAGCAAACTAAAGTCTCTGGACTTGGGCCCTTCTTGAATTAAACTGGGGTGCTGCCATATTGGATAACTAGTGCTGCCATCTATGGGAAAAGCTAAACCCATGCAAGAGAGGCCCAAGTCCAGGAATTTTGCACTTAATGCACTTTAAATGTCAAGCATAGTCAATACATTACAACAGACTTGGGACTGTTTTGCACATAATCAGATAGCTTGTCACCTGAGGACCATAGAACATATAATATCTCTATTTTGAAAAAGTTGTGGAATTGGGCCCCTTTTGAACTAACGGATTTATTCGTTTGGTGACATGTTTGGATGATCCAAACATGCCGTTGCCTTAAAAAGCCAGAAGCTTCTAAGAAAGGAAGTCCATTAAGGACACTAACAGAGGTGGCATTAAGAAGCACGATACCCCTGCAGCGGGCAATGCAATAAAGTTTTTCCTACTTTTAAGACAATGAGGAAGATTGTTTTTTAGATTGATTGCTGAAACATTTCATGCTTTAGAGCAGAAGTATGTCAGACATTGATTGTTGTGCACGTTCAGCCCCTTTACGACAGTGTGTCTGTCTTGTATTGGGACCACATCGCTCCAATCTTGGCAACCCTTCACTGGCTGCCTGTGAATTTATGAGTTCAGTTTCTTTTATTTGTTTTTAATTCTTTAAATGATCTTTTATCACCGTAGCTCTCTGATCTTCTCTGTTCCTACATCCCAGTGCCAAAGGTCAGCTGATCAGCTTCTTCTGGAGGTACCGCGGTCCAAGAGGAAGCTCAGAGGGGAACGAATGTTTTCAGCCTGAGGCCAAAAACGCACAACCGCTGACTGTTCAGCAGCCATTCTCACTGTCCATTTAAAAAAGAGCATCTTAGAACTTATTTTTACAGCCAGGTTTTAAGCTTTTATCAGTGTTATTATTATGTCACATATTTTGTATTTTGCCATTTCACTTTTTCATCTTTTAACCTATGAGATGTTGTTTTTATATCCTCATTGGCTGAGCTGCTGCTTCAGGCTCTTCTGCCTCTGCCACTCTTTCCAGAGCTGCTGTGGTGTAAATCCATCAAAAAAACAAACATTTTATTTCTAAATGCAGGTTTTATCTTCATTGAAACCATTTTAATATTTGCTCGCCTGGGTGTGGCAAACAGGTCCATGTAATTTTTAGAAGAATTTGCACAAGTAAAGTCTGGGATTTCCACGGCAACGGAGGTTTATCTCTAAATAACAAATTCTCTATTTGTTCATGAGGAATCCCTCACATCCCCTACATGAGGCCTTCACCAGCAGGAGGAGGACATTCAGCAACAGACTGCTGTCCCAGCGCTGCTCCACAGAAAGACTGAAGAAATCTTTTGTTCCACGTGCCATCAGGCAATGCACCTCTCTGGCAGGGCATCTTAAAAGTAATTTCTTGTAATTTTTCTTTTTTTTTTACCGACAGATTTTTAAATTAGTAATCCATTTATTCCATTTATTTTTTAATCTAAATATATACACACACACATATATATATATTATATATATATTGAGCCCTATAAGAGATGTTGGCCCCCATTTATTTTTTTGACCATTTCTCCCGCTGTAAGTCATCATTTTTTGGCAGGGGGGGGTTGTCATTGACTAAGCCCACAATTCGTTTTCACCAGGTACTAGGTGTGTGCAAATTTTGTTGAGTTTTTGATTTTGTGGCAACAAAGACATAGTGATTTGATTCGATTTGATTCCTTTTTTTAGTGACTCAGAATTGAGGATAATTTGTTGGGACAACCCAACCTGAAAAATATTTATGAGATCTCAAACAGGTGAAGAAGTTAAGTTCTCCCTCTTTGACGTGTCTACCGGCTCCTTCGGTTTGTCACTTACTCTTCTGCCATCGGTAGAGTAGAGCTTCAGGACCGGAAACTGCAGGATCTGGGACAGGTAATCCAGCAGAGTGTCAAATGTTGGAGCTGTTCTTCTCTGCAGCACTATGGTCCGTTTCACACTGGGATCTTTGTTCTTGATGACCACCAGCTTCCTTGGTGTCCTGACTGCCGCTCTCTCTGTGACCTTTGCTGGTCTGCCGCTGTCATTGTTTCCTCTGCCAGGAAGCCCAGACCGCAGACCTTGGCGCCTTCGTCGCTCTGAACTTAGCACTCTGGTGGTGTTCCAAGGAACCTGCCGCCGAGTCACCTCGTCCAGGTTCAGTGGCTTCACCCGTTTCTGATCAGAACACACGTAGGCTCCCCCGTCTTGCAAGTCGTCCAAAGCTTTGACAAGGCGAGTTCCTCGAGGTGTGGTGATGGTCCTAACTCCAAACGGCAGAGGCACTTTCTTGGACAGAGCATCTAACAGAGCATCGAAAGTCTTGAAGGTGCGGGAGGTGATGATCATACGGTGCCCAGTGAATTGGTAGTCCCCGCTTTTGTAGAAGCAGACTCTTTTGGATGCTGAAGCATCATTGACGGGCAGCAGAGGTCGAGAGGGTAGAGTGTGCCCGCTGTCAGACGACCCTCCCTGGGCCGGGGGGTCCTGCACAGGTGTGTTACTCATGGTATCTGGAAAAGTGTAGAGAGTTAGGATTATTACCTCAAAGTATTTTTTTCCCCGTTGTACCCATTGAAGTTTTATGAGAACTGGACTGATGGGCTCTGCCCCGCCGGCATTCCAAACAGGAAGTGGCTCCAAGAAGCCAAAATTCCATAGACTTCTATAGAGAAGTAAACAGCTGTTCCTCAGTCATTCTTTTGGTCAGAATGAGGTTTTTCTTTTTTTTTTTTTGCTGTAGTTCAAGTTGTAAACTCTCCACTTAAATCCTTCAATAAAAGTAGGTGGAGCCTGCTGGCCCCCACTTCCCACGTTCAAAGCAATTGTTTGATAGCCCTTTTCCAACAAGCTCACTCCTGATTGGTGGGAGTGGTTCCCATCATAACAATGACTCTGACCGACTCGGACTGTCTACTTACAACGCTTGGCTCCAACATGGCGGCGTCCGTATAGCCAAAAAATGAATGAATTGACTTGTGTTTGGTTGAAGCCACTATAAACCATCATCTGTGGGGGATATCACACTCAGTTTGTCCAATTCTAACGCACAATCAATGATTATGCTGAAGTTTCCACACTAAACGTTTTTACTGAACTCAGTTGAATCATAACTAAAAAGTGATATAAAGCTTTGGCTACTTATTATTATTGTCCCAACATGATACCTGTGCAGTTTCTATTGAACACTAGTGACATTAGTGATAAATGTATAGTTCAGGTGAAAAATTGAATTGTAAAATCAAACTCAAAAATTGAAATCTCTGCATATTTTCTCACTTGTGTTATTCTTAATATTTTAGATTCAACTGGCTAAATTATTATTAAAACATTACAAAAGCTCATGAGTCTTTTTTCTGTTTTTTTATTTAAGATTGTGTAGATTTGTGCTCACTTGTGACTCTCTTTGAAAGAGATAATTTGAAAGACATCATAGACTGCAGCAGAAACTAAAATTAAAAAACAAAAGTAAACCTTGCTTCAAGAAAAAAAATGTCTTGCAAGAATTTTCTGATCAAGGTTTTTCGATATCAAAATAATCTTTTTTTCTTCAAATAAGAAATTCTTGGTTAGATCGTTTTTCTCAACCTATTGGCAGATTTTTGGTTCCTGTAAGAAAAGCTTTTAAGTATTTTATTACCAATTTCTACAAGACCTAATTTTGCATTGTATATAGGATTGAAAGTGTAATTAAAAGAGGCTGTACGCATAAAACACTACTGACCAATAAACGCAAATAAACTGAGATCTCCCTCTATTATATCAATTTATGGGTTATAAAAATATGGAAACACCTGAGAATATGTACTTGATAATAAAGTGCCGGCAGGAATAAAGGTTTTCTTTGGAAAACTTTGTCAAAAGGCTCTTTTATGAGCTTAAACCTCCAGCTAAAGTGAAAGCTGCATGTAAACAAACACCTGAAGGAACCCAATGCATTCAATGTGCTTAAAGTAAACCAGATACTTTCCTCAAACAGAGAAATTGTGTAATTGCGGAAATAAAATTAGCTGTTTCAGTAAAATCTACCTGCTAATGCTTAGCAGCTATATGTAAATATGGAACTAGGCCTTAAGGACCTTTAAACACAAAAAGTAATTGGAAAAAGGGGGTAAAAATAAATCAGTAAAATAAAAAAAGGGGTGTAAAAAGCACAAACAATGAGTTCTTACCGTAAATCTTGCATTTTTTCCTCGTAAAAGGCCAGGCTAAAACAACGTAAAGGGTGCATCTGTTGCTGCTTGGAGCAGTCCTCAAAGCCTCTCAGCAGCATTGGAGGGCTATTTTGGGACATGCAACATCATGGCTAATTGCTTAATCTTTGCCAACACTTTATGAGCACACAAAGTAAAGCAAAAAGGAAATACGCTGTTACACTGCAAAAAGCTGCTTATAAGGTTTTAATAAATCAGGTTTAAGAGTGAAAAATAAAGAGCGAATGGATAAGCATTAAAGAATTTAAGCTCACAATAGAAAAATATCTCTGTTTCTAAATTAGTTTGAATGTGTGGAGAATGGTTTGAAGTACATTTTGAAATTTAAACATCCTTTTCTTGTTTTTTTTCTGTTCCTGGTGAATGCGACAGGTGTTACTTCGTCTCTGCAAGCGGCCCACGTAATCTGATTTGCAAATTCCTGGCCTGACAGGGATTAGTTAAAAGATTTTACACACTTGCTGACAGCACGGGGCAGAATACGGTCTTAAGAGGGCACTTTTGCCTCACGGTAGGTATGGGTAAGTCTGCAGTTAAACCCAAGTCACATGCACCAGGGCTTCTAACAGTAGAGTCTATCTTTTCCAAGATGGATTTGAACTTTTAACATATTTTTATTGCCTCTACATCTCCAATGCTACATTATGTTATAGCTAATCGAGAGTTATGCATTCCACATCAGAGCTTTTTAACTCACCAAACTTGTAGAACAGCGCCTACACACCTCTTTATGTAAGTAGTCGCTGGTCTATAAGGATCAAGCAAAAATCAACCTTCCCCTCACTGGATAAAAGCTGCTTCAGACTGACACGTGCACACAGTTGGAGTTGAGGATCACAGGATTCAGCTCCAGCTGCCAGATTATACCATGTGCTTAGGGGAAAACGCTCAAGAAAATGTTTGTATGTATAGATGGATGTAACTTTGGCTTCTCTCATTGAAGAAGAGTGAGTTGATGTCACAGCCACACAAAGTGTCCCACAGGGAGCCACAGTCTCATTTTTAGTCGACCCGACCTCGAACCCACAACCCCCCAGCCCCCAAGAGACTCTACTACATCATTCAGCCTCTGAGCTGTTAATACAATCAGCTCTCTGGTGCCCCCCTAAGATAGATTTTTATGCATGTTAAAAGGATAGTTCATATGCAGCGTTTATCATTTTTAAACCATTTAATTGTTTGACATCCAATATAAATACAAAAAGAAACTTTTTCTTTTCATTTAATACATTGATTTTTTTCATTATTGCTTTTTATCAATAATTTAATCACTCAATAATATCAACCAAAACCTATTTTCCAGGAAAATGATAACATTATTTTAAATTATTATTTGCAACTTTATTATTTTTACTAAATATTTTACTATTATTAACTATTGTTACTTATTTTTGTTGTGCTTTTTGCACAGCAATTTAGATAAATCACCAATTCAACAGGTCGATCGTTGGCTCCGTCTCGATTACTTTGCCCTTTGTGCGCATGCGGGCATCGACTACTCAGGTCTGCTACACAGCAGCTGGTTCGGGTCCGCCAAGTTGACGTCGTTCGTGGCGTGGTCTTTGTCACAAATTTGTTTTATTTTGCACCTTATTCTTTTGGATTTTACCGGATCGGGTATCATGAGCAAAAAGGAAGAAGAGGAGATCATCCGAATCGCGAAAAAGATGGATAAAATGGCGCAGAAGAAGAACGGGGTGAGACGACTAAAGAGAGCGAAGCTTACCTGTCTGCTGTTACTTAGCCGACTATGCTAACGTGTAGCTAACAGGTTTCATTTTAGTTTAAACACAAACTCAGTTCAACTCTGTCCTAGCGTAGTTTTGTACACTGGTGTTCATCTTAATCCGTTAAATTGTCGGAGTTTTTAAACTTAGCCGCTAAGGAAACAGTTGGCCTCTCCGTAGTGTTTATTATGCTAACAGTTAGCCACTGACTGAAGTAGCATTTGAACGCCTCCTAGCTTACGAAAACATTGCCCCATGTGGCTATTTTAAACTTAAAGACACGTTTCAATTAAATAACCCAGTTATTGTGTCACCGCGGCGCTGACAGCATTTGACAGCATTTTCCTGAACGCTTTTAGCAAGAAGTTCAGATTTCCAGCAAACTAACTGCAGCAACAGTTTCAGTTTCAAAACATTCAGCAGGAGCCAGGAGCTCCGATCCCAGCTCAAGTGTTTGCTCTCTGAGAGTTAAGATCTGTAACAAACTTTAGCTTCAACGATCACTTACAGTTTGACAATAGAGAAACTAGTACCTGACATGACTGTTTCATTCATTTGTGTTTAAGATAAATGCCGTAAACGTCACATATCTGTCGTGATACCTTTGTTTTTGTCGCAGTTTAAGACTTTTAAAGAATTTGTTCTTTTAGTCATCTTTATTAGAAACATTCAACATTTTTAGATAATCAAGCATCGTTCCAAGCAAGATTAAGGCATGTTCTGTTGTGTTTGCATCAACACATTTAAACATTCTCTACCTCACAGATTAGCTTAGGTTGTTCATTTTTGATGCTGTTTTTTTATGTCTTTCTTCTACCTTGTTAATAGATATTTATCACAATATATATTGTTTATTCCTCTCAGTAGTTGTTTAACTCTATTGCATCTATAACTCCAACCATGAAGTCTTGTATTTGCGGCAGTTTCTATCAATATTAGTCACTTGAACACTTTTTTAAAAACTTTACTTTATTTATATTTTTATATTTCTCTCTCCTCCCTCAAAAACTATACAAATATAATATTTTTTCTGTTTAGGCGATTAGAAAAACAAATTTAAGTCTTGTTTTTATGATGACTTTACATTGGGATTTTTATTTATTTATTTATTTATTTTTCTATTGTATAAATGTCTTTTATATGCATCACATAAAAATAATTTGTGTTTTTTTTTTAAATATAAAGCAGCAAATTTAATTAACACGTTCACTTAGAAAAATCTCTCAATTAGAAAAAATCTTCATGGAATTTGCTGCTTGAATGGGATTTAATCTGAAGATGTGTGTATTAGTGTGAGTGATGCATATGTTTTACTTCTAATTGGTCATCTTTTAATTGACACTAACTTTTTTATCAGAAGAAATAACTGTTTACATCTGTGCTGTCAGTGCTTTATATCTTCAGACGTTTTTATTCGTCAGCTGAGGACTAATAGCTAAAAATCTCACTCATGTAGAAAAGGATCTTTCAAATCTGGTCATATGAAAACAAAAAATTTGATTCTGGATTTGAACTATTTTCCTGTTTCTTCTTCAGGCGGGTGCCTTGGATCTATTGAAGGAGCTGCGTAACATCCCCATGAGTCTGGAACTGCTGCAGGTACATCTGCTCTTTCACTGCCAGTTAAGGAGTCAGACGGCGTTCTTCTGACCTCTGACCCCTGTCCACAGTCCACCAGAATTGGCATGTCCGTCAACGCCATCCGCAAGCAGAGCACAGACGAGGAGGTGACCTCCCTCGCCAAGTCCTTGATCAAGTCCTGGAAAAAGCTTTTGGGTAAATTATTATTCTTTATGATACTTGGACATAGAAAAATACAATTAAAAACTTATATAGCAATACAGAGTATACAACTACAGATAAAGATGGCTGTGACTAGGATGACAAAAACAACACACAAAAAGAGACAAAAAAGTAGGATTTCCATCAGTCTTTTACTACGGAGCCCGTGTCCTGACATCAAAAAATTAAAATATATCTTGTTCCCACAAGATAATATTGCGTTCCCTCGAAATGATTAACTCGTGCGAACAAAAAATTATTTACAACGGACTTTTAGGGCCACCAAAAAAAAGTAAAATTAGGAGATTTTAAGTCGTAAATTTATGAGAAAAAACTTGTAAATTTACGAGATTTTAGTGGAAGTGACCATACAGAGCAGCAGGTGAACGCCGCGCAGCAGCAGAGCAGACCGACTAAACTCAACTGAACAGGTGAGCTGAATGTTTATTGATAACGTGGCAAATGTTTAGAAGCTCATTTGTTTGATTTACGACTTATTAATGTTTTATTTATTGATTGGCGGCTTGCAGAATCTCTGCAACCCGATGAAGCCGTCGGTATTTCTGCAGATGTCCACTTCAATCCTTTCTTCCACCAAAGACCAGATCTCTACGTTTGTGTGACGCCTCCGTCTGAGGAGGAGGAGCACTTTCTGGCATTTTCTAAGTTCTAATGCTAATATAACAGACTATTTTCATTCCTCTTCATTGTTTTATGAGGGCTCCAGACTAACTTTTTTCACTAGGAGCACAGTGGCCCCTAACTGAAAATTTTAGAGGCACAACCAGAAAATTTAGGGGCGCATACCGTAAATCAACATTCTAACCAAATCTACTAATTTCCACTGTATTACTAATAAATACTTTAATAATAGATGCAGAAATTACAATGTGCTGTTTGAGATTCAGTGTCACATTTTATTCTGCACTTTTGAAGATGCACCAAGAAGGTAAACTGACAAAAGCATCGCTGTCATGACAGTACAAATAGTTAAGAAAACGGATGGAAATTTATCTTTGTGACACCAAATAGGTGCAGCCAAGATGCACAACAAGCGTGTTTGAGATCACCCAGGTGAACTCAACGCTGCGCAGATCACCTGGTGTGTGACCTATATTTTTGTTTTTGCTCCAATATTAACTGTCAATCATCACAAAAATATCGCGAGAAAGGGGTGGGAGCAAGGGGCAAACCTACCCGGACACAGCTGGAAACTGAACTGACTGAAAGCTGCCCTACAGACTACAATACAATGCATTATGGGACATGTGTCTTGATGGTTTTTGTAGTGGAGTGAGTAATTAAAATAATTTAAAATACCAATTCATTAAAAAAGGCTACATACATCACAAAACATTAAAATAATCATAAAATCTATAATAACACATATAATACTAAGGGGGAGAAGAATATTAAAACTAAATTGAATGTTAAGGACAACTCCATCTTCCTGTTCTCCTTCAGTCTTGCTGCAGATTCGCTTTCATCTCACCCCCCCCCCCCCCCCCCCCCCCCCCCCCGCCTGGTGTCCCCAACGATCCAGGCGAGCCGCCGGTTCATCTCAAACACGTCTATCGTTGCATTTTCCCCACGTATTTTCAGTGTGTCTAAAACTAATGTTGTTGTTGCTCGCACGTATTTAAAGTTCAAGCCCCGTTAGCTGTCACGCATGTAGGTGTGGGACATTTATTCTCCTCAGCTGACCCGACTCCCGCGGGACGGTGTGCTGCCGTAACAACCGTGCATAACCGTTTGATGCGCCGCCGTAACCAAAACCTAAATCTTCCTCCGGTTCTGTGCGTCTCAGAGAAAAGTTCAGCACGGACTGCATGTATTTAGAAAATTACGAGCGAATTCCCCCTTCCTCATATAACCTCATAATAGGGTGAGGGGGTGGGGGGCTTAGCCTGCGATGAGCCTTGGGGGGGGGGGTTTACTAGGCAGTGACCCCCCTCCTGTGGTTGCCGTATGGAGTGGGCCCCCCCTCTTTCGGTTTTATTTGCACCTTAGACATGTAGGGCCCTTGGTAGGGGGGGTGCTTGGACATCACTGCCAGCAAGCAGCGGATGTCCTCCTAGCACCCTACCCGCCAATTTTAACCGCACCTTAGACATTTAGGGCCCCTTGGTGGGGAGGGTGAGGGGACGTCACTGTGAGTAATCAGGAGACGTCCCCTTAGTGCCCTACCCGCCAATTTTAACCGCACCCCCCTTAGTACACACACCCCTCCCCCCTCAATATATACATCCCAACATAAACACACACACATGCACACACACACTCTCTCAAACACACATACACGCACACACATTTTGCAAGGAAGGTGGGACCTAGGACCATCTGTCCCCTGCCTCTTCCCTGGTGGGGGGTACGGGCCCCTTTGCAACGGCGGCTGTGTCCCCGGGGTGCCGGCTTCCTGGGCCCGGCGGTGCTCTCTCCGCGCGGTGGGGGGGTTCACATTACATCTGAGCCGGGGGTGTTCGTGTCCCTGGGGGGTGGGTTCTGGTCCTTGCTCCTGAGTGCTGGGCCCCGCCAAATTTCCAACTGTGGCCGAGCCTGGTCGGGCCATATTTACAACACCCCTTGTGGGCCCTCTTTTTTCCCTGGGGTTCCCCCCTTCTGGGCGGGGGCGGCGGGCCCCTGCCTCGCTCCTCCCTGGACCAACCGTGGGCCGGGCGGATGGCTGCCTGGAGTGCGGAGTGGGTCTCCCTTGGGGGGTCCTGGCTCGTACCTGGGGTTGGGGCGGGGGGATGCCCGGAACTCCTGGGTGGTGGTGGGGTGCTCGTCTGGGGCTGTGGGCGTCCTTCTCCGGTGGGGCCCTGCGTTGGGTTCTCCCGGCGCGGCGGGGGGGCTGCTCTCCTGGTTGGGCTGGGGCGGCGCCCTCTTTCCCTCCGTGCCTCCCTGCTCTCTGGCTCTGGGGGCCTTGCGGCGGCCCTGCTGGCCCTGGCCTGGGTGGCGGGCTTGGTCGCCCGGGGGGCGGTTGTTCCCTGCCGGTTCCCGTGTGGCGTTGGGGGGATTCCGGCTGCCGCTGCTGGTGCGGTGGGGGTCTTGGGGTGGGGATGGCTGGGCACTCTCCCTCCTTCTTTTCACGTTCCACCATCCATTTTAGAAGAACATAAACACTCACCTGAGCACAGGTGTTAGCTCAACAGACTGAATGACTGAAATATTTCACACTAGTTGGTTTTAAGGCATAAGTATGCGTGTGAACACTATCTGTTTTGTGTACATGTCGACAGGTGGACATTTTTGCAACTAACAGGTGTGTTTATAACATTTGAGTGTGTGTGTGGACAGGCTCCGCCCTTTTTTTGTTTGTTTTTTTTTTCATTTGAACCTTACCATAATGATTAACAACCAGTAAACTTGCTGCTTTATGCTGCTTCATGGTCTTATCCCCCTTCCCCTCCTATTATCACCCCCTACCCCCCCTCTCTCTAACGTCCCTCTCTCTTCTTCCCCTCTTTCCTTTTCCGTCCGGTCCAACACCAAAGATTTTCAGACATGTTTGAAACTAATAAAGTTTGGCCTCAATTACAAAAGGGGTTTATTCAGACATACCTTTGGTTTGTCTGAAGATTAATAACCCCTCTTGTTAAAGTAAAATATGTCCAACCCAAGAGGCCCTCAGCTCTCATCTGTCTGCCTAGCTGTTGGACAGGACAAGTTAAAAAAAAAAAAAAAAAAGAAAGAAAATTACGAGCGAATAAATTTGTTCTAAAGGAAAGTAAGGAACTCCTTAATGTGGTCCGGGGAGGGAGGGGGCTGTCAGGTTTCCTGCTTTCAAACCCTGTCATTGTCACGCCCCCCAAGAGTCATATACCCCACTGTGATTGGTTGGTCAGCTCCGCGCACGACAATGAAACAGTGTCATTCATACAAACTGGCGGGCTGCAGTAACATTAAACCTTCATATTAAGGCGGGGACCGCAAAATATCGTCTTGGGGGCCGCAAATAGCCCGCGGGCCGCGAGTTTGAGACCCCTGCTGTACACTCTGGCACTGGTACACTAGCCGCAGGTCGGAAGAACGAATCAATAGTTCGCTTACCCATAGCTCAGACGCACATATCAGGTTGTGATGATATTTGTCTCCGTTTCCTTCCCACAGATGTTTACGCGCACTCGATTATCTCTAGGCCCCTCCCCCTACACGCATTTTAGCCACTCACAGTGGCTTTCCCTATTCTTCTCACACGCAGTGGCCGCCTCACACACAGGCATCACGCGAGAGTGTACGTGCTCGCGTTTCATGAATAGGTGCGTGAGTGTGTGTCTCTGCCTGCGTGCGTGTGCGCTCGCATATCATTGATTATTTCATTGATCATTGACGTGCCCCTTCCACGTTTAATGTATAAAAAAATACGGAGGGTGGGGGAGGCAAATTTACTGGTAGCACATGAGCGACTGGATGTAAAATTCAAATTCACACTCTCAAATTTTGGTCGCAAAATTCGCACTCTGGATCCCTGTTTATGCTGAAACGGGACGTTTCGTCTGTAGGAGGGGGCGTATGTAACACAGTTTACTTCCGCATTGGTGTTGGGATGACAGGTTCATGACGTAAGGTGACAAATGAACTTCAGGTTATGTGAATGAAAAGGAGAATAAAGGCTGCAGCAGCGGTCCTCTACACCCAAACGTGTCTCTGAGCTCCTTATTTTACAGATGAAACTCCGCTTTACCGACACCGAACCCTGGAAGGCCGGCTCCACGTACAATAATCTGATTTTGAGTCGCCAAAAGGTTCAGAATCTCTTTGTTTTTAAACTTATCCGGAAATAAAGCTTCACAAAAGGCTCCATATATTTCATCTTCAAGCTGGGCTCCGATAAACGGAAAACTTTAGTGTTTTTTCCTCGTTGATCTATGACTTTTTTCTCGTAAATTTACGAGATTTTAAGTCATAAATTAATGAGATATAAACTCGTAAATTTATTCGTTTTATCTCGTACATTTACGAGATAAAAACCCGTAAATGTACGACTTAAAATCTCGCAATTTAACAGTTATGACCTTCTTTCTTGTAAATTTACGACTTAAAAGTCGTAATTTAAAAAAAAAAAACGTTTTGGGTAAACTGGCCCTAAAACTCCAAGTCATTCATAAACACGGATATGCTCTCCGTTCAATCTCTGTTCCGTCTCAATGAATATAAGAGAAATATCATAAGATTTATGATACCTAGGCTTGCTGCTTTGCCATACGATTCACCGGACATAGCTCCCAGCTCCGCCGTGGGGCTCTTTTGCTTGTCATGCCGGCATTCGGGCAGCTGGCTGGCCGGTAGACAGACATTTCTGTCTGTGTGTGTCTCATTACATTGCATTGAAGACACAGAGGATGTTTAGAGATCAGATTGATTTATTTTAAAAAGCACAAAAGCATCAGGAGCAAAAGCCTGTCTGCAGTCTTTCCATCCATTCGTTAATTCAGTTTTTTCCACCAGATTTTCTGTTGAATTGGTTTAAATTCGTTTAATAATTGTTTAATAAACATTAAACAATTTGATTTTTGTTTAGCATTTCAGCATTTTAAATGCTGCAGCAGTGATTAAGCAAAAGTGTTTCTTCTGCTTTTATAATTCCAATTCTGTAGATGTTGCTCAGAATTGGTTGTTTTGTGGAGTCTGTTTTGCGCACAGAGCTCATATGGGATTTATTGGTGTTGGTGATGCGGTTCACACGGAGCTCCTCGTGGGCACCGTGGGGGGGCAGATCCATAATTGGATTCCTGGTTTCCAGCTCATGCCAGCAGTTGCTGGAAAAATGCCGTCTGTGTCTGTCTGCTGTAACAGTCAGAAAAGAGGTGGCGACTGTATATGTGAACTGGACTGAGTGGCCCCTCCCCCTTGGCGTTCCAAACAGGAAGTGGCTCCAAGACGCCAAAATCCCATAGACTTCTGTAGATAAATAAACAGCTGTTACTGTCGTTCTATTGGTCAGAAGAACCGTTCTGGATCTGATACCTTTTTTTTTTTTTGTAACCTTGTTGATAATCCTCTTTTATTCATTTCTTTTTTTTTTTTATTTCAAGTTATAAACTGACCTACCAGATACCTAAATAAAAGTAGGTGGAGCCTGCTGGCCTCCACATCAAAAACATTTGGCAGATTTTATTTAGTCTGCTTTCAAATGGTAGGGGTGTGGCCTTCCAACAAGCTCACTCCTGATTGGCTAGAAGGATTGTGAGAAACCTCGACTCAAACCACTGTCTGTATTTAAAGGTAAACTTTAGCATTTTTTTTAAACTTCAGAAATGCCAGGGGAGCATACATATTACATGCATTTCACATAAAAACATTCAGGTTTCTACAACTTTCATACAAACATACAGCTTTCTGGTTAAGACTTTAGAGATGTTACTGAGATACATTTCAAACTGTTTGATTAACACAGGGAAAAAATAGAAGATGAAGAAAATTTGCATTTATGATTATAACATTTGCCAAATAAAATAATAAGATTAATTATGAGATTTTTATTTGAGTCCAAGTTTTTATTATGAAATGCAAAACTTATATATTCACACTTCAGAGT
The DNA here is from genome assembly GCF_053564925.1 of Oryzias latipes. Taxonomy (NCBI): domain Eukaryota; kingdom Metazoa; phylum Chordata; class Actinopteri; order Beloniformes; family Adrianichthyidae; genus Oryzias; species Oryzias latipes. Next base: position 34,392,113 of record NC_136253.1, read on the forward strand.
AAAGTTGGGGTGAATATGATTTCTAATAAATTGTAAACACTTTTTCCAAAAAATTCTAATTTCAGTACAATTCCAAAAAAGATGGTTAATTGTTTCTGGATGTTCTTTTTGCCAAATGATCAATTGTTTTAATGTATCTTAGCATGAATTGATTGGTGGGGTCAATTTTGTGAATTATTTTAAAAGAAACATCTTTCATTTTGTTATTAATCATACATTTTTGGGTCACACTCCAGCCTTTCCTCCAAATACTGTCGGGAAGAAAAGGTCTCCAGTAGTTTTTGGAACATGGTACAGAAATGACATCCCTTTGAAACAACACATGGATTATTTTTGTTGTTCTTGTGGGTCGGGGTAAAACACATTTTTCCTGTGGTGGTGTCATTTTTTCATTGAGAATCGGACCACGTGAGTGTGACATCATCCATAGGAAAACCGTTTTTACATTGGAGCCACATGTTTTCAGTAAGCAGTGATTTGTCCGACTTGTTTGGAGTTTCTATGGCAATTTGACGGATAATTATGGCAATAAATTCTGTCTTTGCCCGTTTTTGAAATTGTTCATGACTGAATAGTGTTTTAACTATTTTTCATATGGCTTCTTCCCTCTAAGGACTGATGTGAATAATTACAAATAAAAAAGTTTAAACTTGGCATTAAAGCTGCAACCAGACAGCAAAAATGGTTCAGCAGTCCCTCATTTGATTCAAAAAAGAAAATAACTATTATTTAAAAATGTAAGTGTGTTAAACTAACTTTTGTAGGTATTTTTTTTTTTTTTTTTTTTTTTTTTGTTTTTTGGTCAACTTTAATAACCAGAGTCAATATCAACACTTTAAGTTTACAGGTTCTGTATGAAAAGTGTTCCTCTGTTTGTTTTTGTTGATTTTTCTCTCTCCACTTCTGTAAATTCAGATGAACCTGGAGGTGGAGACAAAGCTTCAGAGGAGAAGAGGAAGGAGCAGACCACCCCGGTGGTTTCTCCATCGCAGGGAAGCCCCGAGGCCAAAGAAGAGAGGTAGCACGGAGCCGCCGTTGACCCCCCCCCCCCGGGGTTCAGCCCTGTTTAGGATAAAAGCTCATGGAATTGTCTGGTCATTTCAACAGCAGCTCCAGCAGTAACTTCAGCAGTCGGAGCGACACCACTGAAGTGGCGCCCAACTCGCTAATCCACAACTTCCCTCGCGCCCCGAGCACCTCCGACTCCATCAGGCTCAAGTGCAGAGAGATGCTGGCCAATGCTCTGCAGACTGGAGGTCATCCAGTTCTCCTCTGTCGGCTCCAGCTCTGCTTTCGTTCGTGTGTCTTCAACTCTTTGTTCTTTCTCTTACAGAGGATTACATTGCTATCGGTGCTGACTGTGAGGAGCTGGGAGCGCAGATCGAAGAATATATCCTTCACATTTGAAAGATTAGAATCTGAAGGTTCACGCCAAACAAAGATGGAGACGATTATCGCTGAACACGATGCTCCCTTTTGGTCGCTTGAGAAAGAAAACCAGAGGTTTTCCAAAAAGGCTCTTTATTTTTAAATCAATAAAACAAACAGAAACGACGTAACTCGGCATGGTTAGGACTTTATACAACAAACGCCTGATGTGATTCATTTCCTCATGATAAATGTCAAAACAATCTTTTTTTTCTTGACCCGTCGCCACGCATCTTTCAAGAGTTCAAAAACACAGACATGAAATACAAGAACCGCGTGCGGAGCCGGATCTCGAACCTGAAGGACATGAAGAACCCAAACCTAAGGAGGACCGTTCTCTGCGGGAGCGTGTCTCCGGAGCGGATGGCCAAGATGACCGCCGAGGTGCGTGGACCCCCGTCCTCACGTCCCGCCAACGTTTTTGCTCCGAGAGCTCGCGTTGTTTCGACGTTTGTCTGTAGGAAATGGCCAGCGACGAGTTAAAGGAAATGAGGAAGAACTTGACCAAAGAAGCCGTCAGGGACCACCAGATGGCGACCACCGGGGGCACTCAGACCGACTTATTCACCTGCGGCAAGTGCAAGGGGAAGTGCTGCACCTACACACAGGTGAGAACTGCTGAGGCCATCGAGGGACCGCGCTGAAGTCCAAGAATGACGTCTTTGTGTTCTGTGTGCTTGCTCAAAGGTTCAAACTCGCAGCGCTGACGAGCCAATGACCACATTCGTCTTCTGCAATCAGTGTGGAAATAGATGGAAGGTATGTTTCTGCTGAGTCAGCCTTTAGCTTTTATTTCATTATCGCTAAAACAATTTGTCTTTCAGTAACTTTTTCATGGAAAAATACGACCCTGTTAAAAAAAACAAGTAAAAAAAGCTCATTTCTCAGGCTACGTTATCTGCACCACTGCAGGGCTTAATGCTCAATTACGATTTTATGAAAAATTACGATTTTCTTTTTTTTTTTTGCAAGGCCGTTCACATTTCCAATTAAATCTGAACTTTTGTGATCTGTGACCGTGAAATGACCCAGAATGGACCCACATGCGCAGAAGAGTACTCAACGGGGTAGTAGCTAACGTTAACAATGGACGTCAACAACAGTGTTGTCAACAGCGGAGCTCTTTTTGCATCATTACATTTATTTTCACAAAGGAGCCAGCACAATTACAATCTTCTCATTTTAAGAAGTAAATAAAAAAGGAGGATAGCGAGGTTTTTGGCCATGGCGTTTTGTGGGGCAGTGTTAGCCAAGTCGGTACAGAGAAACCTGTGGGTGCGGAGTCGCAGCCTGGAGCGGTGGGATACTGATGTGAGGAGCCAGGATCGTCTGTAGCCACGCTCGGCCATTTTGCTGGAAATGTTTTCAAGAACCGCCCGGTTGTTGCGATAAGAGCCCTGGAGTTTGGCCTGAATAGAGCGGTCACCCCAAATATGAATCCAATCGGAGACCTCGCTTCCCTTTTACTGACTGGTCTCAGCAGCATCGTCCGCCATGGTTGATGTTTATGTTCTCGTTCCCGCCTAATTCAAAGCAGAATGATGACGTTTGTAGCGTATCGATGGCGTACAGGTCGGATTCGTGTGGCCTGGCCGTTCAGACGAAGGTCACGTTTGAGAATATTGGATACGTATCGGATTCAGGACCACATACCCAAGTGGTCTGGGTCGCATTTGAAAAGATGGGATCTGTGTTGTTCAGACTGTCATGAAAAGATCAGATACAGGTCGCATAGGGGCAAAAAGATCGAAATAGGGTCGTTTCAACCTGCAGTGTGAATGTAGCCTCTGTTACACAGAATGGTTCAGTCCATTTTGGGTTTAAGGATATAGTTTTTTTTAGAAAAACATCATACAGCTCTTAGACAAAATAATTTCAGTGTTTCAGTCGGAAAAGACGGATCAAAAATCGGATTCACTAATTTCATTCAGATTCGCTGTTTCCTTTAGACATTATAGTTCAGCTGTAGCTGACTTTAAACGTCTATTATTGGGATTGTTTAAACATCGATTCTTTACATTTATAAACTGTTTTTGTTTTGTTTTTTAGGCAAAAAACTTTTTACGTTTGTTTAAATGTAAGAATTCACAACTTAAAGGGCCTACATGCTGCTTTTCTTAAGCCTTTAGATCAAACTATACCCATGTATGTGATTATATGTCATCTTTGGCACACTAAAGAACCATTCTTTTCCTACCTGGAAGTAATACGACTCGATCTCAGGCTCCGCCTCTCGCTCCTAGTGGGCGTTGCCCATTTCATGCCCATACTATCCACTTTGATCAGGTTAACTAAGCAGATGTCTGTGAAGTTGCGATCGGACGGAAAGTCGATAAACTAACCATTACTGACGAGTCGGCTCTTCTTTGGTGAGGCTGAACAAACTGCCTGAAACTTCTTTTTTGCCGCTCAGAAGACGTTGTCTTGTGCAAAAGGCGAGCCGCCGCTGGTTCCAAACACCGCTTTGGGGTTGTTGTCTTATGCAAGGATTAAATATTATGATACACTTAAAAGTTTAAAAAAGTTGTTTTTGTATGGTATAGGCCCTTTAAATAATAAAAAGTCTGGCAATCAAAAGTAAAATCAAGCTGATAAGCAGTGACATGAAAAATATTTTCCTCTGATGTCTTATTTCTGTGTCATTTAAATAGAATTCCTCAAAAAATTCATGTAAATATTAGAAAAATATACAAGTATAACAAAAATGTCTTTATACTATTAAGGGCAAAAATATGGCGTCACTCATTTGCCGAATTATAAACCTGCTAAATATGAACATTTTACGTCGACTATTTACGATTCCACTGTGTTCTGATGATGACAACTCGGAGGATTTATAGCAAAATAAACGCATTTATAAAATGCATCGTGGTCTATATTCGCTAATATGGTGAACATCGATGCACGCTCGTTTTTGCAGAGACTTCTGGGAAATTTCCAGAACACTGGATTGATTTTGGCATTGTAGGCTGTGTCCGAATTCCCGCCCTAACTACTAAAAAACCAGATATTATAAAAGCAATTCGGACATTATGCTCATTATTTATTTATTTTTTTTAAATGGCAGGTATGACGTCATTGATTTCTCGCCGTTAAAATGTAATTAATATGAACGCTTTACGACGATTATTTATGAATCCACTGTCTTCTGATGATAAAAACATTGATGATTTATTAAAAAAATGCATTTAAATTAGGTCTGCACAATATACCGCAAATTTATCGTTATCGCAATATCAAGCTGTGCAATATGCATATCGCAAAAGACAGCAAATTTGCAATAAATGGTTACCTTAGATGTGGCCAAGCAATCTTATAGCATGTAGTATGGATTGAAAAAAATCCCTTTCTGCATTTGACCAATCAGATGGACCCCTTCACGTTGTTAACTAATCGGATGGCGCCCTATTATGTTGTATGTTCGCCTCCTACGTCAACAAGGGTCATTTGTAGTATAATTTTGAAGCTGTTGTAATGGAATGGGAATAATATTTTTGGTTGTTTTGCTAATTGTTTATATACCGCAAATTATATCGTTATCGCAATATTAATCACTGATATCGCATATCGCGAGTTTTCTTCATATCGTGCAGCCCTAATTTAAATACATTTTTTTGGCAAAAATTGTTCTGACGCAATGCATTGTGGTCTATATTCGGTGATCTAGTGAGCATCGGTGCACACTGCCTTTTTGCAGAGACTTCTGGGAAATTTTCTAGGACACTGGATTTCGGAATAGTAGATTCAGACACCCTCTGTAGTTTACTAAGTGCACCAAGCATCGAGGGACGAAGCCAAATGCTCAAAACCCAACTTTTTTAAGAAACAAGAAGCTGGAAAAACCCTCTTTCCTTTCCTTTTTTTTTTTGACTCTCTTTTACTGCAGTTCATGGTTCATTCTTAATTCCTTCATGTGTTGTTTTTGTGCGTTCCAGTTCTGCTGAAGCTGCTGGCTCCACCCACAACTCGCTGCAAAGTAGCATAATTCCTGGACCAGGTTCTGTCTATCTGCAAGAGACCAGAGCTTAGTTTTCGTAGTCGGTGGTACCTGCAGTGCCATACAGAGATGGTTACCATTGGAGGGAAAAACCATGTTTATAGATGGAGCTTACCGTCACTCCTCCAAATCCCTTTACCATTGTTATTCGTTGTTTCTCGCTGTCATATATATATGTATATATATATATATATACACACATATATATATATATATATATGACACCAGTCTTGTCTCATACTCTTTTATCATCTTTTGTATATTTAGTTTTAACATTTTTAACCATGTTTTTTTTTGGCTTTTCTGGCTGAGCAATGTGTTTTATTTAATTCCCCCAATAAAGTGATATCCATTTGATTAACAAGTGCTTTTAATGGCCTTTCTTTTAGGAGAAGCCTCAATGTAAATGTGGAACATTGTGAGAATAATGCCAGGAAGGCCCTGAGAGAGAAAAAACATTGAGTGTGTGGGAGGATACATTTGTAATTGGTGGAATATTCATCACATCAAAGCGAATGCGGATGTATGCATATTAATCTGTCTGGAGACGGGGAGACGGCGCTGGTTGGATCCTGGAAGATGCTCGATTGTTCCCCCATTCCCTGGAGCCGTTTTAATTGCCAGGTGCAGCGGCTTTGTGCCGCCGAGCCGCTGGCTGTGCTGGTTCACCTCAGTCTGAGCAGAACCCAGAGGACGTCCAGCAGGAGGAAACCCGTCCAAGAGGTCCAGACGTCTGAACCCAAACAGCAAATGTGTATTTTTTTCTAAATCCTTGAATAAATCCTGGTTTTCTAAGTAAAAACGCATTTTCCCAGCATTCATTTCACATATTAAAGGAGAAAAAAAATAGCTTTGATTTTTTTTCCTGTTTGAGCTATAATCTTATAAAATTATTATTACTATTTTTCTTTTTCAGATTACAAAATGATATCCAAAAGATAATCTGTTGGCTTGTTAGAATAAAAAGATTTTTGTATTGAGAAGCTTTATTTGTGGCGGCAAACCATCCGCCCTAAAAACCACGATGACCTGACAACCTGTGTAAACACGGGTCAACAAGTTTAGTGTAAAGATAATAAACAAAAAGGAATTTAGACGATAAGAATGGGAGGTTGAGAAAATTCTGGTTCAAACTTATTTTTTGCAACAAACGCTTTGGGTTTTAATAAACTTTTTTGAAGTTTTTGTCAACTACAGCTCCTCGAGGTAAATGAGGATTTTTATCTTAGGTCAACTGTCCAGAGTTATGAGAAAGAGGCGTGTCCAAGCAGGTGGAAATGGGTGGAGGAGAGTTTCAGGTGTCATCAAAAAGGAGAGAAAAGGTGTAGACGGCTGTGGAGAGAGCAGCCATGTTGGCTTAGAGAGACAGGAAGTAACAGATGAAGATGCTGAGGTTCTCTTTGGGACCAGGATGGATCAGGAATGAATCCATCAGATGATGGTGGATGTTCTGGAGATAAACGCAGGGAAGCAGATGGGGACGGTTTGAGAGGAGGAGGAGGAGGAGCAGTGATGTTGGTGAGGAGGTCACTGTCATCAATCTGTTTACTGGTTGCATTTCTGCTTTTTTTCTATTTGTTATTTTACCTCAAATGTGTGTTTGTTTGTTTTTTTACACAGCTCTTGCATCGGGATCTAACATTCAATCAGAACAGATTCCAATTTACGAAGCGGACCTTGAATGTTTCAAACCAGCTGATGTGGTCAAGTCTCTGTTTTCCGGTTGACCGAACCCACTTTTACTTTGGTTTGACCCTGAAACAACATTGAAGGGAAATGGAAATTCACAAAAGACATGAAATTCGTTACAGAGTTTCCTTATTAAAAAACCTCAGAACTGCTTTGTTAAAAAGACCAACGCCGCATATGTACACAAGATCCCTTATTCAGAAAAAAATACAGTATTACCATTGATAAAGTATTTGAAACACGTTTGGTTTTCATACTAATTATCATTATTTTAGAATGGTAACTGATTGTCAGTTCATTTCTTAAGGATAAAAATCAAATCTGGTTTTATGGGGAAGACAAAACTGCTGGTTCAGTTTCTGTTCAGAGAAAATGTTGACGAAGCTTCCAAAAAGGAAGAACTAAAACATCTATAGAGCTGCTGGATGGACTTTTGGTTTCAGAGCAAACAGTAAACCCAAACTGAGCAGAGAGGAAAGAGTACATTAAAGGGGAGGCTCATGTAAAAAAAATAAAAAAAAATACCTGAAAATCCCTGGTGGAGGAGCTATCATAATGTGGGACTACCTTTTTTTTTATTAAGTATTTTATTTAACTATTTACTAAAATATTTTTACAATGAGTTTAAAATTATTTTCTAAATCAATTTTCTTAAAGTCTTGTGGATTCATAGTTAAGTTAAAAAACTTTTACCAGGAGAGATTAGTGAATATAGATCACAGTGCACAATAATCATTATTAAATAGCAAAGAGTGTAACTTATATTTGTATTGATTAACCTCTGCTTGATTAAAAAAGTATTTTTTTGTCTTTATTTAGGCCGGAAAAAGACAATTAATGGAAAAATTCTCTAGCACCAATGCCAAATGTGAAATTTGGTTTAGTGACAAAAACTCCTCCACAATCAGTAAAATTATTGTGCTTTATTTTATCTTAGTTGAAATGCCCACAAGTCATTATTTTCTCAGAGTAACAGAGAAAGAAATCTAACCCATATACTGTAAACATTCACATTATTTGATTTCTTATGTATTCTTGAGTAAAGTCAGCACAAAATAACACATTTTATATAGTAAACAAAAGAAAAAGACAAAAAAAAAACAGTTATAGGCATCACTCCAAACCATTGGCTTAGATTGTGTTTTGAGGTTGATCTGCACGGTGCACCCATCAGCTCAAATTGCACATAGTAGGTTAAGGTTAAGTCTAAGACAAGTGCCACCCCGGTTGGCCAAAAATTCCTATCCCAAACTCACCCATCCTCGTATGCCTCTGCAAGTAAAGAAATGTGCTGTCGCCTCCCTCTGCACTGCCAAAGCGTGATGTCACCAATCAAGACGCCATTGTTTGTTTGGCCAATGAGAGGGGACGGCTCCAGTAAACTGGCTTTCTGCTGCAGTTCATAACCTTCATCGCATCAATCTGAAAACCAGCGTTTCCCATCAGAAAGATGTCATGAAACTGGATGTCAAGGCACTTCGCCACGTGAGGATCTTGTCTTTGTGTGTGACACGTTTTGTGAGGCAACAAAGTAATTCAAAGAAAACTAGTTATGCAAAAAGTTTCTCACACTTGGCAACTCCAATTTGTAGTCATTGGAAACACTCGTTGAGCACATGAACACAGCTAACCTGGTCTGACCCGCACCCCCTACCGTCAGATATTTCATCTTTTTAAGACACACTTTTATCGAACATTAAGGTCTGTAATTTCCCATCATCTCCATGTTCCACAAAAAAAGAAATCTTGCAGTTGGGTGTTGGGTTTTATCATCCTTCTCTGCTTTATCTGTCAGTTAGAGTGAAATATGCATCATCACCATCCTCAGAAGCCACCAAATCCCTTTTGGGGGTCATGATCGGTGTAGTCATCCCTGTTGGGTGACGGTGAGGTTCACCCAAAACACACATGGGGACAATTTAGAGACACCAATTAACCAATGACAGGGGTGCTCAAACCGGGTGAAGGGAAAATGTGTGATACTTTTCATTTCTTGACAAAGAACAGATATGTATCTAAATTCTTTTATTTCTTTTTCTATTTTTTTAACCAAAATTACAGTAAATTTCACATTTAAAGAGCAGAAATTAAATTGAGAAAATGTGTGGAAAAAACTAATTTGGCCAGCATTAAATCTGAGTTCAGATGAAATGCTATATATTATGTATTGTCAAATGCTCACCGTAAACTTCTACATTTGAATTATGTAAACAACAGATAACACAAACAGTTGTCCGATTCAGACGAACGAACGACACGTTTACGACGGCTAATTTAGCCAATCACATTTGAGGAATCGACACACACTTCTTAGAAAGTGCTGGAGGCTGCATGTTGCTCATTTTCCGCCAGTGGAATTTTGAATGCAGGCCAGTTAAAAAAAATAGGAATTTCTTTTCCTACTCGGTCTTGCCTGGATAACTGAAGGTTAGATAAATAAAACTTTGAGCCACAGGCCAGACTTTGGACATGCCTAACCTATGAAGCATGTTTTTGGACTGTGGGAGGAAACTGGAGTGCCCAGAGAGAACGTGCAAACTCCAGACGGAAAGGACCCAGCTGGGATTTGAACCAGCGCCTTCTCACTGTGAGGGCTAACCACTGCCCCACCGTGCAGCCCTGAATATTTATCAACCCTTGTAAATATATAAATAAAAATCACGTGGAGATTTTTCAAAAATATGAAAAATATGTTTGATTTTAGGAACTTTGATGTTCAGCCGGTAAAGCAGAAAACAGCAGGACATCATCAATATCATGTGGTCTAACCGGTATATTTCCACAAATACCTTTTTATTCCCGGTTACCACGTGAATCATGAATATTTCAGCGTCAGAGTCTTTCCGGGAAATATGTGTGATGGAAAATTACATGCCCAATAAATGAAGTATAAAGATTCAAAATGTGTTCGCTTTGACTAAAAACTCTCAAATTTGTCGTCTTCACAGTCAATAACTGCAAACACCGTCTCTGGTAAATACAGAATTATTGAAAATAATTGATACTTTATTCATTTGATTCCTTCTGTGGTTCTCACCTCCATCCGTGCTTCCTGTTCCCACTCTGTTCTATTGCCCCTCTATGACCCCAAATAACACGGTTTTCCACGACGCTCAGGTCCTGCATGAACTGGAGTTGCCAAGTCACCGACACAGGAACCAAAGTGTGAGGTTTGGTGACAAAACAAGGTAAAAACCAAACGATACCCCACAAAGCTGCCTGTAGCTTTTTGACTTGAGCTTTGATTTTCATACGCAGTAAAGAGAACCAGGCATTTCCACATAAAATACCCACAATTCCATGTTTTACTATTTACAAACTCATAAATATATATATATATATATATATATATATAGTCTACATCAGGAATGACCCCCCCCCCCCCCCCCACCACCACCACCACCCTACCTAAACAATCATACAAAAAAAACCAACAGACCATAAAAAAGTAAACACAAATAAAATAGAGTATTTCTATCAAAAGAAAGAAAACTGAAACGACGCGTTTTCATTTTCCTTTGGAGAGTTTTGCTTTGTTGATCTGAAGCAGTACTTGTGATGTTGAGCCCTCGGGAGATTTTAAGACCTGAGTGTCTTCGGTCAGGTGCAGATCACAACAGCTCTGAGATCCCTGGGAGGGGCCGGGCCCCGAGGCCCACGCCCCGTCTAACCCTACACTGAACATACAAAGGAAAACATCTTTTAAAAAAGGGATGCGGATTTTGGGGAAGGGGAGGGGGGGGGGGTACCGTCAAAAGGTGGTGTCGTCACCGCCCTAAGATTCGGGGGACTGCTCTGACAGGGAGTTGAGCAGGTTTTTGTGTGCTGAGGAGTTCAGGTAGCGGGGGTACGAGTCTCTTTGCATTAACGTATAGATCTGCAGCTGGGCGTCCTCGAACGTGTGCGAGGTGGGCTCCACCATGTTCCGGTTGATGGTCTCACGCACACGCGAGTCGAGGCTGACCTGGGAGGAGATGAGAGAAAATAGGAAGTAGAGACAAAATAGACCCCCCCCTCCGATGACCGTTTGATCTACTTACAAAGTGTTCCCCGTGGTCTATTCATTAGGATTATGTTGTTTTTAGCCAGATTCCCCCCCTAAAAAAAAAACCTGTGTCGACATAGTTTCTGCAGAGCAGCTGGAATTTTTTAAAAATTCACCTCTGTGTTGTGGGCGGGACTGTTGGTGCAGAGCAACCCCACCCCCTCTTCCCCTCCCCATTGCAAAGAGCTAAATTGTTTGTCCTCCATCATCAAATAAATCCCCCAAGAACATGTTACAAACACCAAAACACCATTTTCATCCCGTTGGGTCTTTAAAAGAAACAATATTTTTTCTGTAAAATCCTCTCAAATGTCTCAATGTTCTAGAAAACAACACCGGATTTTAGATTTTGGCTAAAAACGGCATCCTCATGACTATAAGACCACTGGGAACACTTTGAAAATAGATCAAAAGATGATCACAGTGGGACTTTACTGTTCACAAAGACTTATTTAAACTAGTGTAACTACTTGTAAAGCTTTGTGAATATGTAGATTATCACATCTTGTTTTGTAGTTCTAAGTGTTTTCATCTGTTTTAGGATTTTTTTTCTAGTTTTTCAGCTGAAACAGCTGAAAACTGAAATAAACTGGTGTGTTTTCCGTTGTACTTTAAAACTTGAGTTCAGGAGAATTAAACATTTTTTAAACATTTGGATCCAGACTTTCTGTTCCCAGAGTCCAGTCTTTGGTAAAAGTGAAGCTAACAGGCTCAAACCTGTACTTTTTAGGTCTACTTCTCGGGCGTAAAAGTTTTATTTTGATATCATAGATCAGTCAATTCATGTATTTCATGCTTGCTTCAAAATACCCTTAGAGGAAATATGAAGTCCTAGATCACACAGTTCTAAGATCCACTCACAACCATAAAATTATGGAGTAAATTTACTACAAATGTGCAATTTAAAGAACATTTGGCCCAAAGATATAATTCAAACAGAACCATTTAATCCTATTTTGCCAATAAGAAGATCCTAATTCTTGGCAAATCCATTGTTTTTCATTTAAACAAACTCCATGAGAACCATGTCAGAATTGTGATCTGCCCACCTCTTTTGGCGACAGAATGGAGATGTAATCCTCATAGATGACCCGAGCCTTCTCCTCGATCATGCTCTTATTCGTCTCTTTGCTGAACTCCTCGCAGGCTAGCCAGAAGAGCATGTTCTCCTCGCTGAACTCGGTGCGAAGAAACTGTCGGAAGCAGTTCCTCCCGGCCGGGCAGCCCATGAGCTTATCAAACGACTGCCCCCACGAATGCACCTCCTCCAGGGTGGGCTTGGGACTGGAGGCAAGGAAAAACATTAAAGGGAAACAATGATGCACACTTAATTAATTTGATGTGCATGACGGTTTTTCGCATTGAACTGAGCTGACCAGTCTTCACAGTCTGCGGTCCCTTCTTTGACGTCATACGATGTTTTTCTGTTCCGGTCGTCCCGGTCTTCATTCCTGATGATGAAACAGACACAAAAACTCAACAAAAACGGTTCAAGCTTAAACCCAAACTTCACTTCAGGGATTTCCTGCTGCTCATGAACATTAAAGATGCTTAAGGGGGGGGTGACACGTCTAAACCAATCCATTTTTAAACTTTACACCGTGTTGTCGGATGAAAACGATTTTTTGTTAAAAGTCCCACTCCAACCATCTCTAGATCTATTTTCAAAGTATTCCCAGCGGTGGTTTAATTATGATGATGTCATTTTTAGCCAAATTTCAAAACATTTAAAAAGTCGTTTTCTAGAACATAGTTTCTGCAGAGTGGCAGGAGTTCATGTGAAACAACTTGCTGAGAGCTCTCTGTTTACACTCTCTGCCGCTAGCTTACAGCCGCTCACAACCCCAAGCTAACATGAAAGGTCCAACAGAATAGGGAGCAATGCCTGAGCTGTCCAGCCGTCCAGTTCGGATCCAGATTCCAGCTCAGACCAGGAAAACAAAGACGTTCACTGATCTGTTTGTCTGCAGGTGGAGGATCAGAAAGGGGCGGAGCAGGTAGACTGTGGCCCCGCCCAGCATATCTTCTACTTCACAAATACAATCTTTTTCATACTGCATTTCACATCTGCTTATGATTCACAACAATTTGAACAAAGAAATACTCAGAAATGCAATGTTAAGCTTCATTTGCTTTATATATGTCCTTTATGAGAAAAATGCCTCAGGAATGTGTTAAATTTACAAAAAAAAACATTTTCGTTGGAGTGGGTCTTCAACTTAAGTCATGTCCTGCTGCTGCAGGCATTGAAGATGCTTCTACACCAATCAATCCATTCTCATTGATCTTTAATAAAAGTCAAGACTGGGTCCACATGTGAAACAAGCCACAAAATGTTCAGGCTTAGAGAACTGCCTTTTGATTGAACTGCTGAAACGAATGCAGATTGAACTGATCTCTTTTCCCGGTGTCAATAAATGAGCTCATATCACTCCTCTGCTGTCTTCCCTTCATTGCCTCCCAGTCAAATTTAGAGCAGATTTGAAAATGTGACCCCTTATTCTTCATCTCGTCCTCTGAGGGGCCGCAAACCAAAAACGTGTGACTGCTGTAAAATCAGAGAAGAGCTTGTTTTCCAAGCAGTTGTTCCTCGTCTTTGGAACGCCCTCCCTTTGTCGTTACGACAGATCCACTCTGTTAAGTGTCTTAAAATACAGACTTTTATTCGGCAAAGCTTTTTGTTGGTCTTTACCGTGACTAAATCTTTATTTTATTTCGTTGGTGATAATTGTTCTAATTCCCTGTTTCGGCTTCATTTGATGCTCCCTTTTACAATTCTGAAGCACTTAACTGCTATAGAAACAAACATATACGTACTTGACAGAATTGAAACAGAAAATGTATCAATTAAAACAGGAAAACAAATGCTGCCTGTGCATGAAAATGTCTAAAAGCAAAGCATCAGTTTGCAGTCCTAGACTCAGTCTCATGGATGGCAGCTGCCTTCTTAGACTGAACTATCTGATAAAAAACAACTAGGACTTGTGACTGTTTACCTTTAAATGATCAAACGGATAAACGCCGTTCAAGATTTAAATAAAGCTTGCCTCGAATTAGAATTGATCTCAGACTCTTAAAAGAAAAAACACCTAAATGCTTTTTTAAAAAGCAGGGAGAGGCGTGTCTAAAACCTGACCACTTACGATTCAATTTAATAAACTGAAAACCTTTATCATTATTGTTTTAGGTTCTTAAAATTGATCAGATTTTGCAGAAATATTTGTCAACACATATCCATAGATGTATTTGTACACCATGCAAAAACAAAATTATTTGTAGATAGAAGTGTATTTATCATTTTATCTGAACTCTGCCCCAGATTTTGGCTCTTTGCTTGCAGGAGCTTGTCATCTGCTGAACGTCTCCGTTTTCCCTGTGTGGCTGCGTTGATTTAATCAGAAAAGAGCCTGAATCCTCATAAATAAATAATAGATAAGTCGGATTCTGATCTGTCGATATCATAGACGAGAAAGGAGCTTACACGGATATGCGGTTTAAAATTAGGTTGAGCCTTTTCCAAATGTAATGAAGCTGCTGCTGGGCGAACGTGCACATATTTCATGTGAATCTGTCAGGAGCATCAGGCAGAGGCTCGGGCCTGCTGTTGAGACGCAGCGGCTGTCTTGCGTGCAAAAATGTCGCCCATGCTGTGGCACAGTGAGCTTGAAGAAGACTTACCAGGAGCAGCTACAGCAGCAGCACCAACAGAAGCAGCACGCATTTGAGCCCCGTGGGTTGGCCTGGCCCGGCTGGTCCTGCTGGGCCGGTGCAGTTCCCCCCGCTGCCGACTCCTGCTGCACCGACATCTGCCTCTTTCGCATCTCCATCCGTTCTGATCCCATGGGCTGCAGTCAGGGGAGAGGGAGGCCAATGAGTGTTGATGTCAGGAATTGTGTGTAACTGAGATTTTATCGTGAAGGAAAAGCTCTTGGCCCGCAATGCATCAGTGTGATGGAAATGGGTGCCAGCGTAATGAGTGGAGCAAGGGCAGGATGAGCCGTGCTGCAGGCTAATATGACAACAGAGGTGATGGAAGTCTGAGATCCAGACCAGCAGTCCCTCCTCACCAGCATTTTACTTGTTAGAATTGAATCGATATCAATGACGGCACACCTATCTGGTATATATGTACCTGTGTTGGTATTTCCTGTGCAAAGGAAGCCATTTTTCTTCCAAAAATGTACACATAAAGGGGATTTTTTTAAAATATCCCACCTGCAATTGTTAAAGCAGTCCACATGGGGGTTTGTGAAGCTCTGTGCAGGTGTGTGTGTGTGGGGGGGGGGGGGGGGGGGGGGGTAATATAATTACACACCTATTTAGGATGTGAACTAGTCAAGCATCAGATTTGTATGGGCCCCCAGGCTGCATGAGGAATCACTGTGTCACTATTGTGACTGTAAGTCTCTGCGGTGTTCATCAGAACCCCCCCTCTCGGATGGTAGGCCTGTGGACAGTGGAGCTCAGCTCACAGAAGGACTTCTTGTCTGATTCTGGAAATGTGTCATCACCAGGTCAGACGCTGCCAAATCCTGTCAGATCGTTTATGTAACAGAGCTGTCGCTTCTGACACATGGCATCTTCCCGCCACTACCTGACACGGCGAGCCCTGTTCCAAACACATTTTGGGGGGGATGATGAGAGCGCGGGGCCTGCTGAAGCCGCAGCTCCGGAATCTGGAAACCGCAACATCCTCTCCATGAAAACAAAACCAGTTCCAAAATGGATCCGCGGTTTCACCTCCCCCCCACCCCCCACCCCAAATCCGAGCTGGCATCAGCATCAGCCGCAGGTTCCGCGCGCCTTGCCAAAATGACACATTTTACGCGTTGGGGTGTCGGGCGCTTCAGAGCTGACAGCATCGCAGTGCGCTTCGGGTTGACTCAACAGCTATAGCCGATGGAATTGGGGGGGGGTGGGGGGTGGGGTGATAGTATTCATTCAAAGAAAAAACCCAGGAAAACGCCAGCTAACCCCCACCCCCACCCTCCCACCCACTCTACAGCCTTGCAGCACAAACGTGAAGGACACCGGGATTAAAAAAAGGCTCCTGACTGAGCGGGTTCACATCCAAACCGATACAAGAGGCGCATCACAGCAGCGGGAAGTGGAGAACCGTGGCGCTCCATCTGCCCAAGACAACCGCCGAAAAGGCACCTAACCCTCTGAAGCCAAACATGCCATCAAAAACGACCAAGAAAACGCTCCGAGCACGAACACCATCACGCAGGGACGCGTCCCTGTCCAACAAATACTCACAATTTCACCATGTATGCACAGCACGAAGAGGGAAACCTGAGCCTTGATTACATCCGATGGAACATAAGGCTTTTTTTTCTCCTTCACCGACCGGCTGCTTCAAATCACTACGCATGCGTCCCCTCTGCAACCCGTAGTAGCCCAGTGACGAGAGTAAAATCCCGACAGTATGACACAGGTTCAGCTGCTGCCCTATCGCCCATCGAGCTGAAGGCGAGAGCGCAGAAGCAGAACATTCAAACAGGACATTTAAAAAATCTGTCGTTTTCTGTTCTGAGCATCTT
The DNA here is from genome assembly GCF_053564925.1 of Oryzias latipes. NCBI lineage: Eukaryota > Metazoa > Chordata > Actinopteri > Beloniformes > Adrianichthyidae > Oryzias > Oryzias latipes. The sequence continues at coordinate 34,408,815 of NC_136253.1, forward strand.
AAACGAGTGTCAGGAACCTAAACTTTCGCCTAATTCAATTTCCACGATGCTTACAAATGCATTAAAGCAGTACTGAGTAAATAAAAGTTGAGATTCTGTTGGCAGATTCATCCAAATCTGGGTCTAAAGTCGCTGTCTGTGGTGCTGAAACAGCTGATGGAGCATTTTCATCTCAATGACTGTCATTTTTTAGGTGTTCTTTGAATTTGTATTGCTTTGAGTTTCAGAGGGATCGCATGCACAGTGACGTGCGTGTGTATGCGTGTGTGTGCGCGTGTTTGTTAACTTTGTCCATTGTAAAAGCAGCAGTGAAACAATGCGAATCCTCTCCATCGAATCTGGACATCTGTATCACCCCCAGCCTGAATGAGAAAAGCAGAAATTATGGGCTGGATATACATCCTTAGGGTGTGCAGATGATGTTTGTTTTTATTTCGTATTATTTCCCTCATTGAGGATTGTGTGTTCTTCATCATCAGCAGAACAAAAACGACACTGCCACCTGAAGGAAGCAGTAAGAACAGCATGAACATCAAGATCTGAGAGGTGCCTTATTTTTCAGACACATCTTTGTTTTATTTTAATTTTATTCAGTTTCATTGCTTCCTTTTTATTCTTTTTAGGTTTATTATGTCACGTTGAGAAGAAATTTTTATGATGTTTTGGAATCAATCCGGTGTACATTTGAATATGAATTGTTACAGGCAGTTCAAAACTAAAAAGATATTAACACCTTTCTTTTCAAATTCCCTTCATGTCCGTCATTCTCTAATCAGCAGATGGCAGTCTGGACTCAGCACCTGTACATTCTGCAAAACTCCAGCCAGACACACCTTTTTCTGTCTGCTCAATTTGCTTCGCTGCTTTCATGCGGTTGCATTTCGGTGCCACATTGTTGGTCAAGATGCCTCCCGATGCCGTGAAAATCAATGTCACTTTCGAGTGGAACCACATAAATGTGAGCATGGAGACTCGATAGAAACCAGGTTTTTTTTTATGTCAGTCTGCACAGTTCCGGTGTTTTTGGTCTGATACTGCAAATATTCCTCATATAAACAGCTTTTTGTTTCTTTTAAGAGAAAAATACGTATATTTCCTTCAGTAAAGACTTGCTCTGTTTTATTGATATTCATAAGTGTTCAGAGCATTCAGACATCCTCATCCTCCCTGATTCAAATAAAGGAACTGTTACCTTCTCCCTTCATTTAACACCTCCTCTTGTGGTGGTGTTGTGTAACCCAGACCCACAAATAGGCTTGTGCGTTCCATAGACACACATGTGTGATGAATAATACTTGTGTGATTTAGCAAGGTGGTGCAGGAATGTCTGAATGAACAAGGTCACGCAGACGAAACAGGTGAATCCAATGTATTTAATGTTTTACGAGGCATCCAAAAATGTACTTTATGTTCAATCCCTGTAACTCAACATGAGAAGACTGGAGACGAGTGGCACTTTTTTATCATCTCATCAGGACCTCATGCTTCCCATGAGCATCTGTTTAGTCACAGCAAAACATCCTCTTTTCCCATCATTTCAAAGTGTGCTGATGAAGGTGCTATTTTCACACTAAATGTCATTCTCATTTTCATGAGGTGCAATCAGTGTCTTCCTCCTTGTAATCAACTTGTGGTGTCATCAGTTGTCTTTGGCGCACTCTAACCACCAATATAGAACCGAACTTCAAATTCCTGTCCTTTATGCAGACTGGCTTTAAATGATAAATATTGCGGTTTCAGGTGTTCAGAAAATATTTGAGAGCTTTTGCTCCTTACAAAGGTTCTGGGAGACAATGCAGGAGCCTGGCGTCCCATACAAAAAGATTCAGAGACAGTTAATGCCCCCAAGCTGTCAGACTACAGAATTCTTATTGGTACCTTCAATGATCCCTTGAAAAACCTAATAATACTGTACAGAACTACATACGTCTCTTTCAATGCTACTGTCATATGAGCGATAACTGGCTCCCAAACCCATTGTAACTCTACCTGTGCCTTTAAATTCAATCCTTCCTGCGCTTTCGGTTTTTAAACCCTTTACCTGTTCTGTGTATTTGACTGTTCTGTCCTGCAGCAGTCCTGAACTGAAGGAGCAGATCGTTTTTGCAATTTTTCCTTCTACCTGTGCCTCTGAGCAAAATCTTTACCCCTGCCACATACTCAAAATTCATCCAAATTTGCACACACCTAGTACACGGGGAAAATAGTGATTTTTGGGCATAGTGAATGACCCCCCCCCAAAAAAAATTATGACATCATAGCAAGTTTCAATGACCTTTGACCTCAGGAAGAGGCCGCTGTCTTGAATAAATAAATCAAAAAACACTTTTAGTGCCAGCTACAAATTTAAACCTCTCCAAGGGTTTTTCCTTGATCTCATTCTAACTCCTTGAGCAGCATTTAGAAGATACTGGGGGAAAAACTTTGGTTTTAGGAGTTCTAGATTTTTATTGGCATTAGTGGGACGAGCTCACAAAAGTAAATCTATTCCTTGCATATTTTTGAAAAAAATGATCATAAATCCCTGACTCAAGCTGAACAAAACGATATAACATACATTGTAAATATATTCGAATTGTTGGTGTGGTTAAAAAAAAGGTCTGTTACCTAGGAAACCAAAAGATTAACTTTTGATTATTCTTCTAAAAATTACAAAGAACTGTTCATCCCCTCCAGGTGACCAAAAATGAAAATGGTTGCTATGGAGATAAAAACCAATAGAAAAGCCGGCATTTAAAAAAATATATGTTTTTCATATTTTCATGTTTCAGCAAGGCAAACGGTTCTTCTCATCCCAATCATTTCATGGCATTGGTGACCTTGCGTTGATCCTGCATATGATTAATGATTAAAAAAGAAAAAAAATAGAGACTGGAACACTGCACTTTAGATTGGAAATGACAATCAGAACAAATGTAAACAGGAAAAAAAATCAAAGAAAAGGAAAATAACTTTAGGTAATTGAAATGTTAACCCAAACAAATGTAGTTAAAAGATCTTCAAAGCAAATTTTTATTAAACAAAATAATCATGATTTCTGAAATATTCTCTTCTGTCTGTCATGCGTGACAGGAACGCATTAGTTAATAAAGAAGACGAATGTATGTAATTCACAACCAGTCTGAAAACTAAAGCTGTGATTAATAAAATAGATTATTTTACTGCAAATATGCAACATCAATTCATCAATTCTAATGCAATTTCACATATAACATTAGACAAAAAAGCAGCTTTCCTGTTGTCAAACTGTAAGTGATAATACTTTTATCTAAAAATGTTACTGTTGTTTGATTGACATTCCCAGTTAAGTGAAAACTGTTTTTCATACCAAAACCAAACTTTCACAAGTAAACTGATGTCAATTCATTTTCTTGAATCTTAATTTGAATCTAAGTAAAATTGAAATCCATGATCACATTGATTCAGTATTTTAGCAACAATAGCCAGAACTGTGAAAAATCAATCCAGCTGTCCTACAGGGAGGTCCACGAGCACAGAGAGTGCAAGCTCCAGCCCAACCAGGACAATGATAGCAGGACTTCTGAGCATCCCCCAACCCCAGGCACGAGCCAAGGCTCCCCAAGGGCGACCCGCCCCATGCTCCAGGCAGCCCCCCCACCCAGGCAGAGGGAGGTCCAGGAATGAGCAAGCAAGGGGCTGCCCGGGAGGAGGACACCCAAGAGAAGTGGGTGTCCCCAAAGAGTGTTGTAAACATGGCCCCACCAGGCTCACCTGGAATTTTGGCGAGGCCCAGCGCTCAAGGCCAAGGACCAGAACCCACACCACAGGGACACAGACACCCCCAGGATCAGATGCGATGTGATCCCTGGCTCATGGTCTTGCCAGAGAACGTATCGATCCCTCTCCCTGCGTGGAGAGAGGGCCACCGGGGAGCCAGCACCCGAGGAACACGGCCGCCGTTGCCGAGACCCTAGTTTCCCCCATGAGGGATGGGGTAGGGGACAGAAGGTCAGAGGTCCCACCTTTCTTGTGTAATGTATGTGTGATGTGTGTTTGTGTGTGTGTGTGTTTTGGAGTGCATATTGTTGTGGTGTAAAGGGTGTGTGTACTAAAGGGTGCAGCTAAAGTTGGCGTGTAGGGCACTGAGAGGACATCGCCTGCTTGCTGGCAGTGATGTCCAAGCACCCCCCCCCCCCCACCACCACCACCACCAAGGGTCCTACATGTCTAAGGTGCAGTTAAAACAGAAAGCAGAGGGGCCCGAATCCACGTGCCAACCACGTCTACAGTTTAGATCCAGATTCCAGCTCAGAGGAGGAAAACAAAGACGTTCATGGATCTATTTGTCTACAAGTGGATGCATCAGAATGGAGCGGAGCGGGGAGCTTGTTGCCCTCCCAGCGCATTTTCTTCGTCAAAAATAAAATCTTTTTCAAACCTCATGTTTTCGTCTGCTACTGATTCACAACAATCTGAATAAAGGAATACTCAGAAATGCACATTTGATCTTAATTTCCTTTATGCATGTCCTCCATCATGACAAACATGTCACAAAAACATGTAAAAAAACACCAAAAATGTGAATCTCCAACCAGCCGGCATTTTTTGTTGGAGCCGTGTGGGTACATGCACTAAATCCTAAGTTCAGGAATCCCAGCAAACTCTTCTATGAACTTCCATAAATGTGTGTTTGCTGCCGCTCCTTTTATTCAACAGGAAATAATCTAATTACAATGCAACAGCGTCACTTTTGCTCCAAGATATCTGGCCACATAACTTTGTGTGATATATGCTAATGACCTGAACCCAATCATCTCCCATCCTGACCATCCAATCAAAACTGGAGAAAGCTTTGTGGGTTCTCGTGGTTCTCCTGCAATCCCTTCCTTTCTGGGAATAGCAACAGGCTTCACTGCACACAGTGATCGGAAATCCTTATTCATCCATTTATCGGGAACAATTCTTTTCTCTACAAGATGACAGTGTTGGAGTTCTCAACACACTAATTTAACTGTTTTTATTTATTGCACACAGATGGTGCCTGTGCTGCATTTTATTTGATGGCATAACTTTATTCAGAGTTCCAGTAACTTGAAGCAAACTATTTCAAGACTGACTATCTTCTTCTTTTAATCTTCTTAGGCTTTGTTCAGACTGGAAGGACTTCTCTAAATAGACGTTCAGCTTGAAGAAAAAAAAAGGCTGCTGAGTCTCCAGCAGCTGCAGTCTATCTGAAATAAGCACACTCTGGCACCAAAGATGTTTTAATTATTTTCTGGCAATTAATAAGAAGCTGTCTGGGGACTTGTTCATGTGCTGATATGAAGTATTTTATTCAGTCTTAAATTCTTTGACAGACAATTGTTATCTGTGGCTGTTTATGGAAGCCGAAAAAGAAAATGTCTGTTTCCGTGTTGTCAGTCAAATCTGCCTAAACAGATTCCCTGTCAATCATTTTTGGGAAACTAGATGAGAAACAGACATTTCCTTGGGGGGGGGGGGGGGGGGGGGGGGGGGGGGGGGGCTAGGAGTTTATGACTATTATGGTAACCCTTGATGACAAATATTTCCATACCTCAAGGCAAACAATCTCCCGCTCCTCTCTGACAGGCCCATTGTAGTTGAGCTCATATCCCACGCTGTGCCGGCAGGCCCGGACCAGTCCCCGTATCCACTGCCACATCAGGACCCTGGCGTGTTTGATCCCCCGCAGCACAGACGTGGGCCGGATCTCCCACTGCCTCAGCACGCTAACACATGGCATGCTCCAACCACCAGGCCTCACTTGCCATGCGAGACCCCAGTTTGCGTTAGATCACAGGACATCCACTCTTCCCGCTCTTTTCTCACCCCCTCAGCTCTGAAACGCATCATGGCTGCAAAAGGAAGGAAGAAGCATCGGTGAAGCGGACGAAGCAGAGTGTTTACAAAGGAGAGGGCAGAAGGGGATTAGGACAGTGTTCCTACTGGATGCAATCCTGATTCCTCCGTGCTTTACTGCGTCTCACCAGCTTAGGCCAGATTAAGCGTGGAGGTCTTACTGTCTGAACTACACGGACAGAGGAAGGCCAGTGACAGGCACAGGATCATTTTTGATTGGAATAAACATGTCTTACAAAAGAAAAGAAAAACAATCGTAAAAGATGCAACAATATTTTCTACTTCTAATGTGACGTCTCTGCATTTTTAAGTCTTACAACAAGGTGTGAAATAATGATCTGACAAAAGAACTAAACTATTACATTTTTCATTTAATTATTTCATTTAAATTAATTTAAAATTTAAATCCTTTAAAAAAAATGTTATTCTAATTAAAGTAAAACTGAAAATGTGAGGCTAATGTGCTTGAAAGGCAAAGTTCTTAATGTGGCAGCTGGAAAACTGATTGAGCAACACTGTTGAAAACAGTAATTCATTCTAGCATGTCCTTTTTAACATAATAGAAAAAAGTGTTTCTGACCAACTCCAATGAAAATGGTGTTTTGGGTCATTTTAACATGTTGTTGCGGTGTTTTCCTTTGATGTGTGACGTCTGTTCCAGATAAGGATGTCATGAAGTCGAACAAAAACGTACCCCCCTTTTGTTTGGTTTCACAAAAAGCATTGATTTTACCTGAATATAATCAAGACATCAAAGACCCTCTGTGATGAAAATTGCGTTTTGATGGTTTTACCATGTTCTTGTGGCATTTTTCTCATGACGGAGGACAAATATAAAGAAAATAAATCTCAAATTTGCAACTTCTCAGTATTTTTTTATTAAAATTATTGCGAATCAGAAGCAGATGAAAAAAGGCTGTTTTTGAAAAAAAAAAGGTGTATTTTTGACTTCAAAAAATACGCTGGATGAGCAACAAGCTCCCTGCAGACAAATAGATCCATGTCGGTTTTCCTCGTCTGAGCTGGAATCTGGATCTAAACTGTATGGGTGGATCGCTCTAATATTGCTCGCCATTTTGGTTGCATCAATAATGATAGGCTGGGGTTGTGAGTGGCAGTTATAAACAGGAGAGAGTGTATACAGGTGGATACACTAGTATCCACTAGTCCAGAACTCTCCTGCAGGCCTTTTAACGAGAACCAGGAAGAGGGAGCAAATTACACCCATCTTAAAATCTCTGCACTGGCTCCCTTCAGGATTGATTTTAAGATTCTTTTAATAGTTTTTAAGAGTGTCCATGGCCTTGGTCCTTCTTTTATATCAGACTTGCTTTTAGCCTATGAACCTCCCAGAGCCCTTAGATCCTCAGGCGCGGGCGGGCCTGCTGAGGGTCCCTAGAGTCAAGACAAAAATCCCCGGCGAGGCCTCGTTTAGACACTACGGACCTCGTCTGTGGAACAGCCTGAGGATGTGAGGACCTCATCCTCTGTTGAGGTTTTTAAAAAGAAACTAAAGACTCATCTATTTAACTCAGCTTTTAATTAGATCTTATATATGTGGTATCTTTATTCTTATATTTTATATGCTATTTTATCACATATTTATTTGTTTAATACCTTTTAGTCCTTTTATGTCTTAACTTGTTCTAATTTATATTTTAGACTTTTATGCACTAAATCATCTTATCTTATTTTATTTTAATTAATATTTTCATATTTTACCTGTATTTATATTTTAAATACAGGTAGTTAAGTTTAAGTTTATGAGTGTCTTCTCACCCTTGGATGGGCTGTTAGTGTTCGGGCTCCCAGAGATTTGGCCATGCTTGTCCTCTGGCATCTCTTGTTCCAGCTCCTCTGGGCTGCCGGGCCTGGTGTGCCCATGTTGGGTGCACTGGGCCTGGGGGTTGGGGGTCTCTGGGGCGTTGGGTGCTGGGGATAAGTTGTGCTTGTGCTGTAAAGATGCTGACACCCCGGCCAACAGGAGGACAGGGCGGACGGCGCCTTCTGGGTTCTCTTTTCTTTAGCTTTGTCATTTCTCTTTTACTTGTGCTTGTTTTTGTGTATTTTATTATGAGGGGCTTATTTAATTATTTTATTACATGTGTGGGGATTGGTTTTATTGTATTCTTGTTTGTTTTTTTATGGGAAGCACCTTGAGCTGTCTGTTTGACATGAAAGGTGCTTCATAAATAAAAATTAATTTCAATTTGAAGAGAAATGAGGGTGGTGTGTCTCTGCATTTATTTTCCAGCCCAAAACTCAAAGGCAAATTTCTAATGAACTCCTGCCTCTCTGCAGAAACTATGTCCTAGAGAAACAACTCAGGTTTTTTAATCTTGTGTGAAATCATAACTAACAGATGCTTAATTACTTTCTGTGTTTTTATCAGAAAACAAAAGTTTATACTGATACAAACATGCATAAATGTACAATTGTCAGAAGCAGTAATAACCTCAAACAAGGCTACATCCCCCACTCCGACTTTCCTTAAAGTTTAATTAAAAAAGTTGTTGTTAATGCTGACACACAAATTGTGCTTGTTTTGGTTGTTTGCTTCATATTTAAATTGTTTCATGTAAACTACATTGTGTATCCCAAATATCACAGAAAACATTGTCAGGAGCCCCCCTCCAGTGGCGCCCCAGGATTATCTAATAACGCCCCTGCTGTTTGTTGAAGCCCTGATAGTCACGCGCATGTGACCGACTGTCAGTGTCACATGACCGACTGTGCCGCTGTGTTGTAGTCAGTTAGCACAGTGCAGCATATTAGCTCGGTAAGTGCTTCATTCAAGGACTCGTGTTGATAATTATTCAGTCGACATGTTTCTAAAAAGCATAATATTGTTCCTTTTATCACACTCACAGATCTTTATCGTTTTTAACGCCATTCGCTAAAAACGAACTAAGCTAGCTGTTAGCATCCTCTGTCTGTGTTTTTTCCGTGTTTGGTTTTTAACCAGCAGTCCTGTGATCGCAGCGTTTATCTCACTGTATTTTAACTTTTTTTATTTTTATTTGGTGAAGCCAAAATGATGTTTTTTTGTTTTTGTTTCTTAAGCGGTTGTTGAAACTCGTGACATTGATGGGGTCACAAGTTGGCTAAATCGACCAGCTAGCTTGTTAGCATCGCGTCCTTCTGGGAAAATTCTCTTTAGAAATAAAGAAGCAAATTGTAAAATGACGGAGTATATGTGAGTATCTATCCAGGTTACACCTTAGCAGCGCTCAAGACGAGCTGTCATCGATGTTAACGTCCGTTCGGACGCGTAAACCTCCACTGAGTGTTTGAAAATGAATACTTTCCTAACGGACCCGCTGTGTCTGCTTCTGGGATCACAGTGGAGCCGGTGTGCTGAAGTTCGATCCCGGTTCCTGGTGACTTGTTTAGGCTTGGGACCATAGATTACGGGATGGACATCCGAGGGGCCGTGGACGCTGCCGTCCCCACCAACATCATCGCTGCTAAAGCAGCTGAGGTTCGGGCCAACATGGTCAACTGGCAGTCCTACCTGCAGTAAGTTCCTTCAAAATGCTGCACATCCTGATTTTAATTAATCAATTCACCCATCCAGTCATTCCTTCATCCATGTATGTATTCATTCATTCAGCTACACTCTTGTGTTGACATGCAGAGATGGTCAACTGCATTATAAAACTGTACTCCTAACAGTATTCTACTGCAAATGGGGATGGGTGTCGTTAAGGTTTTAACGGTACTACTGCCTCATCAGCGCGGTGATCAAAAATCCCACACCGTCACATCGCTAGGTTATATCTTGTGGGACACACCTAAAATGCGACTTCTCCAGTACCGATAGCAGAATCGTTGAGGTCAGATCTTACCGATGCTGCAGTCTTGAAGAATGTTGCCCTGGGGCTCGTTCAGTACCCGGGCTCGGTACCCATCCCTAACTGCAACACACTATTTTTTACACTAAAATTAAAATATTAAAAAAGTTAGCATTTCTCTGATTCTGTTTTTTTTGTGTGGACATTTTAGATTTGGGATCATATTTAAAGCAACAAGAACGCAAAATAAATATCAAACTGTCAGAGGAGAAAACAAATTCTAAAAATGTTTGGGAGTTTTATATGCTACTAAATGTTCCCTTCTCTCCTTCTGTGCCGGTCCCAAGCCCGGTTGCTTTGAGAGGGTTGCGTCAGGAAGGAAGGCCTCTTTCATGTGGTCACCAATGAGGTTTCTCCGTTTTTTCCCCAAATCCGTTTTTTTAGGAGTTTTTCCTTACCGCGAAGGGGGGTCTAAGGGCAGGGATGCCAGTTTAGTTTAGTCAGTTTGTTAGTTCAATTTAGTATTTTCCTATTGAATTCTATGTATTCATGATCCTTTTAATTTTATGTTTTACTTTTTCAATTACCGATACGAAGCCCATCGAGACGACTGTTGTTGTGAATTTGGGCTATACAAATAAAATGGAATTGAATTGAATTGATGCATTTTCAAAACCTTCTCAGTGGTCTTTTATTATGATGACGTCATTTTTTAGCCAAAATAAAAAAATAAAAAAAAACAAAAAAAACTTGTGTGGTTTCTAGCAGCAGGAGTTCATCAGAAAGTCACCTCTGAGTCGAGGGTGGGACTGTCGGTACAGAAGTACAACTAAGCTTATTTCCCATCATCTATCTGTTAACATGCCCCTTCCACTAGCTTACAGCCCCTCACAACCCCAACCTAACGTTACAGACGCAACAAAACTGGCGAGCAAAATTGGAGCTATCCATCCGTCCAGTTGAGATCCAGATTCCAGCTCAGACGAGGAAAACAAAGACGATTTTTGATCTATTTGTGTGACAGTGGATGATCAGAATGGAGCAGAGCTTGTTGCCCGCCGACTGTGGCAGCTGCGGCTGGGAGCTGCAATCTTTTTCAAACTCCATTTGTTCTTCTAGTCCTGAATTACAGCGATTAGAAAAAAGTGTATAATTTTTCAAACACAGTTTAATCCTAATTTTCTATGTATAGGTCCTACATCATGAGAAAAATGTTACAAGAACTTGTCAAAAACACCAAAACCCAAATTTTCACTTGAGTGGGTCTTTAAGACGTGAAAGAAAAATTCACGTTTTTGTTCTTTTGTACCAATTATACTTACAGCACTTATAATGTATTACCTCACTTATTTTTAATTTTTTTTTACAGTTTTTACTAAAGAATGAATTTCAAAGTGTTGTTATTGGAAAAGCAACTCTATTTTTGTTCTAAGCTGTAATTTCCTGTTTTGTTTTGACTGAATCATGTATATATAACAAAGTCTTGTTTTCCTATTTCTGGTTTATTCTGTGTTTTGATGTGATATAAGAAGTTGGCTTTAAATAGCCACGTGTATCATATGCTGATTGGGATGTATCTTGAAGTATTTTTCATTATTGCTTTTCTGTTTCTGCTCAGGAAAAAGATTCATTCCTATTGCACACGTTAGAATTAGACAGAAATGCTTTTCAGGGAGAAGTTTTTACAAAATCATCTATCGACAGTCATTGTTCTAACCTGCTTTTGTTCCACTGGATTGTTTTGTAGAAGTCAGATGATCTCTGCAGAGGATTGTGAGTTCATCAAGAAATTTGAGATGGCCAACTCTGAGGAAAAACAAGCCATTTTAGCTAAAGACGGACATCAGGTGAGCAATCCTGTTGTTTGTACTTTTGATAAATGTTCTAAAAACACAATTTATTGAAGATTATATTTGTATACATCAAGGTGTGGAACTCAAGTGTAATATTTGTGTTACACAGCCCTGCCTCAGAGTCATAAACTTGGTATAGTCTCATTAATGTTGAAATGCTTTTAATCTGAAAAACAAACTCCACTTCTTTTAGCTGAGCTTTTTTTATGGCTCCAACTTTGTTTTAGTAAATTTCACTTAGGACCCATGAAGCTGCATTATTTCGGGTCAAGATGGCAGAGAAGGTGTTTTTTTTTACGCACTGTCATGTTTTTGTTACTGAGCAGTGCGCAAAGACGTTCCTGAACCTGATGGCTCACATCTCCAAGGAGCAGACGGTCCAGTACATCCTGACTCTGATCGACGACACTCTGCAGGTACCAAGACGGGAAGAAAACTACATTCTAGCTCTTTTTACAAACTCTTTGGAGTGGTTAGTTTTTACTATAAAAGGATTGAATATTTTAAAATATTTTGAGTATTTATGGATCCATAAATAGTTGAGAATTCTTTGAAGACATTACGTTTAGTGATTTACTTGTTGCTCTTTTGGTTGAGTTAACAAAAGCAAAATGAAGAGATGAATTCGGGCGGCGCTGGCAGCGCAGACTCTTCCTGGAAGGGGCGGTTCCTCACTTTGTGGCGTCACAACATAAGAAGCCGCTGGTTTTCGTGGATTGGGAGGGGCTGGTGCTCAGAGAGCAGGTTTTTAGAGGACAACTCAGAGATGCATGAATGGATCAGAAATACCACTTTGGGGTTGTTTATAGGGAGTAATGATCCTCATAAAACACTTTAAAGCTCACATATATGTATTGTTTTGATATAGGTTCTTTAAGTCATTAAGTTTCATAAAAATCAGCAGCAGATTTGAATCAAACGTGTAAAGTGGTTAACTTTGCAGCTTCCCTTCATCATCTTAATTCACTTTCCACCTTTAAAATAAAACCTGTTCCTATAGTTGTAAAGTCATAAAGTTTTCAATTTAAAGACAGACTCCCATCGTCTTTTGATGTTTTTTCAAGCGTTCGCAGTGGTCTTTTAAATATGATTATGCCGTTTTAACAAAAAAAAAAATACGGTGCTGTTTTTTTAGGACATAGTTTCTGCAGAGCGGTAGGAGTTTCCTCCGAGTTGTTGGCCGTGCCGTTGGATTCTGTAACACCTTCCCCTCCCTTTTGCTCCCACCCTCTCTAAAGAAATACTCTAAAATACAATTTTAATCTCATGTCCTCCATCGTCAGGATCTTTTTAAAGTATTATTTATGATTTTGGAGAAAACAGAAGGTTTTGCCATCACAGATGAAAACTTTTACTTTGTTGATGAATTAGGGAAATTAGCCTGATGAAGATTTGTTTTTATACTTTTATATTTGAAAAAAAGTCTTTTTAGAATATTAAATTTAATAATAATCCATCGTGGCCCTAAGACTTTTTCTTCTCCGGTCCTTCAGGAGAACCATCAGAGGGTGAACATCTTCTTTGACTACGCCAAGAAGACCAAAAACACCGCGTGGTCCTACTTCCTTCCCATGCTGAATCGTCAGGATCTCTTCACTGTACACATGGTGAGTTACTCACTGGACTGGTTGGTGCCTTTCAGCCACCATGAAGGTCAAAGACACATTTATCGGCCATAACATTAGAAGTCTGAACGTGTGACAGGAATATGGCTGATATTGAAGGAGTTATAACAGGTTTTCTAGGATGTGACGAGCAGCCATGTGTCAGAATTGGAGTCAAATCCTCTAGTGTTCCGTCTTTTAACCAAACCACTGTCTGAATGCTGCGGCACACTTTGTTGTTGGAAGTTTCCAGTTTGGCCTCAAACTCTAATTTATGAGGGTCGTTCCAGGACAAAGGGAAGGTGAGGAAAAATGGATCATTTAACAACCAAAGATTGACTCAACACATTAAAATAAGTTAAATTTGTTCTGTAAATAAATATTCAGCACATATCGCTGTATTTTTTTCACTTTTTTTTTGCAGATCTGCTTATTTTATTTTGCCCCCTTTTGAACTAGATTCCAGATTTTTGCCCCCAAAATAAGTAAAAGTTTAGTGCATAAATAGAAAATATTGACCCGTTTTGTGCATGTAGGCATCTAACCATTTCTCAAAGACGACTTTAAGTTTGTCTGGAGTCTTTTTTTGTTTATTTTTATGGAGTTTGACAAATCAGATCAATTTCTTGATTTGATTGGTTCTAACTTTTAAATCTCCTCACAATCCTTCATGGCTTTAGCACCAGATTATTTCTTAACCTTCTCATCAGAAGACGTTCTGAACCTCTGTGGAGAATCACCTCAACCGTTTTTTTGTTTTTTTTGTTTTAGCAAAGCAGAAACAAATATTTTCACACTGAAACCAGAATCAGAGCAAGATGGTTGCAGGATATTTGTCAAAGGAGCAAAGTTTTTCACATCAAATACACTTAAAATCTCCTTCTAAATGAGTTTAATCTAATAATAATTCAATCAAATCTATATACTGTGTATTCAGTATTATGTATGTAAGGATTCCTCCGTCCGTCTTTGACTGCAGTGCAGGCTTTAGTGAAGTATTCATTGAGAAATGCAGCCAGCCGGCTTCCAGCAGGCGGGCATAATGTCACCTCCAGTCTGAAACACTCCACTTCTAGCCCTTCGAGTGTCCCGCTGAGCGCAGAGTTTAAAATATGTCCTGTGTCTGGCCGTGCTCGTTTCCTAAAGCCAGGTAATTAAAAATACTTTAATGAAGTTTCAGGGGCAAAATCCATCTTTCAGTTTCTCTTTTTGAAGTTTTCCCTCAACTAATTAAACACATTCCCTCTGTTGCTCGAATATTGAGTAATTCTTCGACTATATTTGACAAACTTTGGATTACAGGTGTCTTTTATCGACACTAATAAAGCCAAAAGTGTTGCACGCATCGCGCCATGACCTGGGATTTGCTCCGATCTTGATTTAAATGTCTAAGGTTGCATGAAACAGGCAGAGTGAAGATAAAAGCTCCTCCTCTATGCTTCAGGCTGCGAGGGTCATCGCCAAGTTGGCGGCCTGGGGCCGTGATTTGATGGAGGGAAGTGATCTGAATTACTACTTCAACTGGATCAAGAGTCAGCTGAGCTCACAGGTACATGCCTCAGATCTTCATTCAGACATTGGCTGAGGAAACACTCAGGACCTTCTAAGATCTAAGTTCTGTTTGATCCTTTCTAGAGGCTTTGATCTTAAAATGACATATGAGAAACCAACACATCCACTTTATTCATTGGAGCTTTATGTTGGATGAATTTGTTTTTTTACCACTTCATCAAGTATATTGTGAATTTTAAGGGTGGGTTATTACTTCCACACTACTGATATGGTTTTGATTCACACGTTTAAAATTTGCATTATTTCATAGTTTGGTTTTAAAATTTCAAAGGAGATTATTGATGCTTACATTTGTTTTTGTTTTTTTAAATTCTTGCATTAAAAGTGGTTCAAAAGCATTTATTTTCCTTAGAAAAATTAAGTAAAATGCAAATAATTATTTTAAAGAAAAATATATTAATGATTACATTTCATTAGTTATCCTCTCCCCAGAAATTTCCTTTAGTTTTAATGATTTTTTTTAACCAGTTTTTGGGGGAATTTGACAAATTCTCATCATTTTATAGATCAAACATTTTCTAAAAAGCAAAGATTTTGGCTTGAAATATGTATAAATCTGCCTCCATAAAGATTCTCTGACAGCAACACTAAACTCTTGACGTTTTTGTCTTAAAAGGGTCTAAATGTATTCATAATTTTACAGCTTTAAGCTTTGAAATTATTCTCTTTTGACATTTTTAATGGATCGTAGTCTGTTGTTTGGGTTCCAGGAACTGCTGTCTGAAAGTCAGACCTTGAGATGGTCGAGCAGCAGCTGCTCTGTAGGAGTGGCTTAGTTTCAGCAGATGAATGCTTTAAAGAGTGGGATGACAAAATAGCTAATATTGATTCTTTTTTTTAAATTCCTTTGAGGCCCACTGTTGCATATTGATGCTGCCTGCTGAATTAAACAGAAACGACTCTTTATAGAGTCCGATTTGTGTCTGCTTTTTCAAGCGTTCTTCACATTTAAAGTGTTTTTTCTAAAACTACTTCTCAAAAATTGTTATCATCTCTCCTCCACAGACAGGCAAGGATTCATAAATGCATGTTGGTCAGATTTACAGCAAACACAGGATGGTGCTTTACCACTGCAGCCCAACTCAGAGGATTGTAAAGAACTTTGTATTTTTTTGTTTCTTTATCCTTATCTCTTGTTAGAATCTACATGGTTCAGGTCACGAAACAGGAGCAGGAACTATTTCCCCCAGTGATGTGAGTATGAGGGAAGCACACCTTCAGTTTTTCATCTCAGTCTGGCGCCTTCAGCGTTCCCCAAAGCGGAAAACCAGAAAACCACTGGGTTTGTGCGAGCAGCAGGCGCTGGAACCTCCCGTCTTTTCTGTCCTTTTCTTTTCCTGTCCCATCCTAGATCATTTTTAGCTGGCTGGCAGTATGATTGAGCCAATATAGAGAGCAGTCCTCATCTAGGCAGCATGGTGCTGGCCCCCTCTGGTTGGTCCTAAACCAACAAGTGAAGATTGCATGCCAGAAGCAGAGTCTTCGTAAAGCTGAACGCATGACGAGCGGCCTTCCTCGGCCCTTTAATGGAAGCCGAGCAAATTGAAACCACATTTGCACTGCAGCAAGCATTCCTCCATCTTATACACCCTGCTTTGCCGAGCGAAAGCACAATTATTCTGAGAGCCGCTCAGGAAGTCGTCCTTGAAAGCTATACAATAACATAATTTCCCTCTTCCCTGCATTCTCACCAGGTAATTACCGCTCCTGTCTCCACTGCCGCTGGACCTTTTGCTTTCTATTCAGCCTTCTTTTCAATTAACCAAATAACATGATCTTTTTCCTCCTGTCAGCTTCCTCCACTCTAATTCCACATGCCATTGTTCCGCTCAGGTGTGATGGACACTTTCCCCTGCTGTCGTGTTGTCTCTGGCATGTGTTTCTGATAGACTGCATGTGCACTGCCTCAGGTTTGATTCACCAAGGTGATGCAGCGTTTGGACCGATCCCTCTCCATCTGCTCAGTAACCAAACCATACTGACGTTTTCTGCTTGCTGTCCTGTTCTTCATCGCAGAGGTCCTTTCCCGTGTGAACTTGCATCTGTCTTTTGCAGAGCTCTCAGTATGTGCAGTGTGTGGCTGGATGCCTGCAGCTGATGCTGAGGGTGAATGAATACAGGTTTGCCTGGGTGGAAGCTGACGGAGTCAACTGGTAAGGAGTGGCGCTTAGAAGGAACATTAGAGAAACTTTAAAAACGCGTATTTTTAAGTTTAAAGAATGTCGTCTCCTCCAAACACATCTTTCTAAATGTTTCTTTTTTCTGCCGCTTAAAGACCCACTCCGATGAAAACTCTGTTTTTGCTGTTCTTGTGGCTTTTTTCTAATGATGGAGGACATATATGAAGAATTCTGATTTTAAAATTGTATTTCTGAGCATTTCTTTGTTCAAATCGTTGAGAATCGGGAGCAAATGAAAAAAGTGCCTTTTGAAAAAGATGGTATTTGCAACCTAGAATGTAAACTGTCATTTCTAGACTGTTTTACCATAAATTCCTGCCCTGATCAGGATGGATCACATCTCATAAATAAATCATCTGTGAGGATGTTTTCCAGTTTTCTTCATCTACTCATCATTGAGAGATTATGCTGTTCCTATAAGCAACATCTAAGAAAAAACCCGTTGTTTTCTAGGACATAGTTTCTGCAGAGTGGCAGGGGTTCATTAGAAATTCAGCTCCGAGTTGTGGGCGGGGCCATTGGGGCGGAGTAAGCCCACCCCCCCCTTATCTCATTGCTGAGAGCTCAGAGCATTGAGCTTGTGGCCCCGCCCAGTGTATTTCTGTCACAAATAAGCTCTTTTCCCTGCAGCATTTTGTTTTGTCTGCTCCTGATTCACAAAGATTTGAATAAAGAAATACAGTTTTAAGCTTAATTATCTTCATACATGTCCTCCATCATCAGAAAAATGCCACCAGAACTCCAAAAACAGATTTCGCATCAGTGGGTCTTTAAAGAGAATCTATGTTGGCGACAGCGTTTTATTTAATCAACTTCCTCCTTTAATAAAGCCGTATTTTTCATATAAATGTAGATATTTCCTTATTTTGTACCCAAATTTATTGCTTTGGTTAAATGTGTATTTATTTTATAACAAGGTTAAATATTAATGCAATACTTAATTAGAATACTATTAATAATAATTGGTGTACTCTTAGTAACGTTTGCTCGCCTGAACCCTTTCTTCGGACCAAACTTGAAAGCTTTATTGCTTCCTTTGGGAGGAAATTACAGCTGAAGATTCACGCTTTTGTCTTGAACAGCGGCATTTACAAACACACGAGTCAGACTTGGGTGTTGGCACACAAATGTCCTCCACAGTTTTTGCGTCCTAAGAGGAATCAGCCGGAATGAACAGGTGACAGGTTGATGCAGAACTGTAAAATCTGTGTTATTCCTTTGGATATCTTCCCCTCCTGAAGCATCACGGCAGTCCTGAGCAACAAGTGTGGCTTCCAGCTCCAGTACCAGATGGTCTTCTGCGTCTGGCTGCTGGCCTTCAGTCCTCAGCTCTGTGAGCAGCTGAGACGCTACAATGTGGTTCCGGCCCTGTCCGACATCCTGCAGGAGTCCGTCAAGGAGAAGGTCACTCGCATCATCCTCGCCGCCTTCAGGGTCAGTGGGAAACGGCTCACGTTTTGTTTTCAGCGCCTTTAGTGACACGTTTTACACAGAGAGATCTGAGACTTTTATCCCACATGTGTTGCCATGGTTTCCGTGTGCTCGCTACCACGCTCCCTGCATCCGTTCCCGCCACACCAGTGGATGATGAATGCCTCCCATCAATCCCATGTGTGCAAGAGTATTATCGATCAATCAAAGTCTATTTCGAGAGTGCTTTTTTATACGGATCATCTGCAGCAACACCAGCGTTAAAAGGAACCCATTTAGAAGAATCAACTTCATAAACGCTTGGAAATGTTAAGTTAATCCCGTCAAAACATATTCCGGGAAAGGGCCGGAACTCCTTCACAGACTGTTTAAGCACAGAGAGTTTCACTCTGTCAGACTACATTACCCAGAGTGCTCCAGTATTCCATCCAAAATAAGGTCAGGGTCATTTAATTAGCTTTGAATACATTTTAGTTTGTTAGATTTCCAAAATTCTTACTGAGATGCACCAACAACAATCAAATACACTGTGTATATTTGTTGTTTTTTAAATCATTGTTGACATTACCTACTACCACATTTGCTGCAGTGAGATGATCCTATGTTTTATGGGACGCCTTTTATTTTGAAAGGAAGTCATGAACCTCCGTCATGAGTTATAACTATTTGGTTGAATGCTATATAACATTCACGTCTTTGTTTTCCTGTTTCTCTTTCTTTATTCTAGTATTTTCTGCCATTTTTGGCGCTTAAGTCCTTCTCCAATTGTTGAGCTATTTCAGCCATTCAACTATTCAAATGTTCAGCGTTTTCCAGCTGTGACTTTTGGTCCTTGAAGTCCTTGAACTTTTCAAGATATTCCAAAGAGAAACCCTTGGTGCTGAAGCTCGCTGGTTTGATACCCAGCGTTAGCATTTTTCACAAAAATATCTTTTTTGTTTTTGGTCAACTTTGTTCATTTCTTTCTTTAGTTAGTTTTTGCCAATTATTAATCGGTTTGCAGGTGGATACATCCACGTCCACGTTTATTTCTAGGAGCATGCTTACAGGGACGCGTCAACCCCTCCACGGCTGCATGGGACTAAGGCTTTAGGTGTTGACGGCTGTAGACCCCTGGTGTTGGGTATTCCTGCTGGTTTTGCTCAGAACATGTGAGCCAAGTTTGTTTCTGAGTCTGTGTTTATGTCTCGTAATGAAATACTGACAAAGTTGAATGAATCGCCAAAGATCCACTATGAAGCGTTAAACTGTTCTTTTTAAGGACACAGACTGAAGGATTGAGACATCTGCTGCACTCGCTAAATATCTGCAAAAATGAGATTATGAGGTTATTTGCCAGCTTTAAAGGCTCTCTAACCTTTCAGAGTAAAATATATCCATGTAACCCTTGTGCTATCCTAGGCACTTTAACGTTGGGAGTTGGGTCATCTAGACCCACTAGACAGTGTTCTGAACCTTTTTTCTTCAATGATTTGTGATCTTCACTGGTGTCCATGGATTACATGAAATCTTTCCACCTTTGTCATGGTAGGGAGAACACCATGTGTATATATCATCATTGGCACACTAAACAATAATTTTTAAAAATGAAATATGAGTTATTTTTGCAGCTCATTTTCGTACCCTCCATCTCTGAGGCTCCGCCTTCCTCTCCTTATGGACGCCACCCAATTTTGTGAGCCGGCCTGGGCAACGTGTCTGCGTTTTATCCACGAAAACAAACATCATTCAAAGTTTTGCAAAGATGGATGTGAACATTGTGCATAGAATAGGAAAGCATTTAGTCGATCGGCGCTAGCTCCATGGAGAAAGTGGGTGTGTCTGTTAGCCTGGGGGCAGAACTGGCAGCGGACTCTTCCTGGAAGGGGCGGTTCCTTACTTTGTGATGTCACAATGTGACGCTTTCGTGGGTTGGGACTTGGGAGGGACTGATGCTCAGAGCAGAATTTAAGAGGGAAAACTCAAAAAATGCGTGATTAAAAAATCACTTTGGGGTTGTTTATAGTGAGGAATTAACACGATAATACATTTAAAAGCTCAAACAGTTGATTTGGCATGATAATAGGTGGTTTAATTCCTTTCCTCTTGCACCCTTTATTTGGATCAGAGAGTACTAAGCTTCTAAGTAGCTCAGTAAAGCTTCATCTTAAACCTTTGCGTTTCTGCTTTGAGGAAACGTTTGGGGTTCGGGGTGAAGCTGCGTCCGTCCCAAACCACCAGACAGCCTCGGCGGCCTGGCTCTCGGCTCAGCGCTGAGATGAATGCCCCTGATTACATGTTTGAAACATGAGGCGGCTGATTTCCAGACGCAGTAGTTCAGGCTTTGGTTGAGCGGGTGTCTGTCATTGACTCTGTGACCTGCACCAGGAGACTTGTGCGTGCAGCGGACTGTCCTTGACTGTCTTTTGGGCTGCAGGGCTGGTGGTCTCCAGATTTTATGCATGAAAAGTGTTTGCTGCTCCCTCATTAAAGAGGATTCATATCGAGCAGCGAACGGAGACTCTGAGCGACTTTTTTACCTGTTCTGAATCTTTGACGAGGAAGAGGAGTTACACCGAAGCATTTGTTTAGTTTGACAGATCAAGAAACCTCTGGGTTTTCCACAATTTCTTCTTTAAAACTGTTTTACTCGATCATGTTGTTGCCTATCCCAAATGTCCTAATTATGCAAACGATGCTCCTCACCACATGGGAATAGCTAAGTGACTTAAATTATCCACACCATCTGGACGCCCTTCATCATATTGTAGCTCTCATTCATATTCTTTGCTTTTTTTTTTTTAATGTCATTTGCTGAAGTCTTCAAAAGTGGGCGTCATTTCCTTTATTATTTTTAGCGATAAATTATCATTTTTGGATGAGGTGATTTAAAAACATGTTTAATATGTGTCCGTGGCGTCTTTAGAGTTGAGTCAAAGTGTGAGTTTCTCCCTCATCCCTGCAGCCGAAACCACTTTTCTCAGCGTGCGCATTTTTACTCCATTATGGTGTCAGACTTTTCCATATCTGCTGTTCACAAATGGCTTCTATAGCACGTCTCCTGGCTCGCTCTGACGCTCTCGACAGCTGACCTGAATCTGAAAAAATACATTTCACACCTCAGTACTTACAAAAAAAACCCTAAAGAACACTCAGATCTTAAATAAATGCATTTCTACACCTATAAACCTTGAAAATGTGACCCTATTTTAAATCACGGTAACATCATGGAGAGTTTTACTTATTTAAGCCAAGCCCAGAATCTAGAAGAGACTTCTTAGACATTAATACGGCAACTTTGTGGTAAACGTAGAAAGAAAAAAACAACAGTTATTGTACATTTCTAATGTTTTGTAAAATGAGCGTTAAACATTTTCAGCCCCACGATTATGGAGAGAAATTAGACTCAGTCGGATTTGTGCGTGCGTGATTCTTGATTTGTTCAATTCAATTCAATTCAATTTTATTTGTATAGCCCAAAATCACAACACCAGTCGTCTCGATGGGCTTTGAAGTAAAACATGAAATCAAAAGGATCACGAATACAAAGAGTTCAATAGAAAAATACTAAAATGAACTAACAAACTAAGCTATACTGGCATCCCTGCCCTTAGACCCCCCTTCGCATCTAAGGGCATTTGTGCGTAAATTAGGATTTGTGTATGCATATTCTTGCTTTGTGCGTGCGTAAATTAGGATTTGTGCATAAATTTGGATTTGTGCGTGATTTGTTACTCACATAATACGTTTTGTGTATAAGTTAAAAAAATATAAAATGAAAAAAATACAAAATGCAATTTACGTATGCACAAATTAAGATTACAACAGCTTGAAACTACTTACACACACACATCTTAAAAAAACACGCACGAATCCCTTGTTACGCACACACAAAGCCAAAGTTACGCACGGATCTACCGTGAGACTGTTTTCACGTCTCACAAATTCGTCCGTAAGTGCTGCGTTTAAATACCAGTGGAATGCTCGGTCATTAGAATTTTCCAGCCTTCCCTTCTAAACGTATCCAGACAATGACTCAATCAATACATGAAGACAGTAGACGTTAGTGTTGAACATAGAGGCTACTTACTTCGGGGCGTTGACCACCGAGATGGGCCGCCATTCTTCCCGTGACTCTCTCAGTCTGACTGCCTTTGTTTTTTCCGGAAGAAAAAAAAACAGTGCCCCCTACTGGTCGTTCCTATTACGCATTTTGTATCAATTCGGTGTCTCTGAGAATCAGTGGCGGTTTTTGATATGGGCGATGTGGGCGGTCGCCCAGGGCGGCACTTCATAGGGGGCGGCATTTGCCGTGCCCGATGCTGTGCAACTATATTCAAAGAGGCTACTTTATTCTAGGAGGAAGCTTTGCGCTTTTAATTTGAAATTGCTTCAGCTGCCGACACTTCACACTTTTAAATTGAAACATCAGACTCTTAAGAATGTCTTCATCCTGTTTCCTCTTCACACTTATGGTGCAAAAAAAAAAAAAAAAAAAAAAAAAAAAATGAAATAACTCAGAGTGAAACAACATAAAACAGGCACATGAAAAGGAATTAGGCAGAACAAACACCCGTGCTCAACCCAATTTCAACAAAAGCAGGCAATGGGGATTATTTCCCATAATTCTTTGCTCTGACACAGCAGAACCGACGCACGCGTGACCACCGCCCTCTGCTGCAAGATGCTTGCGGCCACACCTCTTTGCGGTAGTCTTTGGAGCATAAGTCCAAAAACTCGAGAGGGGGGCGCAACTCGCCGGTGGCTGGCTGAATCACGCTAAGAGGTGATTGGGAGAATTTTCTATCTGACAATCAACTCTGGGCCGCAGCTGTGCCTTCCGTCATAGAGACCCTCCCCCTCCCCTCAGAGGGAAGGGGAGGGGGAGGGATTGTTACGGGGGGAGAAGGGAGGAAGCACCCAGGCGCAGAGAGCGAGAGGAGGCGGGGGCTTTAATAAACAAAACTAAGGACGCAAAACCAAAACCACTGCAGACGGGAGGCTAGAAACACTAAACACTCGAAACGGGGAGAGCAGACTAACATACTATGGACCAGCCCAGGAGAAAGGGAATGACAAGACTTAAATACATACAGACAACCGAGACACAGGTGAACACAATCAGGAAGGATGGGGAACCAAAGTAAAACTCACAACAAAAACGAAACAGGAAACCCTACAAAATAAAACAGGAAGTTAAACTCAAATCATGCCAGAACAAAAAGGAAACAAACCACAGGGGCAAAGAAACAGAAACCGTAACAGGGGTGCTGGGTGCAGACCATTTTTTATGGATTGAGTTTCTTTGGAGGATTTCTACTGTTGGTGTTGCACAAATTTAGGGAAATGCCAAATATTTTTGGAGTAATCCCACTGATGAATTCTATGATTTAGTCTTTTATGTTCTATAAGACATAAACATATTAAAAACAATACGTTTTTTTTTTAGATCTAATCCCTCTGATATGTTTCACAAAGACTCACTCAGGACGTCACACATTAAGAAATTATTGCTAAAAATGAAGCAGGAGTCCAGCTTAAAAAAATGCTCTAAAAAATGATAAAAGAGCAAAAAAAAACGGAAATATTTGAATTGTAATTTCTTATTAATATTTCCAGGCTTTCTTTGTTTTATTCTGCAGCATGTTCATATTTGTATAATTTTGACAGAATATATTTCTATGGAGAGCTAAGTATTACAAGTTATTTAGGGTTTAAGTTAACTTGTGTTCCTGTTTTTATTCATATTTATGTTCAAAAAGTTCAGTTTAAAAGGTTTAAAAGTTTAGCTTTAGTGTGTTCAGTAAATGTTTATCTTCTTCGGCCAAAAACCCTAAGCGTGTTTGACTGAGTTTGACCCCCCTGTAATACGAGTCTAGAAAATGCATGCATTTTTTTATGTAAAATTGCTAAAAAGAAGATAGGGAACACAACAGGATGTTGTCAAATTTTGTATGTGTGCGGTGCGGGGGGGGGGGGGGCGCCTGTGGGGTTACTCGCCCAGGGAGTAAGTTAGTGTAGAACCGCCACTGCTGAGAATAATATACTTTTAATATATATATTAAAAGTGAACGTCATATTCTCAGATAATAATTTTTACTTTCCTTTAAAGTTTTTTAAAGCCCTGCTACACCCACTGAAGGAAATACGTTTAGAAGGGAAGGCTGGAAAATTCTAATGACCGAGCATTCCACTGGTATTTAAACGCAGCACTTACGGACGAATTTGTGAGACGTGAAAACAGTCTCACGGTAGATCCGTGCGTAACTTTGGCTTCGTGTGTGCGTAACAAGGGATTTGTGCGTGTTTTTTTAAGATGTGTGTGTGTAAGTAGTTTCAAGCTGTTGTAATCTTAATTTGTGCATACGTAAATTGCATTTTGTATTTTTTTCATTTTATATTTTTTTAACTTATACACAAAATGTATTATGTGAGTAACAAATCACACACAAATCCTAATTTACGCACAAATCAAGAATTACGCACGCACAAATCCGACTGAGTCTAATTTCTCTCCATACACGATTAACCTAACGGTCTCTTTAAACAGTCGCTACAATTAAACCTTATTTTTGCTTGTGTTTACGGAATTTTTTAAAATTTATTTATTGCCTTCAGGATTCAGTTTCCTATATTTAAAATAAGAAAGACGCACATTTTCCGTTTTGTATTTATTTAGTCCCCTTTAACTCTTCTGTTTAAGTTTGTTTCTAATGTTTGTCTCTATTTGAATTTCAAATAACTCAACTGAATGAAGCATTTTTTTAATATGTTGATTCAATAAGTCAAAGGGGAAAAACATATATGTTTTTCTTTGTCTTCTTTTTTTTCTCTGTTGTTTTCCGATTTTCAAATTTCTAAATGAGTCCATTAGACCCAGAGCATAACAGGAGGGTAGATGGAGTATTTTGCATTGAATGGATTGTGATGGCAGTCTTCACTCCGTTTCCAGAATCTTCTAGAGAAGTCTGCAGAGAGGGAGACTCGGCAGGAATATGCTCTGGCTATGATTCAGTGCAAAGTCCTGAAGCAGCTGGAGAACCTGGAGCAGCAGAAGTACGACGACGAGGACATCACGGAGGACATCAAGTTCCTGCTGGAGAGTCTGGGAGAGAGCGTGCAGGATCTGAGGTACTGCTGTTAGGGACAGCTCATCATCCACCTGTGCAGGTGTACCGTATTGGTGTGTTAATGATCAGCAAATACGTCCTGAACCTTAGTCTCGTCTCCTCTGACATCTGATTCATCTTAACATGTCTTCCTCCTCTGAACATCGCCAAACCATCTCAATCTGTCTTTTTTTTTTTCTTTACCTTTTTCTCAATGTTTAAGTTGAACTTAAACATTAAACATCTCTACTTCCTGGCTTCCTCACACTGCCATCACTAATGAAACCCAAGGATCTCCAGAGTCCGGACCAAACCATCCTCTGCTGGAGCTCTGGCCACGCCTCTTAATGTTTAACCTAAAATGCTCCTTTCTGTCGTCATGATAATAGCTAAGGAATAATTTATGGATTCTTTTTGAGAAAAAAAAAAAGGAAGTTGTTTTACTTATTAAATATCAAATGTCTGCAATCATATAGTGACTGTTTTTGATTGGCAGGTGGGTGGACCAATAGGTCAACTCAACATTTACTTTGTCCAACCCCCTTTTTCAGCACCTTGTTGAGCACATTCTGCCGGCTTCATTTTCACTGTTTAGAGTCCTGTGGGTGAAATCTAGTACATTCGATTCTATGACGGATATACAGTAGTCTATGATGCTATGGAAACATGAATGGGGGGATAACACCCTCTTTTGTTTTGAACATCATGAAGAGCACAGTGCTGTCATGCTAAGGAAGCAAACTCTGTCCCCATGAGGGGAGATTATTTTTATGAATCTCTAACCCTTGTGCGATCTTGTGGGGTCCAGATGACCCAACTCTGACCCAACCATTCCCAATGTTAACGTGCCTTGGAGGCACGTAAACATTGGGAATGGGGTCATCTGGACCCCACAAGATGGCACAAGGGATAAATAGACTGAAAACGTGAATGTTTTTAACGGGTGTATTTTTGATGGACCGTCTCTCATCTCTGCCCTTCGCTGGTGGTTTTTGTTTCCCTGTTTTCCCTCACAGCTCCTTTGACGAGTACAGCTCTGAGCTGAAGTCGGGCCGGCTGGAATGGAGTCCCGTCCACAAGTCGGAGAAGTTCTGGAGAGAAAATGCTGTGCGGCTGAATGAGAAAAATTACGAACTCCTCAAGTAAGACAGAATATTCTGCATTGCTTCTATTATTTCCCTTTTTCTTTACAACATTTTCACAGTATTTTCAAATGTCTTGAAATCATGTGTACATAAATATAGATAAGAGAATCTACACAGATTATTTACTGTTAGATAATAAAATGTATGTTTTGAAACCAAAATCAAATGTAAAAAAAAAACTGATATTAAATTATGAGTTCTTGAAAAATTAATATTGAAAAAATATTCAATAATTATTCTAAAAATTAACAACTTTTTTCCTATGCTGACAGTCCTTCAATAGTCATAATTTACTCCTTTAGGTGTGACTTTTAATCCAAAACAAGCATTGACCATTTCAGTGCTGGTTCATCATTAGAACAAATGATCAAGCTCCGCCCCCTCATACGGCGTCAGTCGTGGTAAACCCATTAATGCCAGTGGAAGCTCAACATGACAATAATGGCAGGAAGTGGCAGCTCCGCAAAAATAAAAGACTTCCAGTCAGCAGAACAATGAAAAGGAGAAAGGGCCAAATGAAAACGACGAGGAGATCTTTTGGCAATAAAAGCCGAAATTCACATTTCTCCTGTAAAAGAAGGAACTCGGCACGAAAACAAATATTCAAGCTGTTTTTTTGGTTTACAAATAGAAAAAAGATCTTGAGCCTTTCTCACTTTTCTTTTACAGAGGCAATTTATTACAGACACTTTGAAAATGAAACAAAATGATTAATAAAAAAGGATTTTGTTAAAACAAAACTGAATTTTATTCTTATTTTTCCAGCTGTTAACCTAAAAAGTGTCTAAAGCAGTCATGGGCTGTAAAGGTAATGGTCTCAGTAAAAAAATAGCAAAAAAACTAAAATCCTTTAGTTGATCTTAAAGCACAAATCAGCCCAGAATATTATTATCATTTATTGGGCAGAATGTAATCGCTTCATGTATAAATGTAACAAACTTCAAGTAAACGAGGACGATTTGAGGCATAAATTCTGTCTTTTGACCAGAATCCTTCCTAAAGTCTCCTGGGTTTTGTTCTCCAATCAAAGGAAAGGAAATGTCAGCTGTGAATGAAACCCCTTCCTCCTGCGTTTCATTCTAAAACCTTTCATTTTCAGTATACTGTGATTTAATTGACATTAGTTCCCTGAAACTGCTGAAAAATCTGTCCATATAAAGTTTAAAAAACACTTTCAATATAAATCTGAGCTTTTCTTTCTGACATTAACCCTTTCATACTTAGTTTCCTGGAGACACTCGTTCTTTTATTCTCTTAAAAAGCAGATTAAATCAAGAGAATATTAAACACTGCACTTTCTGTCAGTGATTTGAGGGGAAAGTACGTTTATGTCTAATGGAAAACACAGAACAGGAGCTTTTTTTTATTTTATTTTTTTGTCTTTTACTTGATTTCAAAAATAACTAAAATCCAAAATATCATTTTTTCTCTTCTGTCGTTCTGTTGATTGAGGGATTTACCTATGAGAAAGCAATGCCAGGTTTCTGTTGATACATTTATGGATTTCTAAAATATTTTAGTGTGATGCTGTTCTAGGATCATTTATGGATTTTCAAAATAAAGGATGGCCAACATGATTTATTTTGAAAAGAAATGGTTTTGTCTAGAAAGGAAAACCGTATTTGAAGAGGGTTGGTCTGAGGTTGATGTTTATTACTCAACACATCTACTAAAGGATATTTTATATACAAAAAAGATGGCAAAATTAAAAAAAACAAGAGTTTAAACTTGAAGGTTGTTTTTTTAATTAAAACTCACACTGCCGTGCTTGTTGACTTTCACTAAAAAGTGGACTTGCCGTCTTTTATTCCCATCCGTGTCCTTGTAATAACATCAATCATCATCTTGAGCTTATTTGTCTTCCTTTCTCTTGTCTCTTTCTTCCCACCCACACCTCAGATTGAACATATCCGACTTTTTAAGGTCATCTCTTCAGTTTTGGAGTAAATTTTTCTGAGAGTGCCTGCTTTCCCCCCCACCAAAACATTTACATTACAAAAATGTTTCTTTCACCAAGCTTTCAAAATAAAGGTCTGACTAAAAGGGGCTAAAATATCCCTGTCAGAGTAATTCAAGGCAGGTTAATAAGCCTCCTTTGCATTTGTTTGATCTCTGACAGGATCTTGACGAGACTCTTGGAGGTTTCCGATGATCCTCAGGTTATCGCAGTGGCGGCGCACGACGTTGGCGAATACGTGCGACACTATCCACGCGGAAAACGGTAAGCATTTTCATGGAAAACTGAATGTAATCAACAATTTTGTGGCTCTATTGAGACATGTATCGTACAAACTCAGAATTTCTAATAGCAAAATGTAAATGAGTAGTGGGGGGGGGGGGGGGGCTCGTTAAGTACAATTTTTGTTCTTAATGAGTTAATTTCACATTAAGAGTCGTTCCCTCTCTGTGGGTTGAAAGGTTTTGTTGAAGTTCCTCTTCATGAGGCATGACAGACTCCCAGCATAAATAGACTCACAGCCCTTATAAAGAAAAAAGGAAAAGGTGTTTCCATGGCAACGCTCATCACAGGAGAGCATGTGTGAATTGATAGCATTGATTAAGTGGAGGGCTGTTTGCTCTGTTGCACAGTTATGTGACCAAGATTAAAAGGATCAAAGTGCGGGATGGAGGAGAGGCTCCGTGTCTGCTTCATCAAAGTTTACCCTTCGTTTCTTTATAAGCTCACAGTTTAAAAGCCTAAGAATGGAGAAGTTCCACTCCCACCATCTTCTGATATATTCTAAATGTGTTCCCAGCGCTCTTTTTAATATTATTAGGACTTTTTTTTTAGCCAAAGTTGTAAAAGACGTGTCGTTTTCTGGGACATAGTCTCTGCAGTTCATCAGAAATGTGCCTTTGAGTTGTGGGCGTGACTGTTGGTGTGAAGCAGCCCCTTTCTTTTTCTGGTTTTATATTATTTTAGCTGGTTGACCGTTTAGTGTATCAATTAAGAAAACTATCAAACTGGAAAGAAAAAGGATGAATTTGATTTCTTAGAGTAATACTTGTGTCTTCTTGGCACTTTAACGACACTACCACACATTTCTTTTATTCTTTTTTTTTTATTCTTCATCATCATTTATTTACGAAGCTCCTTCCACCCCCAACCAAGGAGACCCAAAGTCATGGAGAACGAAATATATAATGGATTGAAGCATAAAACCAAATTAAAACATTGTAGAGACATAAATAGAGTAAAATAAAAAGCATAAACTCAGTTTAAAAGAGGGCTAGGCTGATGCTAAAGCGCTAAATTGGAGGAATGACCTCTCTGATTCCATCGTTTAGGAGCCGACAGCAAACGCAGAAACGTCCAATTCTTCAGAAGTTCATCTATTAGGATCCCACTGTGAAAAGCTGGTTTCACAGCAGCTGTTTGAAATGTCAAACCTTTTATGATTAAGGATAATTTTGAACCATCTTTCTTTCTTTATCATCATAAAACAGCTTTGATCATATGAGTTTGTTGGCTGAAAGGTTTAGTGTTTTACTCTTTAAAAGTACGTTCTCGGTTCTCCATAAACGGGGAACTAAGTTCCTTTCCCTATTATTATTTTTTTTATTTTTGCTCCGGCAGTATTTTATTCTAACAACCAGCATTATGGAGCTCCTCTTCCTTTCACTGCACCATGACCCTTCACAGGGGTTCTGATCCATTAGGAGACAGAACATTTCAGTTGGCCCGAAGCAGACGATCCATAATGGATCGTTCCCTGACCTATAATATGAAAACGACATTTTGTTTTTTGTGAATAAACGCTCTCTCCCATTATCTCCCGTCACAGGGTGATTGAACAACTGGGTGGAAAGCAGCTGGTGATGAACCACATGCACCACGAGGACCAGCTCGTGCGCTACAACGCCCTGCTGGCCGTGCAGAAGCTGATGGTCCACAACTGGTACGAACTCGTCCGTAGCTTCCTCCCGGCGAAGCGCCGTTCGGTTTCTGAGCTTTCACGTGGAGCAGCTCCGGCGTGGAGGTGACCGTCGCCTCCATCTGCATACAGATGACTGAAGGCCGCCCGCCCGCGCGCCCCCATACGTTCCTTCATTTATTCCTGCTGATTATGCTCCACTCTCAGTGGAAACATGGTGAAGATCGCAGAAGGTCAGTGGAGATCTGTGCTGATTAGGGTGAGGAGGTCTCACCGCACTAAACTGCACGTTCACTGACGGCTGATTTATGATTCTGCCTGGACGGGTCAAAGAATATGTGGAAATTCTCCACACTCCCGTTGTAGTTTCCTTCGTTCTGACAGGCAAATGTGTTGTGGAGATGGAAATCTTCAGCTCTAGGACGAGTACGAAGGAGTTTTCTGTTTTGGAGATGCAGCAACGTAAATAAAATGTACACATCAGAGCATTTTAAACAGCACAGGGGGGAAAATCCTACTAAAAGACTAAAATCCTCTCAGACAAATCAAGAATTTGAAAAAAGTGAATCATTTTTCCAATGATTGAAATCAAATGGATGTCTGTCTTGATGCTTGACACTTTCACTTCTGCAAACACTGCTAATAATATTAGTGAGGACTGAAATATGTAATATCCATCATACATTTATTTAACTCACTTATACATGTGCATTAGGTTTATAGTTTTATATAAGCGCAGAACAGGTTAGTCAGTCTTTGGCTGCCAGCACCTACTAATATTACCCTTCAGCAACACTAGATCTACATATTGTAGACTTTATAATTTAAGTTTTGTTTTTGTATTTTATATTTACACTTATTTTATATACTCTTTTATACACATTAATTTTGTTACAGGAAATCCTGATTCTTTGATTACGACATTTAAATATTTTGTGTTGGGGCCAGACTGAAGGCGTGTCTGAGACCTGACAGCATCCTGTCCAACGGCCCCCCCTGGGGCCTGTTTGGGTCTTATCCCGGGTCTATCGGGCGCCCAGTCCGAGTGCCTGTCCGGGGCTCGTCCGGGGGCGTGTCTGAGCACCTGTCCGTCTCCATCTTCCTGTCCCTGGTCTTTTCTTTTTCTTAATGGGTCTTTTTTTTAATTGAAGTTCCAACAGTGAAGTTATTGACGGTTTGGCCTAATCATAATAGAAAAATGAAACTTCCATAAACCTAACATTTTTCTGCCCGCATTTAAGAAATACATTTTCTTTAGTGTCAAAACATATTTGTATCTAAAGGGAAATAAAGTAACTCATCCTAAAGCAGGGGTCTCAAACTCACGGCCCGCGGGCTATTTGCGGCCCCCAAGATGATATTTTGCGGCCATCGCCTTAATATGAAAGTTTAATGTTAATGCGGCCCGCCAGTCTGTATGAATGACACCTTTTCAATTTTGTGCGCAGAGCTGACAACCAACCAATCACAGTAGAGTTAATGACTCTTGGGGCGGGACATTGACCGGGCTTGAAAGCAGGAGAACATTTAAGGCAGGAAACCTGACAGCCCCCTCCCCGGACCACATTAAAGAGTTCCTTACTTTCCCTTTTAGAACGTATCTAAATCCATGCAGTCAGTGCTGAACTTTTCTCTGGGTCGCACAGACCCGGAGGAGGGCTGAGGTTATGGTTCCGCCAGTTAGGCGCGCGCGGCGCCGACTCATCCCGCTCCCGCAGGAGATGGGTCGCTACGGAGAATAAATGTCCCACATCTTGCGTGACAACTAACGGGGCTCGCCTGGATCCGCTGGGGGGGGGGGGGGGGGGGGGGTGATGGCGATTGTGCATCTTGGCTGCACCTATTTGGTGTCGCCAACATGAATTTCCATCCGTTTGTTTTATAAAAACATAGGAGTGGCTGAGCGGCTGCTCTACAATAACTTGTAACCAGGGGTTAAATGTGCAAAAAGTCATAAGAAAGAAAATCCAAAAATGTTTACTCAATTTTGTTTCTCCTTTACTGATTTGTGGTTTAAAGAGTAAAGTTAAAAAAAATAACATTCAACACAGACTCAGAATTGGGAGCACATCCTCTCTGACGTCTTACATTTCAATAAGTTCAAGTTCAGTCCAGATTTACTGACAATCATCTTCATCCACACTGAGGGTCTCAGCTGTTTGGGAGGAAGTGCTGCCAAGTGTCCATCAGTAAGAAAAGACAAGAGAAGCCGTGTTCAGAGGAACCATTGATGGATTTACAGAACTGTAGAATTGGAGTATTTTTTAGTGTTTAATAGTTATAATTCAACAGTGTTAACTGAACTGTGTTAATAAGGATGTTTAAATTAGAAAACAGCAGATATAAAAGACTGAATAAACAGAAATGTGTTACTAATTTATTTACTCGTTGATTTTTTTTATTCAAATATTTTATTTGAATGAGAGTTTTAAAACAGTTAATAATAGAGTATAGTTAATTGTAAAGTGAATGTTCCATACAACATTTATTGGCTCTCACACACTCACAAGTTGTGTGTGTGTGTGTGTGTGTTGAAGTTGCGGCCCTCCCTCAGCTAGACCCCGCCTTCAGTGGCCCCCAAGTAAATTGAGTTTGAGACCCCTGTCCTAAAACCTTATTTTTATTTCATTTAACTTCCTTTAATTTCCAAAGCGAAAGCTTTTACAGAAATGTAGCAAAGTTCTTTCAGAAATGCTCCTTCGTTTTTCCTTTTGCCGGGTTTTAAAGCAGGAAACGACATCACGATCCAAACGTTTAAATGTTTTGGCCGGCAGATTCTAGGTTTTTGATATGGTTTTTTTCAGGAGATGATCCACCTTTTTCTCTGTTACCTACATTTTAAGTCCTGTGTTGCTTTAGTCAGAAAACCAGCACCAAATGTCTGTGTGACCGGAATCTAAAGCTCACAATTAAAGTTCTGTGAGCAGCTGTGGATCTTAGTTTCAGGGTTTTCACCTGAGCTTTAAGCAAAGAATAAAATCTCAAAGGACAGGATTGTGGTGCACAATTTAACTTATAGAACAATAAAATCTAGGAAAAGGACTTTAGCTGTAAAAATAAAGATTATGAAATCTGTGACTGAAGCTGCTTGAAACTCCAGTCCTGAAAAACCTGACGTTTGATCTGAAAATGGACTTTGGGTCACACTCACCAAACAGCAGCAGCAGCCGTTTATCAAACCCTGACAGGTAAATCGCACTTTCGTCTGTCCTCGTGCGACCCCCCCCTCCCCCCCTGTGACCGTAGCGCTGACGCAGTGACTCGACACTTGTTGTGTTTTTGTGACACAAGACTCCGTTCTCTGTCATTTCTTCTCTTTGTTGTGTTGATGGTTTCAGTGTTTTGGGGGGGTACAAGCCTCACCCAGTCTCTTCTCTCGGCTCTTCTCTGCTAAAAGTCTGCGGCGCCACGTTGTGAAGATCAGCCGCCGTCACTTTCAGCGGGCTGCTGGGAAGTCGTTAGTTTCTGTACCTATCCCGCGCTGTCATGACAACAACAGATGAGCGTCTGCTCTGTTATCGTTCTTTGCCCTTTGAACTGCTTAGAAAGGTCATTTTCTTGAAGGAGGGGTTTTGTGCCCATCAGCTCCGTGTCGGAGGGCCGCATCTCCATCCTGGTGTCGTTCCGAGAAACCTCCAATTAACCTTCAGTGATGAATGATTGGGTTGAAGTTCTCTACAGTGGAAAGAATCCACCAGTTTAGCTAAAAATTCAAAAGCAACCTGCTTTTAAAGTCTTGTTCCCGTTTTCTCACACTTCCTGACTATTTCCAGAAAGCAGAAGCTGCTTCCTAGAAGCTTCTTTGTTTTGCTAATGGACTTCAAAATAAAAGCATAGATGAGGATTTATTCGGACTTGAATTTGACATAACTTGAACTTTTAATTTCATTCATTCATCTTCTTCCGTTTGTCCCTTTCGGGGTCACGGGGCTGCTGGAGCCTATCCCGACCACTTGTGGGCGAAGGCAGGGGGCACCTGGACAGATCGCCGGTCTGTCACAGGGTCACACATATCACACACCCATGCACACCTATGGACAATTTGGAGTGACCAATTAACTGCTGTGAGGCCTCTGTGCAGCCCCTTTTAATATGTTCTTGTAATTTTTCTTATCTTGTGGTTATATTTCTATGATTTATTGCCCACCCACATGTTTTGGAGACTGTTGACCTCAGGAAAAGGCGCAATCTTGAATTTTCCTCCACAAAAAAAACTTCCTTTGGTAACTTTTACAAATTTAAAGTCCTCCTTGAGATTTTGATCCATCACCTCATAACTCATCATTGGAAAAATGTTGGTTTTGGGTTTGTAGATTTTGAACAGCGTTGCCGTGGCGAGCTCACAAAAGTGGCGTTCCTTTGTTCCCTGCACTAGTTTTATCTGAAGATCGTGAAAATGCTGAATGAATCGTTGGCTCCAGCTGAATGAAACGATACATCAACCTATTAGGAATGTGGGTGTTGTTGAAAATAAAGCCTTGGTTGAAAATGTTGCTTTTGCATATCCTTCTAAATATGACATAGACCTGTCTGCCCCCCCCCCCCCCCCCCCGGTGCCCAAAAACTAAAGAGGTTGCTATGGTGATGAAAGCAACAGAAAGGGTTTTTTGTCATGGATTCGTCTCGTTCTGACCAGTGTGGTTGGGGCAAGGGGGGGGGGGGGGGGGGTGAGGGGGCATGTAGGACCACTCAGCCAGTGGGGGGGGGGGGGGGGCAGTTTTTGCTGTTGAGTCATAAGAAATTTCTTTATTTGAAACGTCTACAATTCCATTCATAGTTTTTATATGAATACACAAACGGGGTTCATAGGAGAACCAAAACACTCAGATGGTTCACTTCCTCCCTGTTTGGCCTCCGCTGATGGTTTCCAGTGCAGCACCTGCAGAGACGTCGGGAAGCGTCTTGGCTGCAGATCACTGGATCCATGAGCGACTCGGAGACACCAATTATTTCCACCTGTCTCCATTAACGCTCCCCACCGAGACGCGCTCTTTGCAGACCGGCGTCAGCAATTAGGAGGAGATCACAGAGAAGCTGCGGCAGACGACGAAGGGGGAGATGTGGAAAATATCAGAGGAGGAACCGGTTGGTCCACATAAACGGATCCAGAGCAGCTTTGGTCATTTCTAATGACCCAAACCCAGGAAACTCTGAAGCATCACGGGTCGTGATGGCTGAGGGAGGTCTGAAGAGAATTTCACAGATTCAATATAGTTTTTAATTTCCAATTAACAAAAGATGGAATTGGGGATTTTTAGATGAAAATCTGCATTTGTGGATATGAAATGTTGCTAGTATTATAAATAGATCAACTAAATGAAATGGTTTGTTCCGAAAACCAAATGATACATTTTCATAGAAAATAGTACAGTTTTCCTAGAATTATGTTCACATAGCAAAATTGTTTGCAAAATGAATTTACTGCCTAATTTAAGTTGCTTCTAAGCGTACATGCATATGCTAAATATTGAGTCACGAAACATTGATTCAACAAAATGCGTCTGACTGGCACTAGAGATGGAACGTCAAAATAAACCTGTTTTATAAACAGCTTTAGTATTATTTTAGAATTACCTTATTAACATTTCATCAATGTATATTATGACGAACTGTCCCCAACCTCCATAACACCATAAATTATTGCCATAAGCCGGTAAAAAGGAACGTCTTTTCTTTACTGGCGCTACAGTACGCCGCCAGCTACTTTAGCACCGAGTTGGCGCTCCTGTTTTATGATTTTGTTTCATTTTTCTCTCATTATCAACCTTTTTTTTTATGGGCACGAGCTCCTTTACACCTGATAGATGTGGTGACTACTGACCTGTGCTGGGGAGGCGGCTGGAGATCGCTGTGTTACGATTTGTGTGTTTAGTTTTTTTCACTTGTGCTATGGTGACGAGTACATGTCCTCATGATGACATCAATAAATACTATTCCATTTTAGTTTAATGACCTCAGTACGCATGTTTGCATTTTGAATCAGTGTTTTGGAACTTCATGTATATATATATATATATATATATATATTTATACCCGTGTAGGCCTCTAACCCTGTGACATGATTGACAGGAATGTCACGGGAAATTTCCAATTGAAAACAAAAGATGTCATATTTACAACAGACATGGTAAATCTAAATGTTGTAGTCATAAGTTTTACTTACAAAGTATTACTTCACACACAAAGTTGTGTGCGTTTCATGTCAACAGTTTTATGCACAGATACATGGCAGCAGCCGCACATTGGAATTCTGGCGCGTTGTAGAGTCGGGTTCTGCGGGCGCTGATGCTCACCGGCCTGCGCTGCCTCAGGTTGTAGCCTGACTCCACCCACTGGAGGCGAGCACTAGCTGGGTGGTTTCTGTCCTTCAGGATGCTTTTCGCCTTGCGTCTGCGGCGCTCGGCATACAGGGAGTCCGTGGTTGGAAGGCTGCATCCAGTGACCCCCCCCTCCGCAGCATTTAGGACTCGTTCAAGCAGTTTTCTCTCACCCAAGGAGTCTTCTGTGGGCGTGGATGACGAGCGGCTGTCGTCCAGGATCGTCTTCCAAAGTCCTGGACCAGTTCTGTTGTGTTTTTGAGGTTGAGCACAAGATCATTACCCCAAATGGCAGCTTT
Source organism: Oryzias latipes (assembly GCF_053564925.1). NCBI lineage: Eukaryota > Metazoa > Chordata > Actinopteri > Beloniformes > Adrianichthyidae > Oryzias > Oryzias latipes. The sequence goes on from NC_136253.1 coordinate 34,445,814, forward strand.
GAGCCATAATTTAGACCCTTTTGGAACATTGAAAACAGCATTAAGAGATGAAAAGGGGATCCGTTTCTTGTTTTAGTGGTTTTATAACAAAATCACGAAGTATGATGCCTCTTTAGGACAGAAGTTTTTTTCATTTTCAGAGCCCTTGATACTTTAGCTCCCATGAAGCAGAGTCTCATCTCAAAATCGACGCTTTGACGATCGTGGCTGAGAAAAAGGGCGACCTTTCAAAAACACTGGCGTAGTGTCGGCGCTGACGACCGTCTGGGTCGGTGGGGGAGGACAGTGAAGTGTGGCGCTCCATTGAAACTTGTTCAGGGATAATGAGCGCTGTAATTCCAGAGCCCAGGCTGCCAGCGGATTCGCTGAGCTGCAGGTTTATTACACTCCTGTCTGCAGCCCGCAGCTCATTAATCACAGTTCAGTTTAACCTGCTCCTGAAAGGCAAATTATGGAGAACATGGCAGTTTTGACAGGAGATCCGAATCCTTTTGGTGGGAAATAAACATCGGTGACGCAGATGGAAGATGACTCACTTAGTTTTTGTTTGTTTCTGATGTGTTTACAGCCTCAGAGGCAGCGGGAAACCAGTTTATCATTGCAGTTTCATTATTTCATTAAGAAAGAAATATTCTGGTCTTTTCCATCAAAAACGGAAAACTTAATGGATGAAGGGATTTTTAAAGTGTGGGGTGTTTTCTTTCTTTTGGTATATAAACGTGCTTTTCCAGGTTATTTTCAAGTGTTAAATTTGCAGATGCTTTTCTGAATGTCAGAGTTGATTGTAGCTCACATTTCTTCTGCTTGAACAATGGAGTTAATGAGCTCTAATGACTAAAAAGCAGTTATCTCAAGCAGCCATAAAACACATGAGATTTACACTGAACTCTAACAAATCTGATCCTTTTCCACTTTTATCATTCCGTTGTTTCTTGTTTTCCTTTATTCCTTAGAAAGTTATGTGTCAAATTATAAATAAAAGCACATTTTTGTTTGTGTGAATATTAATAGAACCTGGAGTTCTCGAAGGTTTTTCCCTTACTGAGTTTGTTGACTTGTTGCAAATTAAACCAAAACATAATTAAAGAAAATATAACAGCTGCCCTGATTCCCAGTAAATGGACTTTTATTTTCTCATTTAAGTTTTATTTTAAAGAACTACAAATGTCAGCAAATCTCAGACTCTGACTGGTGACCTGTTACTTTAGGCTAGGCTTGATTTGGGCTGTTTTCAGTCTGAAAATGCTTCTAACAGGCTTTTCTGTGTCTGTGACGTCACTCTGAAAGCTACATTGTAGTTCCTCTGCAGAATTCTCTTAAAATAACGCCACAACAATGAGACACGGCAACTCATTGAAATGGGATTGGAAAAGCCAGTAGAAGGCCTGACGTGGATACAGACGCGTGAAATATGACGTTTGAATGGTATTCCATGATTTCTGCCTCTAGTTGCTTTGCCCCGCCCTCGTAATTCCTGGCCAGTGAGTGAAGAGATCTCTAGTCACATGGTTTTGTCTACTAGCTTTAGTCTGGAACAGGAAAGTCCTCCTGAACAGGTTCAGGACTCGGTCCGGACCAAACGGGTTTCCCCGTCTGAACGCACCCTGAAACTGCCAACAGACCAATCACAGACCAGAACAGATCGGGAATGCGGCGCCGGTCAGATCCAAACTCATGGAGGATTCATCTGTAATTCCTGAATGTTAACCTCCAGGAGTTTCAACTTTATTTATTGAGCCCTTCTATATAAAAAAAAGAATGCGTCATATAAATAATAGTCATAATAATCATCAAAATAAAAGCCCTCCAACACACGCGCTGAAAGAAACGGTCTATAAAACAATTCAAACATGTTTAAAGCCTCCTCAAAAGCTAAAAACAGCAGTTTTTCTTCAAAACCTCCACAGTAGATGAAGTTCCCACATCCTCTGGTTGGCTGCTCGCCGTGGATTTTGGTTTCGCCACTTGAGGACCAGAGGGATCACAAACTGATCAAAAGACCTTCAGCCGAGTTTTGAAAACACTGCAGCCGATCATTTAGTCTTTTTCTTAGCCCCAGAGACGCTGAACCTGATGAGTAACGCCGACTCTCTTTGGCAGGGAGTACCTGGGCAGACAGCTGCAGTCCGGCGACCAGCAGCAGGCTCCAGCCGTGGCGGCTCGAAGCTGAGCTGCTCCGTGTTCCGGCGTTACCCAGCGGATGAGTGAGGGTCCGCCCCGCCACCGCCTCCACGTCCGCTCCAACGACTGAACCAAACATGCTTTGCCCGTCCAGCTGCAGCCCAGATGATCCTCAGTGTTTCCCCGTGAAGCTGTTCGTGTCGTGATTTGTGGTGATTTCATGTGTAAAACTGCGAGTTATTTATGTTGTGAAACAGATCAATTCCAATAAAGATGTTTAATTGTGCAGCTGCTCTTTGGGAATGCTTGAATGTTAAAAATCCTATTTGTTTACTGTCTAACTGGAGGAAATGTTCATGTTTATCAAACCATATTTACACACTGGGTTTGTCCTTCACAGGACGAACTTTCTCATGATTTTATTTTAAAGTTTAAGATTTAGATGTGAAAGAAAATAAGTGCAGGAAATTGTGTTTATGGCACTTTTTTTGTTTACTCCAAAAGAATTAAACAAAACAAAAAATGCTTTTTCTGTGTGACTGACTTTAATCTGATGTTAGGTCACCATTTCAGACGACGAACGCCATCTCTCAGCTCAGGGACACTCGGCGCTCTGGGGTTTTAAAGTCGTCTGTTTCCAAACGGAGCAGGTCACCTTAGTGCCGGACGGCTAAAATAAGAAAAGGGTCACGTCTCTCTGGGAGTTGTGGCGTCTCGTCGCTGCCATTTTTCTCTGAAAACTTGACTTTCAACAGTAACTTTTAATTCCCATCAGCAGGTCTGAGCTTCAGCAGACGACTCCGCCAACCTGAAGTTGATGCGCTTCCAAACACAGAACACGACTCGTCTCTTCCTTCCAACCTTTAATCTGCTTCTCATCTGACTACACTTCCACCGTGGAAGCGGTCATTAGCCCTTGTGCCTTCTCGTGGGGTCATCACGAAGCGAGAAAAAAAAGATTTGAAAAACAAATCCGGGCTCCAATGTTTTGAATAATGCTGTTCAAGATGACCCCACTCCCAGTGTTTAGTGCCTTGGAAGCACGTTAACATTGGGAGTTGGGTCATCTAGACCCACTAGACAGTCCTCTGAACCTTTTTTCTTCAATGATTTGTGATCTTCACTGGTGTCCATGGATTACATGAAATCTTTCCACCTTTATCCACCTTTGTCATGGTAGGGAGAACACGTCAATGGAATGGGGGGGGTCATAGGATAGCATATGGGTTAGTCATTACCGTGCTTTTGATGTTCTCCACCAACGTTCACCATCTCTTCCCTGGAGAACCGTGGCACCGCGCTCGGATTTGATGACGACTGTGTTCATTCGCTCTGGAGTTGGGATGTAAAGGTCGCGGTGGGACCATCGATCACTCGTCCTCCTGCGCCATTATCGGGGTTTTACAGCGGCGCGTGAACCAGCAACCTCTGCAGCTATCAGCATAGAAAAGCTTCGGCAACAGATGAAAATGTTTTCATAACAAAAGTTCATGTCATTCAGAAACATGCGAAGTCCTAGCCAGTGTTCAAAAACTGTTTATTACCTCAACAGGAGGGGGGGTAGGGGGCAGATTCTGGGAAAAATCACGATATTTGATTAAATGGCAATGATATATATTAAGGTTCCTTAACAATCCAGTTATTAGACATTAATAAGCTTATGGGTCTTTAAAACATGGTTTGAGTGAACACTTGATTCTGATTGGCTGCTGGATGCAGATTAAAATGTGTGCGCAGGACGGTTGCTTCCACAGCGTGCGTTAAAATGTGATAATGCAGACTTCGTCGGCCATTAACCCTCACATAATGGACGGCGATGATGATCACCTTTCGGCACAGCGAATCAGCTTTCAGTGATGCACACAGGTGGTTTGGGCACAGATGATACAGCGCTGTTTTTGATCCGGGCTGGGGACCGGCACAGGGAGACCCAGACGAGACCCGTGAAGGGTCTTGCCCAAGGTCTCTCATTGGGAATCGAACCCTGGTTTTTTTGTGTGCCAGTCCTGCACTTAACCAACCGCTAGTAGACGGTGGCACATCCCAATTGGTGCTCATCCATCAGTCGCACTTTTTTTTTTTTACCAGAATATTGTGAAAATTGAATAAATTTATTACAGGAATCTTTGGCTCAAGCTGATCAAAAGTATGTGACCAACGATATGAACATATTAGGAATGTGAGCACAGTTAACACAAAACCTCTGGTCTTCTAAAGGTTGTACAGACCTGTTAGCCCCCCCCCCCATGTGACCAAAACATATGACGGTTGCTATGGAGATAAAACCATCAGAGAAGCAGCCATTTAGAGAAAAAGTGTTGTTTTTTTAATGAATTTGTCATGTGCATCTCTGACCAGGGCGGCAGGGGCAGAGGGGAAGACTGAGGGGTGTGTAGCAGGGGCTCAGCCACTGAGGGCGGGGCAAAAGCTGGCTACGAGGGTGGGGACGGGTAGACCCTGCGGGCACACATACAACGCAGCTCATGACTTTCATTTTTAATTAAAATGAGTGGAAGGCTTGATTGGAAAATGTGTTTATAACAGCTTGTTTGCTCCCCAAACGCTGAAACACCAACATCCAAGCTGCTGCTGCAACACACCGCTACACTTCCAGGTAGTCCTGGAGGATACTGGGGCCTGTTTACCAGCTCCGACCCCCCCGGAGAGATCAGAAGACACCAATTCAGCCAGGAATTGCAAAGGAGGAGACAGCTTCCACCTGCAAATGACCAGGCTCTTTGAGGGTTTCTGCAGTCTCCTTGCGCTTCTCCTGTCAGATTTCAGCCTTGGTGGAATAACAGCAGCCATTCAGCATTGCACGCCTACAGTCTCTTCAGCCTGTCCTTCGTTTTTGTTTGCGGGCATTCAAAACAAGTTTCGAGCAGCTGTCCCTCCCGCCTCGGTGTGTTCGGGCGGTGCGGAGCAGAGATGCAGGTAAAGTAAATATTGATGCAGGGGCCGCATGGCTGCCGCACACCGCCTGAACCCTGACCCCGGGGCAAACGCTTTCCTCTGCTCCCCACTGCTTTGTGTTCGGCTTTTATCATGCTGCCCACATGTGTTGTTCAGAGGAAAAAGGTGAGCCGGTTCATTTGCGTGCACAGGAAGCCTGGTAGACGAGGCTGCCCTGAGGCAACCGTCTTTCTGGAGAGTAGATGTTTTCTGAATATTAATGCTCTGCAGGTTTTTCACTTTTTAGTTTTTTCCATGCCCCCCCCCCCCTCCCCTTCTTTAGGAGGATTTCATCTGACCGGTCCTGCAGTGAAGAGGCTTGTTCCTCTTCTTCATCGATCAAGTCTCTTTGCTCTTGAAACTGTGGGTCAGAGATTGTCCGTTCCCATAGTGACCACAAAAAAAAGCTGGATTTTGGGCTGCTGTCTGAGGAGGAGAATGACAAACGCGAGCGTGTTCTCCGTGCCTCTCCTTTAAGTCTGACAATAACGCAGGAGCCGTGGAGGCCTGCTGGCAAATCAGCCGTGTTGTGTGGACACTGGAATTACCCTGTTTGAGTGTTTCACTTCATAAGGATTCAAAGGGGTTTACTCTCAGTTATACCACGGTCCGGGTGAATACTCCATTCTGATTGGCTGCTGGGTGTGCATTAAAAAGTGATGATGCACAGAGATAACCGCACGTATGGCTTAAATGTTCTGTATCATTGCGCTGGCTTCTTTAAAACAAGGAGGAGAACTTTCCCTCTGAACTGATCATTTAATCAACCCATCTTGACCATCAGCATAGATACGCCGCTTTCCTTTGCCGCTGCACTCGAGATCGGTGCCGGCTAAGCAGCGCGTTGTCATGGTAACATGACAAATAGTCCACTTTTTTTTGGAAAAAGCGATCCAAACCGGGGGAAAAACGAGAGTAAAGCACTAAGAACTGGCTAAACATTTATTTCTTTTGTAAGTGATCATGGTATAAGCGGGTTAATGGCCTTGGAAGTGTGTATTGTCAGAAATTAACGCACTTTGTGGCAGCAAACATCCTCCGTTTGGCGTCGGATGGTTCAGGGTTCCCCTGCTTGCGTTAATTTCCGATGATGCACACTTTGCCGGCCATTAACCCTTACATGTACAGTAAGGAAATGGGTTTCTCTGTAGAATGAGATGTTTACTCTGCTGTCTGCTCTGAGGGCCAAAAGGGCAAAGATTAAATAAAATAAAGACTGGATAAAATATAGACAGGATATCTAAAAACATTCACACATAACAGAAGATATGACTACGCATCAGTAAATGACTAAACCTATATACAAATCAGCTGTTGTGCAAATTCATCTGAGAGTAGCTGTGCAAAAGAGACTTCCATCTTAAAATCATGAAAGCCACGACCCGGTGAAGGTCCACAGCAGTCTGTGTTCCCGCCTCTGAGTTTGTGTTCCTCCACTGGACACACCCCTGACCCGGAGCCGGTTCTGGGGACCAGATGAAGAATAATGGGACCAGCAGAACAGCCTGCGTCTGGTGTCAGTGGTTCCACCTGGCTGGGCTGGTGGGCTCATGGCGTTGAAGGTGACTTTTCTGGAGCTTTTAGGGGAGAGCTGCCATTTCCTTTCAACAGGTTTTCCTCCTGTTAGTTCCTTTCAGTGGTCAGCATGCTGGTTTGTAACTTTTATTTTGAAGGTTTTGAGTGGAAGACTGTTTTATTTTTATTTAAGGGTATTTTTTTGTTCACCATGGCTCTCTCTCAAATTATCCTTTCATAACTTCACATCATTATGTCAAAGTGCCTCCCATCATTATTAAGTTCTTTGTGTTTGTTTTTTTACACATCTTTCTGCTCTACAGAGCCCAACGCTCTTCTCGTTTATTTTTTTTTTAAAGTGAATAAATGCAGTAGTAATAATATGTTGCCTGTATAGTAGGGATGCCAGAATCCTCGGTTCCAAACCGAACTGCATGTGACGCCATGGAACCAAATGGTGGAGAAAGTGAATCGCTGCATTCTTGCTGCACAGATTTACGTTGGCAGTGTCAAACACGTGTTGTGCAGCATTACACCAGGCTCAGTATGAGACAACTGAACTCTTTTTTTTCTTTGCTTGGTAGCAAATGAAAAAGAAGATCTTTATTGTATTCCACAAACTATATATCAAACCGAAACAAAATCCAAAAATTGAGGTTTGAACAGAATCGAGGGGAAAGTGGATGGTTGGATCCCGTCTGTCTGTTAAAAAGCAATTCTCTAAAAAAGTCAAACAAGACTGACCTGAAGGTCGTAAAACATACATATGATCCATCTGTCCATCATCCGGGACGTATTTTACAGAAGAACCCGTCGCATCGCCCTCATCAAGAATGGAGTTGCATGAATGTGATCTCAAATGAGCATCATTTGGTCAAAGTTAACAAACGCTGGAACTGCGACTAAAACTACACAAACCAGCAGTTGAACTGCCTCCAACATAAAAACAGAGGTTTTTTTTTAAATTGACTCAAAGTTTTCATCAACAGAAACCTGCTGGACTTTGGATTATTGTGTCCAAAATCTTGAATTTAGCAAAGTAACTGTGCAGCTACAGTCATTTACTAACTCAGTGGACAAATGGTAGAGTGTCCACCCAGAGACTGGTAGATCACAGGTTCAAATCTAAGATCAAGTCTCACCAAAGACTCTTAAAAAAAGAAGAAGAATCTCAGCATTAAGGGGTTGGATTGGGGGGGTTACATCACCAAATGGTTCCTGAGCCAAAGAGCTAAACGCTTTGCTTTTAAAGAGTTAAAACTGGGTCCTTTTTGTGTAAATTTCAAATCTGCCACCTCTTTTTTCTACTCCTTTACATTCTTTTTTTTTTTTTTTTTTAGCCAAACCTGCAGAAAAATATATTTTTCTTGTTATAGTGATGGGCAAACGAAGCTTCATGAAGCACTGAAGCCTTGTTGGTTTACTCCAGTTCAAAGCTTCTTGAAGCTTCATTTTCTCTAGTAGGACATCAGAGGATGCAGAAATATCAGTTGGTGGGAGTTTGAAGTGTGTGGCGTTTTGCGGAAAGCCTGAAATTGTGTCACGAAAACACATATTTAGGTTCTTCAATCAGCTAAACAATAAATATACAAAAAGATTTACAAAGGAGCTAATAGACACAAACGTCTAATCCACTGCAGGTGATAGGAAAAAAATCCGTCCCTGCTTGACCCTCAGTACTAAGGGGTTGGATTGGGTGTGTGTTTGGGGGGTTTACATCACCAAATGGTTCCTGAGCGCTGCGGTACCTGCAGCTCAACGCTCCCCCAGGGGAGGGGTCAAAGGCGGAGGACAAATGTCCCACACCAGAGTGAGTGAATGGGGACTTTGAGTTCATTTTAATGACAACCATGACATCAGTGTGGGGTCATGACCTTCAGTTTGGTTTGCTTCCTCAGTTCTTCAGCTTTGTTTACCTGTCAGTCACAGCAGGCTGCAGTTCTTGATCCACGCCGTCTTTATTTGTTTGTGTCATTTTCTGTGTATTTAAGGTCCACTTTTCTGTTCTTTCTTGTCAGATCTTCTGTTTTGTCGTCCTTTTGTTGCTCTCTTAGTTCCTGGTGTTTCATCTTTATTTATTCTAATTTTCTGTCTCCTGATACGAAGTACAAATAACTTTATGTCATCACTTCAATAGTTTTTCCTGATTATATTTCATAGTTTACTCCTGTAGCACCAATGACATTATTTTTTCCATACTTACAATTTACTGAGTATTTTTATGCCTTCGTGTGCTGAAATCTTTTATAAAATGACCAGAAACACCTTTTTTCTGCTGCTTACATTAATGCGCTAAAAGATGAGATGTCCCTGCAGCAAACCTGCAACAATGAGGATTGTGTCCCCTTCAGACCGGCGTTTAACCTCCACCGAGTGTCACGGCGGGGGCTGCAGGTCTGTCCTTGAGCTGCTGAGCCGGCCTGTGGAGAGCGGCGAAGATGACAGGTCACAGACGCGCCCGCCACACCCCCCCATTTGGACTCACTGCCCATCCACACTGAGCCTGATGGGATCCATCTGGAAGGATGAGATAAACCCTCCAAACGTAGGCGTCCAAAACCTGCAGGGATTTACCCAAGAAGACGGCGGGCTTTGATGAACGCCGAGCAGGCTTCTGAAAAGGAATCAATCAGGTAATTATAAAGCAATGAAACACTTGAATTGGACAGATAACCTGTTTCCATTTGGCTGTGGTGGTCAGAGAGCAGCTTAATGAGAAAAATCTAATCTGTGTTATTACAGTCCGACCAAAGGAGCAGATAAAAAAACATTAAACCGCTGTGAAAACACAGAAAATTGGGGATCATTACAATTCCAGCAGGAACTTGCATATGGTGTCAATTTTAAGGTAATAAGCTTGAAATTCTGCTCTCAGGAAATAAAAAAAGTGCAGCAATGAAAGCCTTCATCCCCGGCGAGCACAACAAAGACGCTCCTACACACAACAACACGTTACACACAGATAATGGGATGAAATGGCTAGCTATTTTCCTCTAGCACTGGTCTGTGTGGAAAAGTGTCAGTGATGTGTCTGCCGCTGTCTTTGCTAACCGACATCTGTGCTGCCGGATCCCATGAGAACCTCCTCACAAAAGGAGCATATTGTCTGAGCCTGTTTTCATAAAAAGAAAAAGAAAAGCTCTTTAAGTGTTTGAAACTTTGGAAAACGTGGCTGTTTCCATCTAAGACACACCTCCTGGGTCCCAACTGGAGCTTCCTCCATCAACAGTTCCTTCAAACGCCACAACGTGAAACCAGAGTGATGAAGACCAGAACAGAGGACGAGTTAAGCGGCAAAAAAATGGCGGAAGATACTATCATAAAGAAAGAGAAACAGGAAAACAATGGGTTGAAAGCAACAGACTGAAAACTTTTCTTCACGAAGAGCGAGAAGACAGAAGAGCCGGATTTGGTGACTCTTGCTGTGCTTTGTGGGACGGGGGCTTCAAGATCAGGACGTCTTGCTGTCGTGTGCTGCCCGGCCTTTGGCGAATGCCAGGCACAGCGTGTCCCCACGGGGGTGGGGGGGGTGCTTCTGCCATCAAAAGCAAACAATGTTTAAAGTTCACGCAGGTAAAGGTCGCTCCACAAACCGCTGCAGGGTGGAGCCCATCCCCTTCCTCACGCGGTTGGCGTCACGGCGCTTCAGCTGTGTGTTGGCGGACTGAAGCGGGTTTCATCCCTTCTTCATTTGTGTACTAGCCGCTCCTGGAACTCACCTTCTCATTGGAGGACGACTCCCGGCGCTCAGATGTTCACCTCAAACTCAGACAATAGTCCTAATGGTCCATCAGAAGAGGTCTGCAGGAATTGTTGGTGACCACAAAGGCTTCCAGATTAGCCTGTAATTATTGCTGACCTTTGGCCGTCAGCTCCCCTCTGCGTGATTAAAAGGTCAAACGCGAATCGGGCTCCTCCTCGGCCCTGCGGAGAAGTTTTGACCTGTTGCTCTGCTCTGTCTGAGGGCCCTTCAGCTCTCTCCTGAAAACAGATCTTCAGCTTCCTGAGATGAAAAGTCTCGGTTTGTTTTTCATGTCCATCATCAAGGTGGACCTTTTCACATCCAAACTGTAATTTGTAAAGCAAAAACAACATTTTAGACATTTACCCTTTTTGTCCTAAAAGCCCCTCTCCCATCATCTTTTGATCTATTTTCTGTTCATTCTAATGATGCTGTTTTCAGTCCAAAAACTTGTTGAAAACACCATTTAACTATCTTTTCACCTTTTTTGTCACGTGAGCTTTGAGCTGTTAAAGATTTTGTTCATTTATCAAAAATCTTGGAGAGATTTCTGCTTTTTGGAAGCTGCTTTTGATGTCAAACTGCATTCCTGTCCTGCAGTGATGCTTGTGTAACAGGAAACTGTTCTAAAATGCAACTTTGCTCTGAAATTCAAACACTCCTGATGATTTTTGTCCGATTAAATGAGAAATACAAAAAAAAAAATGGAGTTGTTTAACCCTGAGGAAGTCTCAGTCTTTCCCATGACACTGATATTAGAAATGACAGCAGAGAGGCAGCAGTTTGGTTTAAAGAGGGAGTAATACACAAACTCAACTTCACCTGTGACCTTCTCTGCTGGGGGCTTCAGAAAAAGTACCTCCCATTCTTCCAACTCAGAGGGGCAAGAAAAAATAGCTTTAAGCGAGGAGGTTATCAGTGCACCAACAGACCTCCGGCGCTGCGTGATTATAACTCAGAGCAAACGCTCTGAGTGTCCTTTTGATCCGCACGGTCTGTCCCACGAGTGTGGAGGTGATTCAGCCGGTTGTGTGTTCAAGGTTCAAGCAGGACCTCTGAGACAGTTTCTGTCAAATATTTGTACAAACACACAAAGTCAAGGCTGCCTGGTCCTTGGAAATGAGAACACACAGACAAAGAGGCTCCGCTGCTCAGGCAACACCTGGCCATGGTGGGTCTCTAAGCAACTACTGTTAGTCCATGAAAGGAAGCGGCACCTGCTTAATGACAATCTGGCTGGAACCAGAAAAAGTGGAGTAGTTTGTGATGTTTCCCTTAATGGTGGAGCTTCTTCATTCAGGCGGTGTTTTCAGGTTCAGATTGTTGAGTTGTTGTAGGAGTGAGGCAGAGTGGCAGCAGAACTGACGAAGATGTGTTTGACAAACCCAAAGATCTGAGGGGGACACGATGAAAAGGATGCTGGGAAACCGACCCAAAGGGATCCAGATGCCCTGATGAGGTAAAAACATCTCCTTTCTTGGAAGCTGCTTCTCATCGAACTGGCCGCCGCAGTAAAAACGTGAAGTGGAAGGGAGCTGGAGGTGGTATGACTTTTGAGATACTGAATAAGAACTCCTTCACAGGTGTGTCAAGGTGACCATGGCTGCCGCTGGCTCTCAATCGGAGCATCTTAAGGATTCATGAACAAATGAAACAAATCTAAACCAAGAGGAACCCAATTTGGATTTGACTGAGCCGGGCTGCTGTCATTTCTGTTGGCTCAGCCTCTGATGTCACTGAATGTGCAGTGCGGGCTTCCAGTGCGCACCTTCGGGGGCGCAGCAGTGGCACAGGCAGTGAATTTCACTCTTCCTTCAGTATCTACCCAGAAACCGGCCGCCGAGCCTCCTGGAAGCTCAGCTTTTCTTCCAACAGCTCGTGCTTTTCCCCCCCTGAGGAACTTTTTGGGAGCAGGAGAAAAGAGGTGAGGCGCAGCTCCACTTGTGTGATGGTGTCCTTGAGCGCGAGCTGTCTTTCTCCTCTCTGTTAGAGCCGACCCTCATGGATGAATGCCCCCCTCCCCATTGTTTTTGTAGCAGAAGCGAGGATTTCAGCCGAAGTTGAGCGCTCAGTTCCCGCCGCAGCAGCCGCCTCCGCCGCGTTCAGCACCATGGAGAGCGGCGTGGTGCACATCTTCAAAGAGGACAAGTGTCCCTCGGGTCAGATGGGGGAGTGCGTCCCAAACTTCACTTGGCAGCCCGGCTTACCGGACATCTACAACTACACCCCCAACGGCACGTGGGACTCGGAACCGGAGCCGCTGTCGCCCATCATCCCCATCATAGTGGCCGTGTACTCCGTGGTGTTCGTGGTGGGCTTAGTGGGGAACTGTTTGGTCATGTATGTCATCATCAGGTGAGTTTTTATCCTTTTCCAAAATAAATAAATAAAAAAAAAAAAAACAACAGGTAACAGAAAGTGCGGGATGGAGCGGGTCTGCGCGCGCGGCGGCGCCCGCACACTAAATGGATAATTGGCGCAAAATGATCGCGGCTTTTCAGCCTTTGAGCACGTGCTGTCATAAATCTGGGAACATGCGCGTTAATTTGCATTCAGACAGGAGCAGCAACAGAAAAGCAAACACGCGCCCGCGCGCATTGCGTTTATTTCCATATAGATTGGATTTTAAGTTTGTGTCTGACTGTTTCACGTGTGCGCGCCTGCGCACTCTTATTGTTTAAGCCAAATCACTTAAACGCGCAGCATGAATGACAGCTTTGTGAGGGCTGCAGGGCTTCGGTTCAAACTTAAATGCAAAAGAGAACCGAATAAGTATTAAACATTGCAATAATTCTGCGAAAAATCCGATTTTGATTTCAATTTTCTGTCATTGCAGCTGAGCTGATGACTTTTTGAAAACCTTCTGCAAAAAACAACAAAACGTATTTAAAAAATATGATGTTTTTTGCAAATGTTCTGAAGAAAAAAATCTTTTTCTTTAGCAATTTGAACCTATAAAAATAATATGCAATGATTTAAAAAAACGGACGTTTGTCCCTAAACGCAGCTCATGATGATTGTGGGAAGAGCACCACAATAACCTCCAGAAATATTTTGGGGTCTTTGGACTCATCATGACTCACCGGCGCCATCAAAAGCCGGCATCAGTCAGTGCTGACATCCGTGCAAGAGGCGTGCGTAATCGGCACGTCTTGTGCTGCTAAATACAACATTTGGGGACAGGTTTACCGACATCTTTAGAGAAAGTTTTGGTTTTTATTCCAGCCCACATGCGTTTTTTACTTCTTGCATCATGGATGTTTCAAAGACCTGCAGCTCAGGCCTGCCTCACCGAGCAGGAAGTGAGCAAAAGTTGTGAATGCTGAGCGTCCTTCCTCCTCTGCAGGAATGAGGGGATTCATTCTGTTCCAGCTGCTGCAGCACATCCACGATGCAAATGCAGGGCTGCTGATGCAACAGGGTAGTTGCATCACACCTTTCCGAACTTTTCTCCAACCTCCAAATGGATTTCCTGATGTGTTCTTGATCTGGTGTTTAATTTTTTTAAAATCTGGTCCATCTGACATCTGAATGACCGTATCACTGTTTGCCTTCCTGGTTTCTCCATCCCAAACACAGATACACCAAAATGAAAACAGCCACTAACATCTACATCTTCAACCTGGCCGTGGCCGACGCCCTGGTCACCACCACCATGCCCTTCCAGAGCACCGACTACCTGCTCAGCTCCTGGCCGTTTGGCGAGGTGGCGTGTAAAGTTTTCATCTCCATCGACTACTACAACATGTTCACCAGCATCTTCACCCTGACCATGATGAGCGTGGACCGCTACGTGGCCGTGTGCCACCCCGTGAAGGCGCTGGACTTCCGCACGCCAGTGAAGGCCAAGATCATCAACGTGGTCATCTGGATGCTGTCGTCGGCTGCTGGGATCCCCGCCATGATTCTGGGCAGCACCAACACCAACAATGGTACACTGCACTGGCCTTCTTCCTACGTTTCCAGATACCTCTGCCTCATTCTGTCTTCTAATCCTAAAAAGTTATAACTTTGTTTTAGATTTTCTGAACACAAAAACCTTTTATTTGTTGACCCAAAAGCTGTTGATTAAGTTAACAAATCTCTTCCTATCGCAGGATTTCAAAGTGACGTTTTACGGCTTTAACATGATCTGAACCGTTCCAAGCCAATCCAAACATCTCCACGTTCATTCTGTTTATACTTCCCTCCCTTTGACAGGAACCACAGAGTGTGCTCTGCAGTTCCCAGAGCCCTACGCCTACTGGGACACCCTGATGAAGATCTGTGTCTTCATCTTTGCTTTCGTGGCCCCCCTCATCATCATCTCCGTCTGCTACACGCTGATGGTCCTCCGCTTGAAGAGCGTCCGGCTCCTTTCCGGCTCACGGGAGAAGGACCGCAACCTGCGGCGCATCACCCGCCTGGTGCTGGTGGTCGTGGCGGTTTTCGTGGTCTGCTGGACCCCCATCCACATCTTCATCCTGGTCAAAGCTCTGTCGGCCAGCGTGCCCGAGACCACCGCCGTCATGGCCGCCTACTTCTTCTGCGTGGCTCTGGGCTACACCAACAGCAGCCTGAACCCCATCCTCTACGCCTTCCTGGACGAGAACTTCAAGCGGTGCTTCAGGGACTTCTGCTGCCCCAGAGCTGTGGGACAAGGGGACTGTCAGGGGGTGAGCAGAGTGAGGAGCACCCTGAGGGACCACACCTGCCCCCCCGAAGGCCGGGGCAACGTGAAGCAGCCCAGGCCCGTATGACTAGCCATGGACACGCCCTCTGTGCCGTTCCACAGCTGGGAGGACTCCAATGACCTCTGTCTGACACAAGTCACCACTAGTATTTAAACAAACCTGCCACGAACTATGACCCAAGTGAAAGTACTTCAATCTTACTCCACAAATACTCCTCCTAACCGTAGTATTATTCCAGGTGCCACTGGCATTAAAGTCGTGTTAAAATGTGGAGATTTGCACTTTAGTTAACCTAAAATAAGCAATTTACTTTCTACTCTGGATTTCTTCTAGTCAAACATACAAAAACTTCATAGATATGAGGTAGAAATATTGGTAAATCAGACTTAACAATTACTTTAACCTCATATGCTTTTGAGTGTTTGTAAAATGAAATACTTCAATCATACTTGTACGTCTACTTCATACTTTATTACAGATGTGGTTGAAGTTTTGAAAAGCAAACTTTTCCAGATCTTCAACTTCCTGTGTGTACTTCTACTTTATATCTGTGAAAATCTGCTTCTCAAACTCTACAAATATTTTATTCATATCTTTAGATTGAGGGAAAACGAACCACTCAAATACTTATATTCGTTTCAGTTTCTGCCACATTTGTTCCATTTCGTGTCAAGAACTCGCAGACATAAACTTCAGGTCATTTCATTCAAAGTTTTAGTACTTTTAGCCTGCCTGTGGTCACAGCTACAGAAAAGCAGCTATTCTTTCAGGTAAAAGTGAAGATTAGACACATTTAGGATTGTAGGATTGATATTTATTTTAAACTCTGATGTGAAGTTGGACTCTGAATTGTTTAAATTGCATTTATAAACAGAAAATAATGAAAGACGTCCATGAAAACAGGATTCCTTTTCGAACGTCTTTTGCTTCTTTACAAACTGTCACTTTGAGGGTTTTTTCATCCAGTCAAGCAGGAAAAAACACAAATAGAAATGCAGATCCTTGTTTTAAGATGCTGGACATGGAATCAGTTTTTCTTTTGCTTTGATGAAAATGTACATTTCTGGAATATTTGGCTCAAACTCAGGGATCTGAAAATCCCAGCTGAACGGCAGCCTTTTCTCATCCACGATGAGCGAGTCTTTGGACTTTCTGAGCCCCGTCTGACCCCGACCTGAACGTTTCCAGACGACGCTCTGGCAGAAAAGGACGCTTGGACTGTGGAAAAAAACAAAACAAAAGAAAAAAACAAGCCAGAATTGGAAACTAAATCTTCTTAATCTGTTTCCTAATTTCATTTAGCAAAACTTGCTCTTTGTAAATGTCAGCTCAGCTTTGTGTTTGTGCGCTTATTGTATATAGAAATAAAACTGTGGTTAGTTGAGATGAAAATGTATAGACTTCTCAGCAGTGTGCATCATCTATGGCTGAAATCAAACCTTTAAACTACTCATAAAACTCAGAGTGTGATTATTTTAACCTTATCCAGCCTGAAAAACATTTGCTGCAAACTGGCTTCATTAATGCAAAAAATAGAAAGAAAAAAATCTGTTCTGTCATGTTGCAACAGTTGATGTAGAAACCTTCCTAAAACAACCAATAATCCAGTGTTTGCAGCAGAAAAACAACTGTTTGTGTGCTTTCAGTATAAGATCATCCCTTTTTGACCGTTTTTCAACCCACAGCTGGATTTTTTGTGCGCGTTTTGTTGGCCTAACGGCAATTTTTTTTCCCGTGTGAAATTACTGTTCCCACTTCTGCTTTGATTCACAAACAAAATGTCAGCCCAGGTGAACCTCACATGTGTGCGTGTGCATAATGTGCTGCTGTATCTTTTGGGTATTTCGATGTAAACTGTAGCTTTGAATGTCAAAACGTGCGTCATGCATGAACGACTGAGTCCTAATAAAGCTGTAAAGTGGGGGAGATGGCCGCTGTAGTGGATGCACTGCGCCGGGGAATCATAACCATCACAAATACGTCTTTATGTCTCCTCCAAATCATCTGGAGCTTCACTCATTTGTGCACTCGAACAAACCCAATGGCGTTTGTTGTTTCATGACGCCCTGCAGATCAAATCCAGAAGTTTTCATCGCGCAAAAGCGCCAAAATGTTCAGCAACTTCACAGTCAATTCAAGCCGTTCTCTTTGAAAAGTGATGACGAGTATAAATAACTTTATATAAAGTTAGAAGAATGAGTCACTGTTGCAGCAGATTCCACTAAATGTTCCACCACGCATGACGATGATCTCTCCAGAGCTGAAGCCACAGGTGATTGGTGGCTCCTCCTGCAAACGTGCTCTGCTGAAAGCACAAGAACGTTTAAGCTAATGTCTTCTACTTATAGGGACTCCCACGGATTTATTTGGATCACATGAAGGACAGGCAGGTTATTCTGAAGCTGACTGGGATCACCATGGCAACTAATTAGTCAAGGAAAAAGACCAGATTGCAGATATGGGTGTTTAACTCTTTTTTACAGCCCCACCAAGAAAAAACAGCAATAAAAATCGTTCTATTTCTCATTTTACTGGGTAAAAGACACACTATTCGTGTTTTTAAAAATGATTTTATCCAAAGTGTGCACAAACATTCAGTCGAGCATGAAGATAAAGGAAGAGGAACCAAACAAGTGAGCATTTATTTTTCAGTTTAAAGGATGATATGATTTAGAGTTACGGGAGGGTTTGGTTTGAGTCATAAATACTGTTTACTAAAATATTTTGAGCTTTTGGAGACAAAAATGTTTTTGAAAACAGTCTGAGACTTTGTGGAGTTTAGACGCAGACTTCTGCTCTTCAAAGAACGTGTCCCGTTTTTCTGACGCTGGAGGACAAATAGATTGAAAATTACAACTCTGAGTATTTCTTTATTCAAATCGTTGAGAACCGGACAAAAAAACACAGTTTGAAAACGAGACGGTGGGCGGAGCCACAAGCTCCCTGCTCCGCCCCTTTCTGATGCAGACACATAGATCCATGAACGTCTTTGTTTTCCTGGTCTGAGCTGGAATCTGGGTCTAAACTGGACGTCTGGATAGCTCCGATATTGTTGGACAGTTTGGGGTGTGAGGGGCTGTGAACAGAGAGCTCTCAGTGAAGGGTCCCGCCCACAGCTCAGAGTTAAAATTCCCACCCAGTCTAATCCCAAAACGTGCAGTAACCACGCTTGTCCACAGGGAAAAACGTAACGGCTCTACAAAAACGGGCTTTCTATTGTGAGATGGCTCCGTTTCATTTTCTATGAGCCTTCTGAGGATCACGTGACGTTTCAGTCTTTTCCCGCTCTGAACAAAAAACATGGCGGATTCTCACTATTTCTCGGTGGAAAATCCCAACAAAATAATACATTTTGAGGACTAATCTTTCTTTTTTCAACAAGAAAACACCCTTTACTTTAATAATATGCGTTCATTTTGGACATAAAGTTCGTAGTTTGTTTGTTTGGTTCAACTTTTTCTCAAAAAGGCTCTGATATTGTAAAATAACAAGGTTATTTCTTTTTTCATTCTTATTTGCAGACGTGCGCGAGGGTCACAGGACAAGTACGTTTCTCTTTTTTCAGCAGAAAATGCCCTTTTCGTAGAAACGCTACGTTTTTCCTTGTGGACAAACGTAGCTATAGACGCTTTGGGATGAGACAAAAGAGCCTACAGACAAAAAGCTTTTGTAAAAATGTGTTTTTCTTTTTCACTTTAGAGGATCTTCAGAAGCTTTTGCCACAGAACTCCTCTGACTTTAATTCTTAAATCAATTTAATCTAACCTTAAATGTTACTCAATGAATTTTAATATAGAATTTGTTTGAATTTGAAAACTTTCCATGCTACATTCCTGCATTTAATTGTCATGAAAAAAAAAGTTTTTAATGGAATTTGTGACTTAAAGAAAATGTGAGTTTTTAAGTCAAGGAATTCAAGATGACGTTTGAAATAAATTTGGTTTCATGAGTCCGTTGGCTCTTCCTAACGAGGATTCATTTAAATCAATTCATTCATTTTGTTCTTTTTACTCACAAAGTACATGTTTTGACGGCTGACAGTTCAGACTCCCTACTTGTCTTTTTATCTAAATGCAGTTTCTGTGCTTTCACCAAACCTCCAGCCGACAGAGACCAACAGATTTACAGACGTCAGAGGTGCAGGCAGCCGGACTGGAGCTGTTTTTTTTGTTTGGTTCGTGATGTCCCTGATGTTCTGCCAGTCTGTCCAGGCTGCATGCGGCTCTCTCACACCGTGAACACACTCCGGCTCAGAGTGACCCTGAAATGGAGAAACGAGAGCAGAAAATGGGGAGATGGATGATCCTGGACCTCCAGAATCACAGCATCTCTGGCAACAACTTTCTTTCTGACGGCACATTTTGATTCAGGCTTATCTTATCTTCTTGACTTCACTTACAATGCTTTGCAGTTTAACGTTCCCCATTTGAGTATTATTGCAAAACATATTCAGCTAATCTTTGTAAAGAAACAGCCCATAATCTGAATGGTAGCAATGCCTAAAGTCTGTTTAGCTGTTGGTTGAGAAACAATCGTGAATCCTTTGTCAAATCTTTTCTCAGGACATGAAATGTCTCCTTAAAAGGAGCCTTTTTGGAGGCGCAGTAGTTCTGGGACCCAGAGCTGCGCCTCCTGCACAGATTCTGTTTTATTTTTCCATTTCACAGCTCCGTGGTTTGTCACCAGCTGGCTTTCGTGAAACTCTTCAAGACGGGGTGGCGCTCTCCGCCGCAGCTGACAGTCCCTAACGGTGAAAAGATAAGAGGGGTCCTCGGAGGTTGGAGAGGCAAAATGAAATCACTCAGTGCTGAGAGCATTGATGAAACGGTCCACTGTAATTACCCACATCCTTTCATTGTTCTCCCACTTTCTGCATCCCAAGATGCACCTGAATTAGAAGCCTGTTAAACATGGTAAACGTGAAGAATGTAACTTATGAATTATGAGCTGGAAAACAGATTAAAAAAAAGAAATTTTAGAAATTGTTTTTAGAAATTTTCCAAAGAGCCAACATTTTACCAAGAAATTTCAAAATAAATGTTTATGTTTGTTATTCCTTGTTTTTTTTTGCTTCAGCTTTATTTTGAAATAAAAACAGCAGCATTGAGGCTGAATGTTTGACGCCCATTGATGCAAACACACATTAAACCATTTTTGATTCAAACTGACCTTAATTTAGCGTCTACTTGAAAGTGAAAACATGAGGGAAGTTTTTTTTTTCCAAAGCTGGAAATAAAAACAGGCGTAAAGAAGTGACGCTTCTGCAAAGGGGATTGTGGTCCTGATGCTGTGCAGACCCGTCCTTCAATTCAAACTCCAGAAAAACATTTTCAAAACCT
Source organism: Oryzias latipes (assembly GCF_053564925.1). Lineage (NCBI taxonomy): Eukaryota > Metazoa > Chordata > Actinopteri > Beloniformes > Adrianichthyidae > Oryzias > Oryzias latipes. Next base: position 34,466,156 of record NC_136253.1, read on the forward strand.
TTTTTTTCAATTATACAAACAAAAAAAAAATATTCTTGAAAGCAGATCAGTTTTGAGAGTTTCAGGAAAAGGACAAATCTTTCAACTGTCTATAATTAAAACATTTTCAATTCTAAAAAAAACAAGAATGAAAATGTTTCTGTATTTTTCCAATCGAAGCTCAGATCCAGTCTGTCAAATGTTGTAAACTCAATTAGACCTCAGATGAAATAAAGATTGAAATTAGAAAAACATTTAAAAAAAAAACCATATACTGCTATATGTTTTATTGGAGCGCTCCCCCATTTAAATGACAGCATTAATATTCAAATAAAAAAAAGCAAGTTTTTGCAAATTTATTCAGATGGTTTGTTTGATTATAGCATCTAAATAAAATGCCAATAAAAGCTTAAATATTAGAACGTCATGATAAATTATTAAACATTTACAGACATTAAAGGCAAGAAAACTGACTGTCCTGCTGAAAATTAAAACTTTCCAAAAGCAGGCATTTTATCTTTTTTTCTCTCGTGACGTTTTCGGGCAGTGTCTTTGGGGAGGGGGATCATACAAACGGCCCCCCAGACGGATTTACGATGCTGCCCCTCTCATGCGGGGGACAAAAGATTTTCTGTGTGAACTGCAGTACCTCCATTCACCACAGAGGGGCAGCAGCGCGTCCAGCTCCCTCATTGGCTGCGAGCGTTCATGCTAGCCAATCAGAGCCTTTTGCGTGTGCGGCGTCGCTTCCGGGTGACTTCTGGAGAAATCCTTTGCTTTTTGTATTTTAATCGAGTAAGTCTGAACGCTGCGAGTCGGGGAAAGGGCTCGAACATGATCAGAATATTCGGACGCGGGAAGCCCAAAGCGCCTCCTCCGAACCTGTCGGACTGCATCAGCACCGTGAGTAAAGGCGGAAGGAGGACGGGGGTGTTTTCATCCACATAACGGTGCCGTGAACGCGCTAGCATGTCCACTATAAAAAACAGGGTAAACAATAAACCGAGGAATGATGTCGACGCTCCTAAAATCACAGTTAAACCTCAATTATTTAAGCTATTAGGGGATTCTAGAAATCAACCAGCAGATGGTTTAGTCCAGAAATGACACGCGACCCCCTCCCCCCCCCAAACACAAATAAACACAATGCAGTTCATATACATATATATGTCTACATATTACTATTTTGACCAATAAAATACATTTATAAAATAATTTAATCTTTTGAGCAAAACCTTTAGAATAGAAAACATCTTTTATTTTTTGGGCAGTGTTGTGTCCGTTTACTGTGTTGGTGGCTCTAAAAACAGGGATGCTGAGATCAGGATTTTCATCTGCGGGATCCTAAAACCGCTGGCGGGGTCAAGGTCTGCTGGCAGCTTCGTCTGATCGTGGATCCGTCACGTTTCCTTGACCGTTGTCTGGTTTTTGAGCCACCAATGCTTTTGGCAGACACAATTTCCAAAAGCAAACAAAAGCATGGAAGGAAGTCAGTCAGTTCCACTGATGCAGACCCACCTGGATGCCACCTGTCCAGGTAGGAAGCAGAAAAGCCAGACTGGCCTTTTGCAGAGCAGGTTTTATAGTCTGATGGAACAAGGTGGTGTCAACCCTGAATGATCAAACACGGCAGAGGGAACTTCATGATTTGGAGTTGTTTTTCAGTGACGGAGAAGAAACTTTGGGACATTATAGCTTGCAAAACAAAACAAAAGAAGTAATGTTTGGTAACGTTTGCGCCCTGTCCCACTAAAAGAGTCATTTGGTTTAGTTTAGTTTGGTTTAAAAAAATACACTTTATTTATTTTTTTGTTATCATTTAACCATTTATTCATAGCTTTTACATATTTACAATAATCTAATTATAACAGTCTATATTTCTATATTTGGGATCATTTTAACTTTTGTAGTTTTGACATCAGCTCACACAGGTTCCTTTCAAAATAAAGGAACTATATAAATAAAGGAGTGCTTTTATTTGACAGTGATGCCTCTTTATGTTTTAGGAGACATCTTTTTCCCATTAAAAAAAAAAGAAGAAGAAAAAAAAGGTCTTGCTGGTTGAATATGAACAGATTCAAATCCCTAAAGTTCCAAAGTAATTCTCAGAAAAGCTTCTCGGATGAAGACACTGTAGAAGTTTTCCAGCTGCCTCAAACGTCACAGACGTATTTTCCGAATTCGGATCCTCCCTCAGGTGGACGCCAGATCCGAGTCCATCGAGAAGAAAATAGGCCGACTGGACGCCGAGCTGCTGAAGTACAAGGATCAGCTGAAGAAGATGAGAGACGGACCCTCCAAGGTAGGAGATGGGATTGGATTTGGGCGTGTCTGTGCCGGAGGAAACATCTGCACTCCTCTGTTTTCATGTGCAGAACACGGTGAAGCAGAAGGCCATGAGGGTCCTGAAGCAGAAGAGAATGTGAGTCGCACACCCAGCAGCTACTTCACCACAAAAAGCACCATTTAGGGTTCTGGCCCCATTCCAGTTTCACTTTAACCAAAACCAATCAGAAAAGTTTTAGACGGATCCTTTAATGTATGAACAAAAGATACAAAATAAACATCTGCCTTGTCTCAAAAAACAAAAAAAGTGGAGGAAAAGCAGATTCAAGGGATTATTGATCATGTTTACACTGAAATGTGGAATAAAAAGGCTCCTCTTGTGGTTTTCCCACAACATTTTAAATGTTGGAAACTCACACAATATAATTGCCTTTTTAGTCAAATGCTTGACAACAATCGGAACTTCCTACGTTTCGACTGAACTAATTCCTCTGAAGCTCCCGGTGTTTTAAGAAACTCCTGCTCATCCTCAGGTATGAAGGTCAAAGGGAGCAGCTGGCTCAGCAGTCCTTCAACATGGAGCAGGCCAACTACACCATCCAGACATTAAAGGACACCAAGACCACCGTAAGAATCATCTCCAGCCCGAGGGAAAACCCAGAAATGTGTTGCATATTTGTTATTTATGTAGCTTAACAAAAACTCCTAACGGTATTGCATTATATTGATTTAAATTTGTGTCTCAGAGAAGAGTAAAAATGTTTCTGCCTTGCTCATGGTGTAGCTCAGGAAGAAAGCCGGAGCCATCTTTGTTAGGTGAAAAAACCTGAAGTTACCTCGCTGAGCTGCTAATCCTGCTTCATACTCGACCCACCGGTCTTTACCTGAACGACAGGTCATGTGACTCAGTCCCCTGCCTTCTCTCTGTGTGCAGGTGGAGGCCATGAAGATCGGAGCAAAGGAAATGAAAAAGGCGTACAAAGATGTCAAACTGGATCAGATCGACGTATGTCTGTTTTCATTGGGACTAAGTGTTGGTGGTGGTGCTCCTATTTGCAGATAGTTTACCGTCTTTTATTTATTTTTTTAAAAGCACTTTCAAAATAATGAATCTTCCATTGGTTCTATCTCCATAGCAACCATTTTGTTTTCTGGTCGTTTGGGGGTGACGAACAAGTCGATGTAAATTTTAGAGGAATCTGTAAAAGTAAACTTCTAGATTTCCTTGGCAACGGAGGTTTTTTTTTTTAGCCACGCTCACATTCCTAATTTGGTCATGTCGTATGTGATATCCTGTCATTCAGCTTGAGTCAACGTGTAGTTTTCTTCTCCTATATTGTTGGACAAAACTGTAGGAAGGCGGGGGACATGCTGGACATGTCGCTAGTCTGTCACAGGGCTGACTTTGTTCGTGGTGAAATTTCCCTCTAAGGCACAGAAAGAAAGAATTAAGAAAACAATCTGGTCCTAATGATCGTTTAGGTCCTAACGGCCCTTATGGTCCTAACGGCCCTTATGGTCCTAACGGTCCTCATGGTCCTTATGGTCCTCATGGTCCTTATGGTCTAAATGGTCCATTGGTCCTTACGGTCCTAACGATCCTTACCATCCTTATGATCCTAACGTCCCTTATGGTCCTAACGATCCTTATGGTCCTAACGCTCCTTATGGTCCTATTGGTCCTATTGGTCCTTATGGTCCTAACAGTCCTTACGGTGCTTATGATCCTAACGTCCCTTATGGTCCTAACGGTCCTTATAGTCCTAACGATTCTTACGATCCTTATGGTCCTTACAGTCCTTATGGTCCAAGTGGTCCTATTGGTCCTTATGGTCTAAATGGTCCATTGGTCCTTACGGTCCTAACGATCCTTATGATCCTAACGGTCCTTATGGTCCAAATGGTCCTTACGGCCCTTATGGTCCAAATGGTCCTTATGGTCCTCATGATCCTAACCGTCCTTATAGTCCTTACAGTCCTTATGGTCCAGGACGGCTGCGGCAGGACATTAACCAGTAAGAAGCTCTACTGCTGAGCTGATATGATGTAGTTTGAAAATTTGGACGTGAGTAATAGTGAAGAACAGAAATGCGACTAAAATACGTATTCATTTTTTGTGGTTAAATGAGTCTTTGTGTATCAGAGTGATATTTACCCCGTACAGAGTAGGAGGGTAGCTGAGGGGTCAGAGGGCGGCCTCAAAGACATTTTTATTGCAGGATTTGCAGGACCAGCTGGAGGACATGATGGAGGAGGCAGGTGAGGTCCAGGAGTCCCTGAGCCGCAGCTACGGAACTCCAGACATCGATGAGGAGGACCTTGAAGCTGGTACGTCTTTTTTGCCTCTCAACATGAAACTGCAGGTCGCGTCAGACTTTAATTACCTCACGGTTCCAAGAACCTCAAAGGGAATAACCTGCACGCCAATCACCTTTGCAGGCAAAGGAAGTGGAGCACGCCGACCTGGGCGCGAGAAATATGACTGTTGAGATTGGATTTTAATGATGACAGAATCTTAATTGGTTTCTCCTGGAAATGAACTTTGCTTTCCAGAGCTGGATGCTCTGGGTGACGAGCTGCTGCTGGATGAAGACAGCTCCTACCTGGATGAGGCTTCGGCTGCTCCGTCCATCCCTGAAGGAATCCCCAGTGACAGCAAGACAAACAAGGTGACGGGTCACACAGAAAAACAAAACAAAAGAACGTCGAAAGAAAGAAGAGTTCAATTTGTTCACAGTATAGAACAATAAAAAAGTTGTATCCAGCATTAATTTAGCTATTGGAACTACCACAGAGTTTAAGGGCCAGTTTACAAACACGTGGTTCATGAAGGAGGTCATGAACCCAGACATGGCGGCCGATGCTTTCGTAGAGCCCTTCAATATGAATCGGTCGTGATCGTTGACGTTAGTCGAGGCGAGGAAGACAGATCAGAACCTTCAGTTTGCAGCTTTTTCATCTAAAACTTCTTTTCAGTTTCAAACTTTGTCTTCGAGACGATTCCATGCTGCCTTTGATCCGTGTGGTTAGTCCCCCCTATGGCCGCTGGGACACAAACAACACGATGATCTGAGAGTCCAGAAAACTCTGTTGCTTCTCTGCAAATCTCTGGAAGAACTCCACGCTGTGGAAAAGAATCCATTTGAAGTTGTGGTTTGTTTGCAGGACGGCGTGTTGGTGGACGAGTTCGGCCTGCCGCAGATTCCCGCCACATGAACGCAGACGCCCGAAAGAGACTGCACTTCAACTGAATCCACTTTTCTATGTAGAGAAACGTTTCTACATGCCACGCATTTGAGCGGAGAACACTATGGTTGTGTCGCTGTCCTTGTGTCGTCATTTGTTACAGCTGTTGTGTTGGCGTGTGGCCTTATCAGTCATTTCTTTTTTGTTTAATCTTCTCGTCAATGTCAACAATAATTTATTTCACATTCTTCCAGTTTTCTGTGTTAGAGAAGTTGTTTGTTTTGAGCTTTTTCTCTATTAAAAATGTTTCTAGAATTTTAAAGTCACAGAATAAATCCTTTGTTCTAACTAAACCCTAAGAAATTTGAATATTTGTTCACATTTGATTAAATGTAGTATTTTTGTTTTGTATTCTTGAGCTTATAGGATACAGGGGCCCCCATAAAAAAAAAAGAAATAAACAAATATATGAGAATAAATTCATAAAATTATGAGGAAAAGGGAAACATTTTGAGAGAATAAAGTTGTAAAGTCAGGTTTTGTTTATTTTAGTAAATGTTCAAGTTTATTTTCATTAAATTACAACCTTATTCACTTTTTTATTTCAAAATTGCAACATATTTAATTATATTTTTTATTCTATTCTAATAAAATTTTAACTTTTTTTTCTATAAACTGAACAATTTTATTTTGAATAAAATTTTGACCTTTTTTCTTAAAATTTTACACCTTTATTCCTGTAAACTTTTTCTCAGGCGTTATTGATTGAGGACTCTGAAGTCTGCATGTGGGACGGACTGGTGACCTGTGCAGGGTGTGCCCTGCCTTTTTCTGGCCTGGACAGGCTCCCGTGACCCCAAAAAGGAATATAGCGGGTTGAGGTGGATGGACAAACTCTTCTCTCCTCAATGCCTGAATAAGACTAACTTATTAACAACTGGCTCTTGTCATTTTTGGCCAAAAATGTTGGTCTCATGGCTTGACCTTACATCTTGAGGCCAGGCGTCCACAACCGAGGACATCTCATTGTGGGTTTTATTACCACTGTAGTTAAGTCTGATTACCTGGGGAAATGTGACTACTAAACAAAAAAGGCATATCAAACAAGAGCTCGGCTTTCATTTTGTTCATTTGATGTTTTTTTTGTTGGTATTAGGCTGGATGGCTCAGTTGGTTTAGAGTCTCGGGAGAAACCGGTTTTCAGTCCTGGGGGGTGCAATCATAGACTACAATGAGCCTCGTTCGGCGTGGGTCTTTGGGCTAGACCCTCTATCCTAGTGTCAAACTGTGTAGCCACAAGGGGTTGCACGTCTAGTATAATAAATATTTACTATTTTTACAAAGAGTAAGTAGTAATTTCCTGCAGTAGATCTCCATCCACTATAGTAAACAGTGAGTTACTATTTGCAAATAGAGTTAAAAACTGAGCGCACGCCGTTTCTTTAAACCAAAAGAACATGGACTGGACATTGTTTCCCACAATGCATTTCATTTTTGTAGTTAAATTGGACGTGTAAGGGCATATACATATATAGAAAACAAAATACCTTGTCTCTAGAGTCTAGAGGGACTCGAACTTACAATCTTTGAATCTCTTGTCAACGATTTATTTAGACATCCACTCTGCAAAAGCTGCTTGTTGATAGAGTTCAAGCTCGCTAATTCTTGGAATTGATTTCCAATCAAATCACACATTTTTGCTGATGGGGTTACCTGTTGCAGGTGCTAAAGGTATTTTTCATTTGGTGGTTTATACTAGATGTCCTCCGTTGTAGGTAAACCAGCTGTGTTTTTCCGCTAATGGAAACGTGTAGTAAAATAACAAGTAAATCCCCTTTAATCTAACAATTAAAAAGTTATTTATGTGTGTTCATCTTTTAAATCAACAGTCAGATTTTTTAATATTGTCAATACATCTGTATTTTTCACATAAATAATTTATTTTATGTTATTCTGCTGTAGTACATTAAATAGACCATTATGATGTTTTAATGTGCAAAATCTCCAAAGTTTAATTTAGTGTATATTTCCGTTAGTAACAAATGTCATATACTATTAGGCATGCATATTTCACACATGGCAGAAGAGATCATGAAAGCCACGAGGCCGACATAAAACCTCCAAAATCGCACACGTTCCAAGCGGGGCTCGAACTTGCAACTTCAGGGTGTGTGTTATGAAAGTTGGAAACTTTATATCGACTTACGGGCGCTGTCCTTTTCCCACAATGCATCACGTGTTTGTAGTTAACGCAGTATTTGAGGCGCATAAACTGTAAAAGTAAAAAAGTGCGACTCTGGTGGGACTCGAACCCACAACCTTTGAATCTCTTTTGATCGATTTAGCTAGAAGTCCAATGCGCTATCCATTGCGCCACAGAGCCGGTTGGTCGAGTCAAGGTCTGCATAGAAAGCAAAATTTTCAACATTCGTGACTGACTGTCGGCGTTGGAAAGTTTAAGGATCAAACATTCAAACAGAAAAACACGCTTCGACATTATTTTTTAAATCTGTCTCTATATATTTATACGTATGTATATGGATAAAAAGGACCTTTTGAAATGCAGCGGAAAATCAGTCCGTCATTTCCGGTGCTGACCGGAAGTAGTTAGCTGTTAGCGGAGATAGCCGGGTGACTTGTGTTGAGGTTGAAGAACAAACACAAAGACATGTCTGATCAAACGATAAACCTGATAGTCAACTACGGTAAGAAAACGTTTTGAATTTTAAACAAACGGAGACTGAAGCGGCTCCGAGTCTTAGATGTGACTGTAGCTCAGAAATCCTTTGCTTGTTGTTGTGTAGCCCAAACGCAAAAACCGGTTCTAGGAAAAACTTCTGCTGATCATGATGTGAAATGAACTATTTACTGTTAGGCATTGAATGTCTCAGCAAACTGCTTTACCTGTCTGCTCAAAATTCGAATTATGTTCATTTTTAATTGTGGATTCATAACAAATATAACGTGTCATCAAATGCTAAAAATAGCAGAAAAAAGGTTCAAATCAAAAGACTAATGAGGATCAGACTCTACAAATGGGTTTGATTATAATAAACTTTCAAGAAGTCTCACTTCATTACAGATTTTAAATGAAATAAATTGTAATTGATTAATTTTTGTTGGCTTCACAACTGAGGTTTGGCGATATGAATTCACACAAACCTGTTTTATTTATGTTCACAACGTTATGACAACTGCATGAATGTCTGTTGATCAGGTTCAGTAAAACACAACATCAAACTAACGAGTCCAGATGACGGCAACGGGCCGGCAGTGAAGGATTTATCAGAAGCTGTCTGTCAGGCCACCGGCGTTCCCCCCGCCTCTCAAAAACTCATCTTCAAAGGTTTGGGTTTGACCTACATTCTTTTTTTTTTTTTTTTTTGAATGCATCCCATAATTAGGCCTTGACTCCATGTCGCGGCATTGTGATAGTTTCTGAAAACGAAGATCTAAAGTGATCAACCAGCTGAGCGTTGTTGCAGTGTCGTGGTGATGCAGACAAAAACGGTTGTCGTGGTTACCAGTTTCTTTAATTTGCTAAAAACTATACATAAGGAAGACCAAATCTTTATTTCTGTATTTTCTTTGACTTGGTGCGTCTGCAATTTTTTGCTAACATATTCTTCTTTCTTCAGGGAAGTCTCTGAAAGAGATGGACGAGAGGCTTTCCACCTACGGGATCAAAGACGGCTGCAAACTCATGATGATCGGGAAACGGGTAAGACGCTCGGGCGCCGCCCCTGATTGAGTTGGCGTGCGCACATCCCACTGACAACGCTGTACAAACAGAACAGTCCGGAGGAAGAAGCTGAGCTGAAGAAGCTGAAAGACATTGAGAAGTCGGTGGAAGTGACCGCCAAGAAGCTGGAGAAGGTGGACGGGGAGTTGACGGGACTGAAGAACGTGAGCCACAGATCCTGGAGGGAGAAAAGCATCGTCAGATGGGTCGTTTCTTTGAGGTTTCACCTCTTTTCTTTGCTCTGCAGGGCTTCTTGGCCAAAGACCTCCAAGCTGAGGCTTTGAGCAAACTTGACCAGAGAGTTAAAGTTGCTGCTGAGCAGTTCATGAAGATTCTGGAGCAGATAGACGCCATAGTAATCTCTTTTTGGATTGAGCTTTTTATCCCTCGAGTGTTGGTCATTTCTAACACACTCCTCTCTCTCTCTCTCTTTCCTCTAAAGTCTGTCCCGGAGAATTTTAACGACTTCAGAGTGAAGAAAAGGGGCCTCATAAAAACCGTGCAGGTTAGCCAGTAGGTTTCTTTTTTTCTGCTTTTACTGACGACGCTAAAAAAAATTGACTCCTATTTTTCTGTTTTTCGTGGCCTCAGGACTTCCTGGCCCAGTGCGACAGGCTGGAGGCGGGTATATCAGACCACCTATCAAAGACCCAGTCCAAGAACTTGGCTCTGGCAGACTGAAGCTGCTTCCCTTACTGTGTGCTATCTGTTGCTCTGTGAGCAAAGTGTACCAACGGCTTCAGATGTGGAGCAGATTTTATTTATTTCTCGGTGTGATGTGCTTCATAACGAAAGGAGACTTTGCTGAGATCATGAGGGTCAGCCGTAGGTGAAGATGCGTCTCAGACTCAGACATGGACTGGAGCGTCGGTGGTGCTTTGATGTTTACCGTAGATCAAATCCTCCGTCTGTCCTGTGGCGTTTTCCTCCCATCGGCCTTCAGCTGTTCCTCTCGGTCGCCGCCAGCCTGATCCACAGAAGTAAGTGAACCCTCTTTAGATGTTTCCACCACGTCAACTTGAAGAGGTTTGTGAATTTACAGAGTTGTATTTTTGTTATAAAAAAAGGAGAAAGTCAAATTAGGCAAATCACATCATCATCAACTGACTTCTACTGTACATGTTCATCAAAATCACGACGACTGCAGAAAAATGAATAAATTTTAAGCCAAAAAGACAGATCTCCAATGTTTGGACGTTTATTTCTGAAGTCCCGCTCCCATCATCTTCTGATCGATTTTCCCAGCATTCCTTAATGATGATGCCATTTTTAGCCAAAATCAGAGTAAGCCAGCCCCCACTTCCCATCGCCCATCCTTTTATACAGTGAGCTTAATGGAAAGACCCACTCTGGGGAAACTGGTGTGTTTCTTTAACCTCTTCTTGGGGCATTTTTCTGATGATGGAGGACAAATATTTAAAAGAAATTCAGCTTAAATTGCAAATCTGAGGATTTCTTTATTCAACTTGTTGTGAATCAGGAGCAGGCGAAAAAAAATGACGCTTGAAATCAACCCAAGAGACCCTGTGATCGCAAGGTCATCCGCTCTGGAACACGGCGCCAAGTCATCCACCGTTCGCTCCAGGAGTTCCATCCTTAGATCTTTTTGATCGATGATGGCCTTTGGCTCCTGGGTCTCTTCTTCCACAAGGTGTTTTCAGATGTTTTACCACTTCACTGACGACCTTTGACATGAAGTTCAGAGATTCCTTAATATCTGCAATTTCAGCAGCTAATTTGGTTTTACTGGTCATGTTGCTCCGAGTCTCGGTTAAAGATGAAGCTGCTCTGCTCAGTCCTCTTCTTTTTGGACACAGTAACTGCTAATCGTCAACATGATCGAGTGCCGGTAGTTTAAAGTGGATAAATGTAGCGTAAATACCGATATCTTGATGATTGAAGGATGACGCCATGTTTTTTGGATTTTTGATGGATTGTATCAGGCCTCCATTCCAAGAATGGCACCAGTCTGCCTCCTTCAGGGAGGCAGGAACAGGAAGTGACCCAAGCGATGTTATTAGAACAGATGGTGACCGCCATCGTTGAACCCACAATGACGTGCAGAAGTGACTGGATTCCTTCATAGGAATCCCTTAATGATCCACCTTCAGCTGTTCTAGAACATGAGGTTGTTTCTGTGACATGAAGACGTCATGGCGCCGGTGAATCACGCCGACTCATCACATCCCATATAATAACTTTTTCTGAAAAGCCAAAATCATTTCAGGACACTTTATTCTGAAAGAAAGAAGACGTCTGGTCTGTGCAAAGGAGCTTTAAAGTAGGATTGGTGGAGGACCCAGAGGTCCCGCAAGCAGCTTCAACAAAACACCGCTGGCAGGTTCAGCCGTGACGCCACAACAGCCAACGCCGTCCAACATGAAGAACGCCGTGACCTTTGGACAGGCGGCGAGTCTCTAATCGTCCTTGTCCTTGGCGCCGTGTTTGAGAATGCGCGTGAAAGCCACGTAGTTGAAGTTGCCCTTCTTGTCGATGGGCGCCTCGCGGAAGAGCTCGTCCACGTCTTCGTCTGTGAACCTGTCGCCCATGGTGGTGAGCAGCTCCCTGAGGAACTCCTCCTGGATCAGACCTGCGGGGAGGAAACACTTTCAGGGGAATCCTCCGTGTTTCTGCCAAAAACTGGGAACCAATCAGAATCGGACGTCATAAACCCAATTCATTCTGTTTGGATACATTTTGCTATCAAAAACAATTCCAAGGAGACCTAAAATATTTTTGAACCCACCCTGGATATAGTTAAGTTGCATCATCATCATCATCATCACCCTTAGAAGTCTCTGAACGCTGATTTCAGCCCGACTCACCACTGACAGTTTGCATTCACAATATGACGTTTCAAACAGCTTTGACATCATTTTTGGGTTTAAAACAAACACAGCCCGGGTTACGACAAGAATGACGAGGTCCTTCAAACCAGAATGTCCCAAAACGTCCAACCGTCTCCTCTCACTCGTCAAGCTGCGACAGATGGAGCTGTCCTCCTCTGTGGTGCTGAAGTCGTTCAGAATCAGCCGACAGGAACCACAAGACCAAATGTCCTTTAAACCGCTACCTCGCTGTCGACGAGCGGGAGCGAAAAGGCCGTTTTCTGTGCGTTTCTGCGAGTGCATGCGTACGTGAGCCAGCAGAACAAGGAGATAGTTGACCGAGGAGGAGCGTCCGACCTTTGATATCATCAAAGGTAATGGAGAAACAAACATCTAATCGTTTTCAGACACGCCAATCGTCTTTTGATCCATTTTCTAAGCGTTTCCACTGGTCTTTCAATAATGATTATGACGTTTTTAACCCAAATTTTCTTTTGTTTTCTAGGCGAGTTGAGTTGTGGGCGGGACTGTTGGTGTGGAGTAAGCCCCGCCCCCCCTTTAGTGAAGACTGAAGTGTAGATAAAGTAGATTTAAGAATAAAGCTAGCTTGTTCCATCTGTCCACATTCCTGTGGTGAAGAGGAAGGAAAGACAGCAAAGTGCAGCTGCTTTGATATATTTCTATATATTTAGGGAGGATTATACCATTTTTTTATCTGTACAGTTGTGATCTTTGCTATTAAACATAAAATCAATTTGTTTCATCATTTTTGCGATTTCTTCTTTTTTTTGGTAAAAAAAGACAAACTCTGAATTGTGTTTTTGTATAGTTTGAGGTTCATGTGAAATATTATGAAATCCCTGGCTGCGATTGTACTAAACAGTCCCACAAAAAACTACTTTAAAAGTATGTTTTTGGAGCATATCGTAGTAAATAAAAAAAAGCTGAGAAGGGCCCAGGACCTCTCAGGCTTTCATTTTATTTCCTAGAAAAGCCCGTTAAGCAGGAGGACTGACCCGTTCCCTCTTCATCAAAGCAGGCGAAAGCGTTGCGGATCACATCCTCCGGGTCGGTGCCGTTCAGCTTCTCCCCGAACATGGTCAGGAACATGGTGAAGTTGACCGGGCCCGGAGCTTCGTTCATCATGGCTTCCAGGTACTCGTCTGTGGGGTTCTTACCTGGAACACATTCAAGTCCCTATTAGCATCACCAGCCCCACGGCTTGTGTAGCGCAGACAGAATCACACAAAGCTCTACCTAATGAGGCGAGCATGTCGTGAAGGTCTTCCTTGTCAATAAAGCCGTCCCTGTTTTGGTCGATCATGTTGAACGCCTCCTTGAACTCCTGGATCTGGGACTGGTCGAACATGGCGAACACGTTGGACGTGGCCCTCTGGGGACGCTTCTTGGTGTTCTTGCCCTTGGCCCTCTTGCTGGACATTCTGGCTGCTGCGTGGTCGACCTCCTGAAATGCAGACATGGAGACAGGTTGGAACCGAAGTACGAGATCCAACGATTGATCCGAGTTCAGTTACGGTTTGACCGATGGGACAGATCCTTAGAATTTAGGACGTTTAGTTTGTGAAGCAGAAACTAAAACTTCTGTGAAACAGAAGCTCTACCTGGAAGTACATCCATCCAATTTTTATTCTAATTTCTTTAGAGTAAGGAGGAATGATGGTAAGTTTCAGCATAAACTTGACATTTGTTGTTACCAACCAATATTAATATTGATCTCTGATTTCTTTTAAATAAAAGGTCTCTTGGGTTTAGTATTACATGTTAATAGATTATTGTAATAAATCGATCGTGTGCTGGATTACAGGTTTTGTTTGCATTGAGTAGTTTCTATAAACAAAACACCTTTTTTGTTGTTGCTGAAAAGCCCTATAAGTTAAAGTTTAAGGAATCAACTGATGTGGTGTGTTTGGTATTATTTTGGAAAAATACATTATAAAATGATGCAGCTAAACTGTGATTTTAAAGCACAAAAACTTACAGCGGAATTTTTATTCTAAACTTATTTTGAGTTTTATTATGATTTGATCCTTTTTTTTTAAATAATAACAGCTTATTCATGGGATTTTATTAATTGTCATAAATAAATAAAAATCATATATATATATATATATATATATATATATATATATATATATATATATGATTTTTATTTATTTTTTTAAAGAAAAAACAACGCATTTTATTTATAAAACAAACAAAACATAATTTTTTATCTCATCATCATCTCTTGACCTAATTAAAACGGTGAGCTAGCTTTAGCTTTAGCCGCTACACGGGATTACTTCCGCGCATCTCCGCTGACCTTAAATCGATTAAAACTAATCTGTTTACAGAATTAAAGACCGAAAAAATAACCCGAATGACCCACCTCAGTGCAAATATTAATCTCTCAGAGAAAATGACGGTTTAAAATAAACCGCAGCCACAGGCTAATGAAGAAGAGGAGCGTCAATATTTTATGTTCTGGTTCTGAAAATGGACCAATCAGAGGGCAGCTGGACGAAACCAACGGTCTGGAATGTTCCACTTTACAGCGCCGTTTTAAACAAAACTTTAGTTTTTCGTATATAATTTTAAAGATAATTATTTAAAGTATGAGGCATGCGGGCTAACATTTATTTTAATTGATAATAATAATACAATAACATGTATTTACATTAATTTATTAAAAAAGGTCGCAGGAAACGTTTGACCACTAGATGGCAACAAAACTCAGGAGAACAGTTTTCTCACTATATTTGTACGCATAATTTTGATTCCATTTTATTCATTCATAATAAATACTTTCACGGTTCTAGCCGCTGTCACTCAATAATTATACTAAAATAAAATGTCATAGCGTCTCATAATTCTTTGGCCCTGCAGTCCAGCGCTCAGGCGAGGCCTGCATTTAGATCCAGTGTGGCCCTTCTGGTCTCATGGTTCTATATTTAAAGCGGCTCCGGCCTTAAAAGGTCCTGACAGTGTCTTTGCATTCTGCCGAGTGGCAGCCTTATTTTTGCTCAGTGGACAGCCACCGCGTCCACGGCCCCTCGTCCTGCCGCTTTGCCTGGAACTAAGCCTGCTTTTAGGAATAACACACCCTTTCATTGATTATTTTCCACTGTTGTTGACTGCTGACCTCTGCCTTGTGGTGAGTGACACTCAATGGATAATACTTTAAAACAAAAAA
Source organism: Oryzias latipes (assembly GCF_053564925.1). NCBI lineage: Eukaryota > Metazoa > Chordata > Actinopteri > Beloniformes > Adrianichthyidae > Oryzias > Oryzias latipes. The sequence continues at coordinate 34,481,370 of NC_136253.1, forward strand.
AGACAAAAAAAATGTCTTTATGAACTCTGACCTCCCATTATCAAGGGGTCCTGTCATTTTATAATCTTCCTAAAACTGCTTTGCTTCTTGTCTAATCTCGTTTAGTGCTGCCTGACATAGTGTGGGTCACAAAGGCCTGCATGGATCCCTGTGTCAGGTTTATAGTGTACCTAAATAACCTATTAATCCATCCCAGTTTCCTTAAAAAAGGTTTGTTTTTTGGTGATGACTTGGATTGCAGTTTAACAACCAGAATTCTCCTGGCTCACAGCAGATTTTAGGATGCAGCTCTCAGCGTTTGCTGCTTGCAAGTGTTTGTTGGCTGAAGCAGACATCAGCAGATGGTTTATTCAGAAACATTAAGTTGACAGTGATGGGCAGGGCGGCTGAAACCAAGCCTGATGTGTTCATGTTTCCAGGAAAATATGTTGGAACTGTGGGTAAATTTATGGAAAGTCATCTTTAGACCAAATCTTGAATCTGAAACGTGTTTGCCGGGAAAAAAAACATCATTAGACGAGATGAGATGGAAAACTCCTCGTGTAACATATTTTATGGCAACTTATTGTCACAATAAACATCACTTTTAGTAGTGTTGACCACGTAGATTTATTTTTTATTTTTTGGTTGCGTCTTTAGTTGGGATGAGACCAGTTCTTGTCCAGTCGTCGTGTTTAGACCCCACAGGATACTCCGTCCACACTTTTGATTTTTTTGTGTTTCAGTTGATCAAAGTTTGCAAAATTGTATTTTTTCTTTCATCAAAAACATTTTGTTGAATCAGAAAGAATCAAACTTTTCTGCATTTATATGAATCATTTAGATAAAAAAAAAAAACACAATGAGAACCTGCTGCTGCCTCAGTGAGCTTCATACCTGCTGCAGCTTTAACCCTTACTAATGCCCCCCATCCCCCCACCCCCGCTCTGAAATCCATCTACATGAATAACAGTGAGATTGACTTACAGAGCCGGTAAAGTAAAGGACGGCCAGTGTAAGTTGGCGGGATGTCGGGATCAATACAAGCGGTGCAGAAGCAGCATCTGCACCAGCAGCAGGAGAAGCAGCAGCAGCAGCATCATCACTATGAGAGCAGCTATTACCTGAGCACCAAGTCGTCTGTTAGCCAGCAGGCTTTCTCCGCCTCCACGACCACGACCACCAGCCGTCGGTAAGAGGATGGACAAGAACTGCGGCCCAGATCGATGCTGTCAGCTGTACCTTCAGTCAAATCAGGGTCAGATGAGTCACAGATATAAAAACTTGCTGTTTTTACATCTGTAAAACCAGAAGTTAGTTTACATTTATCATATATTTTATTCAAAAACCTTTAAAATCCAAGAGATTTTATGTGTTTTTTTTAAATGTCTAAATCCAACAATAGTGGATTCCTTCAGTGTCTTTTTGTGAAGTTCTTTCACCAGGAGTGTTTGATTGTTGAAATCTCATCTATAACACAAACCATATGGATTCAATCTACACTACAGACACCGTCCACTTTATACATATTCATATATTCAACCTCCATCCAATTTTTGCCTTATTTTAGTTTCCAAAATGCATCAAACTTTTAACTATACAGTGTACAGGTTTGTTCATGAATGAAAACAAAAGGACTGATTTCCAAGTTCAACAGTCATATTTTGTTGTTGCTTGTGTTTGGATTTATTCCTGCAGCTTCTCCTTCACTCTAGCCTCCTCATTGTGTTTCCGATGTCAAAGGCAGACATGAAACAATCAGCTCATAACGGGAAGCGCCACTTCTGGTAGGGTGGGGATGTTGAAAAAGTCCTTCCATGACCTCCTGACTACCAGAGAAACGTCCAGTCAAAAAATCCACCCTAAACGACAAGCCCCAGAGCCCCGCCCCTTCGCATTTGGCATCATTGAAAAGCCTCAAATGTCCTCTGTAGGAACCAAAAGGAGTTCATTTTCAGGTTTAGAACTGTCCTCTACAGAGGACTAATATGCACTGCTGGCATTCAAGAGGATGAGGAAGACTTTACATTTTCAGTTTTGTCCTTCCAGCTGTTTGTCTCTCATCTCTGCATTGATGCTCCTCAACACCAGAACTGTTGGTTTGGTCAAATCCTGAAGTAAAAAACCGGTGGGAGGGATGATCCCCTCCTCTCTGAACATGGAAGAACGTGTCCTTCAAGCCGCCAGGCTTGTAGTACATGTTGGAACAAGAGGACTTTCCAAACGGGGTCAAGGAAAGAATTTCAGCGGCTTGCCAGGTTCTTCGTAGACAGCAGAGCTATTTTTAAGACGTTGCCGTCAGGTCAACTGTAAATCCGCCGTGTGAAAGCCAAGAAATATGATGAAGCTCCTTCAGAAGGTGGAAACCACAAACCTGGAATCCCCATAGTGCTTGTTCGCTGCTGTAATTTGTCTTTTTTCTGAGCTGCTTCTCCTCTTTGTTTGTTTAAGACCAACTCTCTCAGTGACATCTTTTAAAAGACTGAAATTCTTTGAGAGTTGTTTGACTTCAGGACGACCGCCGCTCATTCCTCAAAGCTCTTTTTTTTGGAGGGGAAGGGGGGGTTGACAGGGTTTTTGTGCTTGGGAGGGCCTCACATCAGTGTGCTCATGCTTCATTGGGCCGCCGTGCTTTGGCGCCTCTGCTGCAGCACGGCGTGCACAGAAAGCGTTCTGCTTGGCAGAAATCGTGAGTGAAAACGCTGCGTTGGCTCCTCAGAGTCTACACACAGACCCAATGGGACAACGAGACAGAAAGTGACACGCCGGAACTGAAGAGCAGGGACAGAAACGTTATTTTTCTGAGCAGTTGGACTATATAGTGCTCAGAAAACGTGTTTATATATCAGAACACGTATTTGCAGAACTTTACATGCAGTTGATCCGTTTTGATCACAAAAAAATGGATGTAAGTTTTACTCAAATGACGACTTCAAGGCCAAACCGTGGACTGTATCTCAGACCTGGAGTGAGCAAGTGCACCGTCCACAGAAAATGGTTTAATCACCAAATTAACTTAATTGAGTTGCCTTTTTTTTGGAGAACAGACGAGCAGGGATTGGTCCGGGTCGGTCAGAGTTTCTATGGCAACCACTCTCACCAATCAGGAGGGGAAACGTTGTTAGGCCACACCCCTACCACTCGAAGGTTAACGTTGACTTAAACTGTCAATCTTTGAAACGTGGGCTCCTGCAGGCTCCTCCTACTTTTATTCAAGCGTCTGTTTGGTCAGATTATAACTTGAAAAATTTGAACTACAGAAAATGAGGATTTAAATAAAAAGAAGGTATCAGATCCAGAAGGTTTATTCTGTCCAATACAATGACTGAGTAACAGCTGTTTATTTATCAATAGAAGTCTGTGGGATTTGGGCTTCTTGGAGCCACTTCCTGTTTGGAACGCCAGGGGGGAGGAGTCAGTCCAGTTCTCAGATCCAGTCATTGGTTGAATGTTTTTATAGCATGCAAAAATAAATATATACTTCTTGGCCTAACAAAGTTTTATGTTTATTCCTGTACAAAAAAAGCTCAAATAATTCCAGGTAAACATTGTGACAAAAATATGAGGCCCCGCCCACCCTCTGCACACACAGCAACCCAAAACACCCTGCAGGTGAACCAAATTCTCCCCATAATCATGTGATCATGTGGCGGTACAACTGTTCCCACAAAGGTCAAAAGATCAAGCCTAAGATGGACACTTTATGGCAAAAGTCATTTTCTTCAAACTGAATATTAAAATAAATAAGTGTTCATCTGGTTTGTTTCTGATCTGCAGACGCTTGGTCTTCATGTTTCCGTGGAGAATCTTTTCATTTTCCTATTTTCCCCTCTCAGCCAGAAGAAGTCTGTGAAGGTCGAGAAAGGGCAGGAGGGGGTCAAACTGAGCTCCATACCCAAGACAGCCAAGGGCAGCTACCTGGCCATGGACAAGGACAAAGAGGTCATAGGTTACGTTGTTCCTGTGTTCAGAGCCAAGTGAGCGCAGAAGAATGATGCAATGACTCCCATGCGCCAAGGCGGTTCTGTTCTCATGTGTTGGGGGTTTGATTCCTGCAGCCACGACACAGTCCGGGGTCTGATGGAGGCCCAGGAAGACGAGGTCGCAGAGGAGGGGATCAACTACGTGGCCATGAGGAACCTATTTGTCAGGGAGGCTGTGGAGGTCAAGGTGGAGAAGAAAACCCGAACCAGGAACGTCAGGGAATCTGCAGACCGCCTGGAGCTGGGGAAGACGGTAAAAAAAAAGCCAATTCTTCTGGATCTTCAACAGAAAAGTCATTTTCACTCGGAGGATTTTGAAATTCTTCACTGTCACACTACAGATGGAGGAATGGTCCGAATTCCGTAAGAAAATGAACCCGGACAGCCTGACACACCCTCCAGAGTTCATCGTGAAGCCGCGTGGACAGACCGTGCTGGAGGGGAAGACCGTCAAGCTGCACTGCACTGTGGCCGGATGGCCCAAACCCAGGATCGCCTGGTGAGTCGCCTTCCAGGATCATCCGTCACACGAGAGACGTCATCAGAAGTCATGAGACAGTTTTCCTCCCCGCCTCTGCGTCCTAACAAACTCTAAAATGATGTTCCCAAGGTACAAAAACAACGTGCTCATCGACGCCAAAGCCCACCCTGAGAAGTACACCGCAGAGAGCAGTTACAACATGCACTCCCTGGAGATCAAGAAGTAGGTCATCCTCCAGGCCACGCCCCCCGCACGGCGCCCCTGCAGATCACAGCCTTCCGGCAGACGCTGATCGACTCTCATGCTTCACTTTCAGCTGTGATTTCTTGGACACTGCTCAGTACTGCGCCTCCGCTCTGAACGTGAAGGGCGAGGCTTCTTCTGTGGCCACTGTTGTTGTCAAAAGTAGGTAACAGTTTCAAATTTACAGGTAAAGATGCTCCAGATGGAGTTTTACTGAACATTTAAAATTAACATAAAAACCTGATGATTTAATGGTAAATTTGATCCAAAGTTGATCTTAAATTTCTTCATTTACTGAGATGTTTCTTTGCAGGATTTCAGGAGGGCGAGGAAGCAGGCCCGCTTGATCCTAAACCACGTACGTTATTTAGTAAAAATCAATAACTTCTTTTTTTTACTGTTGCAGTTTGAAAATCACATGAGGCCAACCCAAAATGTGTTTTCTCTCATCTCAGGGGTCTGCAACCTTTAAAAATAAAAGATCCATTTGGTTCAGTTTCTTACAGACCAAAACGCAGCAATGTCTCACTGTATTGTTTTAAAAAGAAACACTTTTTTAATATCATTTGAGAACATTAAAGCCATTCTTTTCTTAAATTTTGCTTTTGAATATGTAGAATAGTTAAATTATGACAATGTTATATTTTTCTATTTTAAACAAATTGAACTTCTTTTACTTTTGAAGTTCCTTTCAAAATAAAATACACCCTCCTACTGCAGCAGATTTAGAAGAATAAAAAATTAAAAAATTGAAAAATTGGAATTGTATGTTAATATTTATCATATCATTTGGTGCACCATCATTATTTTCATCATTTTATTATTAAATATAAACAACACTGGCACAGAGCTCAATACATATTAATGCAATTATATACTTTAAAGTCCCACTCAGATCATCTTCTGACCTGCTTTCAAAGTGTTCTCAGTCGTCTTTTAATCACGATTGTGTTGTTTTTAGCCAAAATCATTAAATCTGTGTCGTTTTCCAGGACATAGTTTCTGCAGGACAACAGGACTTCATTAGAAACTCACCTCTGAGTTGTGGGCGGGACTGTAGGTGTGAAGAAACCCCGCCCACGTTTCATTTCTCCTTGCTGAGAGCTCGGAGTGGGGAGCTTGTGGCCCCTCCCAGCGTATTTTCTACATCACAAAAAAGAACTTTTTCAAACTGTTTCTTTTTTGTCAGCTCCTGATTCAAAAGGATTTGAAAAAAAGAAACATTCAGACATGCAATTTTGAGCTCCATCTTTTTCATAAATGTCCTCCATCTTTGCAAAAAAGCCGCAAGAACATTTTAAAAACACAAAAAACGTGATTTTTAATTGGAGCGGATTTAAAATCTTTGAACTCTGAACAGCAACTAGACACTGCAGTGCAGCCGGAGATGAGAATCAGCAGCAGAGTCAACTTTTTCTGACGTGTAAAATTTATATACCTAAAAAAACAAATGAACCAAAACTACAAATTATTAGCATTTTTTTTTCAAAGCCAAAGAACCTCCGGTTGCAGACGCCTGTCCTAACCTCTGAAAGAAGTTTAAAATCTCTTTTTTTTCAATGTCAGACTGTTTTGTTTCATTTTATTTAAGCTAACAAGTATATTACGGTTAAAGTTCTCGTGGCAAAAGTTAGAAATCACATTTGTAACTTTTTGGTTAAAAAAGAAAATGAGATAATACAAAAAAAAAGAAGTAATTTAGGAATACCTGAGCATCTACGATGAAGACTTTGATACCACGGCTGATTTAAGGAAGATGCTGTGATGATTCTGCCCTCAGATGGTTTCTGCCCAGAGTATGGAGTCACCTTTGAAACCACCATCATCGACAAGTTTGACGTCGCCTTTGGCTGCGAGGGCGAGACGCTGAGTCTGGGCTGCACCGTGGTCATTTATCCCACCGTGAAGAAGTACCAGCCTGAGGTCGTGTGGTACCGAGACTGTAAGTGGAAGTCTCAAAGGGCAAAGGTCGTCCTGGCTCCTGTCAAACTGTGACCGTGTCCCCTCAGCTGTGCCCCTGAAGCCCTCAAAGTGGGTGCACCACCACTGGTCCGGAGAGCGGGCCATCCTCACCCTGACCCACCTGAACAAGGAAGACGAGGGCATGTACACGCTCCGCGTCAACACCAAGTCCGGCTTCGAAACCCACTCTGCCTACGTCTTTGTCCGAGGTAATGCCGGGCCAGAACACTTTTCCAAAACTTTTAAACTAATTTAGATTTTGGTTTGTCCCCGTCTAAAAAGGGGATTGATTGTAAAAGGACGTTACATTAAGGAAAAAGGAATAAAACCAATGCTTCAAAAATTCTCACAAAGACCAAAGGAATAAAAAGTCTTTTATTATGACGTCTTTTTATTTTATTTTGGTTATGAGGAATAATTTACAACAATAACCAAACAAAACAAGGACCAAGATGCTCGTTATATTAATGCTGCCACACAGATCAAGTGATCCCAACAGTTAAGGAGAATCTGTAAACAAAGATGGCAAAAACCCGACAGAAGATCTCCCACTCTGACAAAAAATAATAAACAGAGACAGAAAATCCACAAAATAGAAATACAGCCTCAGCTGTAACAGATCCTAACAGAAATGTGCAGATTGTATTTCCATTAAAATGTATTTTATCACTTTCCAATTTAAAAAAAAACTACTCTGCACTGGAGAAAAAGTCCTTCTGAAACCATACAGAATACAAGATGTTTTTTCTCTCGTATGAGTAAAAGAAATTTGCTAATATTGCTACTAGAATTAGTTTTTGTATGATTTTCCAAAATGAGGTATGAATTCCTGCCCTTTTAAGGCAAAACTGAATCTTAAAAATAGCTATAAACACTCATTTTAGGTCTAAAGCTCAAATAATTACAAATATTATGTCATTCATATTTGCTTATAGTTTTTAACTCTAAATTCATTCTAGTTTAAGCGCTACGATCCTCATTTCCAGACCACAATCATCCTGAAATAGGAGTAGAATTACACATCAATTTATCTTAAAAATTAGACGTAAATTATGAGTCAAAACCTGTTTTTATTAGAGATGTGACTTAACATGAAATATTTTCAGGATTAAGCAGAATATTTCAGGTTTATTGTCTTCAAAGAAACCGTTACATCTCACTGAAAGCCTACAGGTAAGTCAGTTTGTTTATGTAGATGTAAAGTTCAATTTTCAAAGAAAACATCCGGGAACTTTATTTGCAGCTTCCAGGATGTAGAAGGTCACAGCGATGAAACCGGAGCGTGTGACGGAGATCCACCTGATTTAGAGACAGCATCACCCACGTGTGTGTGTGTGTGTGTGTGTGTGTGTGTGCGTGTGTCCGCGTGTGCATGCCAGATGCTGAGGTGGAGTTAGAGGGGGTTCCCGTGGCCCCCCTGGACGTGCGCTGTCATGATGCCAATAAGGATTATGTGGTGGTGACCTGGAAGCAGCCAGCGGTGGAGGGCAGCAGCCCCATCCTCGGATATTACATCGACAGGTCGGTCAGCTCACCTTTTTTCACCTTTTGACCTTTTTTTTTGTTTTGTTTTTTTAAAGAAAAAACTGTCAAAGCATCACAAAGTCATCTCAGCTGACCTAGAAGGAATGAATCAACCCAGGTAGTCAGAATGAAGCTAGTATTAATTAGAATGGCGTCGTATGGCCCACAGGCGCCATCTGCCCCCCCTCCCCCCATTTCCCCTTTTTCACCTGACATCATTGGCTGCTCAGGCTCCTCACTCTCCCCGTCTGCCGCCATGGTCAGAGCTGCACGTGACAAATTTATGACACGACCATTTTCAAAATGGCGGCTTTCCTGAAAGTTTTATCTCCATAGCAACCATTTCATTTTTTGGTCGCCTTGGGGTGACGAACAGGTCGATGTAAGTTTTAGAGGAATCTGCAGAAGTAAACTTTTGGATTTCCTTGGCAACAACCTTTTTTTGCTAACCACGCCCACATTCCTAACATGTTCATGTCATGTGTCATATCGTTTTGTTCAGCTTGAGCCAGCGATGCATGTTTTGATAATATTCCAGTTGAAAACTCTGCCAGCAACAGGGGAACACCACATTTCTGAACTCGCCACGCTCACGGCGTTCAAAATCTACAAACATTATGTCCAACATTTTCTCCCAAGTAGCTTCGCAGTGATGCTCGAGAAGGGAGGATGCGATTGGTTGAAATCTTTAGAAGGAATTTACATTTGTTGCTGGAACTAAAGGTGTTTTTTGGTTTGTTTTTTTACATCAAGATGGCAGCATCTTCTCAAGGTCAAAGGTCAACAAACTTCAGTTGTGGTTATAGACTTAACCTGACGGCATGTGTGAAATCTTGTGAAACCTTTTGTGCGAAAAAGGCCTCATTCATTGTTTTTACATTTCCTCCGGCTGTGACGTCATAATTTCTGCAAATTGTGTTAAGAAATCGTTTCGTGGCCTAAGGCGGGAAAAGGTGAGTTCGACCAGGTTCCTGTCTCTGCAGGTGTGAAGTGGGCGCTCATCACTGGGCTCAGTGCAACGACGCTCCAGTCAAGTACGCCCGCTTCCCCGTCACCGGCTTGGTTGAAGGCCGCTCCTACATGTTCCGGGTGCGCGCCTTGAACTCGGCGGGGGTCAGCCGTCCGTCCCGCGTCTCCGAGGCGGTGGTCGCCATGGACCCCTCCGACAGAGCTCGACTCAGAGGTACGAGCCGCTAAAGTTCTGACGAAGAGGAATGAAAAAGGTCACTGCAGTCATCGTCTTCCTTCACTTTACCAACAGCTGGACCTTCAGCCCCCTGGACCGGGATGATCAAGTTCACAGAGGAAGACTCCACTGGTATGTCAGAGATTCTGGTCAGACACTAGATTTGACAAGTAGAGTCTAGAGGAAGACCATAGAGGAGGTGCATGGAGGTACCTGGCTTTAGAGGAGGGGATGCAGAAGGTGGAGGAAGCTGATTGGCTGTGGCCACCCCTGAAGGGAAAAGTCCAAAGGAAGAGAAGAAGACGATTAGAGTGGAGCTGATTTCATTTCTACTCTTTTAAATTCAATGTAATGTTCCTTTGAGCAATTGTTGCAATAATAGAGGCAATAGAAAGCAAAAACTGGTACTTTTATTTCTTCTTTTAATCCCTTTCTGTTTTCCTTGTAAATGTATTTTCTTGCAGGAAGTAATCAGATAGAAAATCAGAGCTCACACTCTCTTTGATCTTTTTTTCTGTACTTTGTCTTTTAATAAGTACAAATACTTTACTCAACTTCCTTATTACCATAAACAGCCTTCTTTATTTTTCTTAATTAAATCCAAAAAACGATTTGCAAAGCAACTTTATTTTAAAGTTTTATAAACGATGATGAAAATTTTTACTTTATGTGACAAAAAAAGGAAATGGGCAAAAGTTGCAGCATTTAGCCTTAGTCCCCACTGCCCTGGGGGGAGGAGACGGGCGGTGTGTGGGTGACAAATACTGCAGGGGGCACGCGAAATATGCAGGTCGTAGACCGCTCAGTCAGCCCTTCCAGAATGAATGTTCACGCTCATATTTTTCTACGTGCCAGTGACAGGTTATAGTGAACATGTAAAGGTGAAGGAGGTAAGACGCAGGTGAGTCGTACGTATTTATTTCAATTTGCAGACTGTTAGCACTGTTCACGCGACACGAAACGAGACAATCAGAGTGTCGTTTGTGTGGACAATCATACTGGCATTTTAAGGCACCTGTGTATCACACACAGCCTTTGCACGTGCTCAGTAAGGGTCCAATGCTCGCACGTTACTAACGACCTGAGTGTGGCGTAAGGAAACCGTACGGCGGCATCACCCGTACGTCATAAGTGCAAAACGTCCCCTCAAGATGCAGCCGCTCCTCTCCAGGACCCTCCATGGACACGGAAAACCTGGAGCATCCGTACGGGTGTATGTAAATAAGGCTTTTAGGCGCCATAAATCACCCCCCCCCCATGCCCACAACAGTTTTATTACTACATCCATTAAATTGAACCTCTCATCATCCTGCTCCCTCTCCAGTGAGAACAGTTTCAGATACACATATAACTACACGTTTATGGTAAATATACCCATAAAAACATCTCACACACATTTGATTCCATTTAAATTCACAGTTCAAATGTATATTCAAATATATATATATTAGAGTTTTTTTTCTGTTGCATAACTCCATCAGTGTTCATCATTTTTTTTCTCAAACGTTTACGTCTCTGCTTCTTGTGGTTTGGATACTGGTGTGTGTGTGTGTGTGTGTGTGTGGTCCACATTTAAAGGTTTTTGAAGCTTAAGCTTTATTTAATCTCAGTTTCATTGAAAATAGGTTTCCGAGCCGCTGAAATCCTTTTTTTTTCCCCATTCAGACGACTCTTACAGGGCGAACTGTGACACAGGCTGTGTGTGTTTTTTTTTTCTCATCTCAACTTCTTCCTAAAGTGGGAATCGTACCTGGAGAGCCAACTGATGTTGTGGTTACCGAGGCAACCAAGAGCTATGTGGTGCTGGCCTGGAAGCCCCCGGTTCAGAGGGGTCACGAGGGGGTCATGTACTTCATAGAGAAGGTGAGCAATCTTTAGGGAATAGACAGAAATGGTTGTTTCTGTATAAAAAGTGTGATTTTAACATTTTTATTAAACTTACAAACTTGTTCTAGTTCATTTCTCTCGAGTCACAAACAAACCTCCAAGTGATAATATCTTCATGAGTGCTTCCTGTGATAACAAAGAAAAGTAAATTTGCTGTTTTTCCGTGCGGGGAAATTCATTTGAAGGATCGTTCACATGTTATATTGCCAGCAATAAAATCTATTTTTTTGCACAGATGACACTAGAAGAAGAAGAAGAAGAAGCTGCAGTTTGTCACTGATTTGAAATAAATAAATGAAAAACACCATCTGGGTTCAAAAGTTTGAATTTACGTGTTGTTCATGTTTTCCAAACGTGTTCTGACATTCAATCAGTGGGTTTTGAACATATACATTCTCCATCACACCTTTCTTCTCCTCGGTGATGTTCTTGCATAGTTTGACCCATTCGTCTCCCCCTCAGCGTATTTCAGGATCGGACGCCTGGCAGAGGGTGAACACGGGAATGCCGGTCAAGTCTCCGCGCTACGCCCTCTTTGACCTCTCAGAGGGTAAATCCTACAGCTTCCGCGTTCGCTCCTGCAACTCCTCCGGCGTGGGCGGGCCTTCTGAGCCGACGGAGGAGGTCACCGTCGGGGACATCCTCGGTGAGCCAGTGTGTCACCTTAAGGACGGAGTCCACCTCTGTCCAGACTGCAGGGACTGGAAGTCTTGTGGTGTTTTCAGACCTGCCGTCAGCCCCTGGAGCGCCGGTGGTCATCAGGAACACAGGCACCTCGGTGGTGGTCACATGGAAGGCCTCCAAGGATGTCAAACACTTAGCTGGCTACTATATTGAAAGCAGTGTGGTGGGGACTGACGTGTGGACGGCTTGCAACAATAAACCTGTCAAGCAGACCAGGTAAGGAGCTTAAATTGGGTTTCTTTAGCTCCTGATGGCCACTGAAAACCAAATGTTTTATATTGTTTTATCTTTGCACTGCCTCCCAGTTAGCTCTAGGATCGAGGTTCTTCTATTGGTTAATAAAAGTTTGCATTTCATTTTTATCAGATCTACTTTTAGTTTATGACCCTCCCGGAGCCCTCAGGTCTGCAGGTGCAGGTCTGCCAGTCTGCCCACCTGAGGACGTGGGGGCTTCATCCACCGCGGACGTTTTCAAGAAAAAAAACCTTAAAAAGCATCTTTTTAGTAAAGCTTTTACACTGGCCACATGTTTTCATTTCATTTTATAAATCTTATTGACAATTCATTTGATTTATTTTGATTGTACTGGTGGGATCTGTCTTGGTTTTTATTTATTAATCAGTTAATTTATTGTTAGTAGTAGTAGTATTTTTAATATGTTTACTATTTTAACTACTATTTTTTATCTTAATAATATCTATTTTATTATGGGAAGCACTTTGAGATGCACTGTAGCAGGAAAAGTGCTTCACAAATAAAGTGGAATTGTACGGAGCCCCTAAAGGGCCATTGATGGAAAAAAAAAAAACTGGAGGAAAAAAAAATTTTTTTTAAGTAAAAAACATTTTTTGGGAGTAAAACATTTTGTTTTTAAGTAAAAAAGAAAAAGAAAATTACTGGTGCGCACCAGTTAGTATCAAGTGCGCACCAGTTAGTTTCAGGTGACATTAAGACATTGTCAGTAATATTTCGTGTTTTCAGAAAGTTTACAAGGTCTGTATCCTCAACTTTAGCCATTCTAAAGACAACTGTAGCTACTTGGTGCACAATGAGCAAGCAGGTCAACTATCTGATATCTTCTGATACTAACTGGTGCGCACCTGAAACTAACTGGTGCGCACCTGAAACTAACTGGTGCGCACCTGAAACTAACTGGTGCGCACCTATAACTAACTGGTGCGCACCTGAAACTAACTGGTGCGCACCAGTTAGTTTTTTTTTCTTCTTTTTTTTTACTTCCAAATAATTTTTTTCCTTCAAAAAAAAAATATATTTCCTCCATTTTCTTTTCTATCAATGGCCCTTTAGGGGCTCCGTAGAATTGAATATTCACGTGTTTTATTCAGAGTTTATGTGAGAAAAAAGGGTGACATTTACGACGTTTTTGGGAACATAATCTGCTTCCCAAACGAGCTGAAGGATGAATTTTTATTCTCGCCAGGTTTGTGTGCCACGGCCTCATCACGGGGTACAACTACGTGTTCAGGGTGAAGGCGGTGAACGCCGCCGGATACAGCCAGAGCTCCCCTCATTCTGATGCTGTGGTCGTGCAGCCCGCCATCTGTGAGTGACCCCGCCATCCATCTCCAGCACGTTCAGCCCGTGTTTTCTTCCACCCTCACCGCCACTTTTAAATACGTGTTTGGCAAGAAAAGTGATGGAAAGGAAAAAAAAACAACCTTTCCCTCCAACCCAAAACAGTTTAAAGTCCCGGTCCAATCATCTTAGGATTGATTTCCAAAGCGTTCCCACTGGTCTTTCATGCAGTTTTAAGCCAATCAACCAACAACCTGTGTCATAGTTTCTGCAGAGCAGCAGGAGTTTATTAAAAATTCCTGGAGCTACTCCGCCTCCCCTTCCCTTCCTGTTGCTGAGAGCTCTCTGTTCACACTCTCAAGACGTACATGGATCCGTTTGTCTACAAGTAAACGCATCAGAATGCTCCCAATTCACAACGATTCGAACAAATACATGTTCAGAAACACAATTTTGAGCTTAATTTTCGTAAAGTTTGTCCTCCGTCGTCAGAAAAATGCCACAAGAACATGTTAAGAGCAGGATTTTCATGGGAGTGGGTCTCTAACTTTCATGTAACGCTTGTGTTTGCATAGAGGGGCTTTTCATTAACGTCCTTCCCTTTGGTCAGATTCTGTTTTTGCATCCCAACTGTCAATTATACCCTGATTATGTGGGTTCTATTTTGCTCCTGGAGGGGGGGGGGTGCTCTTGGTGGATGACCAAACTGAAGGCTGAACTGTTGTCGTCTCAAAGAAAGGGGGGTTTGCAGAGTCATTCTATCACAAGAGAGGAAGTATGTGGATAGTTAAAACCATGAGCTCTGAACACGAACACCACAGAAAGTATACTACCATATACTACCAAGTAAAATTGAAACAAAAAATAATCAAAGGCATTAATCCAGATCAACCAATAGACAATTCGAGAGTTTCATAGCTTTCTTACAATGTATTTTGTGGAGGAATTTATAAAAAATAAAACTACAATATTGATCTTGAAATACAAAAAATATGGTTATCTTTCAGAAAATGACATTCATGAATGAAAAGTTGACCTAAAATAAAATAAACTGATTTGCTTTTTTCTTTTTTGACACAACCAAATGGTGTTTTTTGTTGAAACCCACAAATATAAATCATAACAGAAAGTTTAAACCGAATTGCAATGATGAAACAGATGCTTTTGAGTTTCAACGTCTTCTGAACATTGAATCCTCCACAGTATATGAACGGCTGTCTGATTTGTGACTGTTGTATTTCCACGCAGTAAAGAGAATTCTTTGCATTTTTCCCCCCAAAACTATGGTTGTGTGCCCCCCCTCACAGCCGTCCCCGGACAGCCCACCGGGGTCACCCTGCTGGAGGCTCTGAAGGACTACATGGTGTTGGGTTGGACCCCGCCTGCCGACAACGGGGGAGCTGATGTTCGGGGCTATTTTGTGGACTACAGAACCGTCAAAGGAGGAGTGTTGGGACAATGGCACGAAATGAACCACCAGGCCCTGACCGCAGCCTCCTATAAGGTAACCTCACGATGACAGAAGCGGTTGATCTCTCCTCCTTTCCCTCCAGAAATGTGCTCACGGGTTTCTACGTTTGTTTCCTTCAGGCTGAGAACCTGAAGGAAAACGTCTTTTATCAGTTCAGAGTGCGAGCCGTGAACATGGCAGGCGTGAGCAAACCTTCCCTTCCCAGTGCAAGCCTGGAGTGCAAGGAGTGGACCATCACAGTCCCAGGCATGAGACACACACTCACACACACACACACACACACACCCACACACCCACACACACACACACACACAGCAGATCTGGCAACAAACTCCTGAAAAATTAAATAAGTAATTTCTTCTGTTTACTCATTGATCATAATGGAGGATTTCTTGATTTTTTTTTAAGACAATTTTTCATAAACATTTAGCATTTTTGCCAGTTTTAGTTGTATTACTGACACAAGGAGTGGCATGAAAGAAACCAAATAGATATTTTTTTGTTTGAAAAGAGAGATAAATACAGGAAAACAGCATTGAACACACGACACTTCTTCTATTGCCGTCCAGATCGCGTCTTTGGTGCTCAAACTCACCGACAGAAGCAACTTTGTTCCTTCTGTTCTGCGTAGAAAACATCAAACAAATTTAAGCTGATCCCATCCAATCAGGGGGGAAAAAGAAACGTCTTTTTGTTTTCCAACTAATCTGCCATTGAAGCTCATTGAAGCTCCTCATTGGCCAAACACACCTGATCCAGGTAATCAGCAGCAGATTCTGCAGGACTTCCAGCAGAGGGCCGGCCCTCGAGGCCTGGAGTTTGACATTTTGCGCGTATTGCACCGATGAAAATTGGTCATACGTGAACATACGCGGAAAAAGTGAGAAAAGTCTTTTAGTGAAATTTTCACCGATGTATCAGGAATGAAACACGTTAAAACCAGGGAAAAGTACGAATAAACCACTCAAAGAACACTTAAACCAATGTAGAGCATGATTATTGCCCTGCATATGTCTGGTTAGAGATTCATGCGCCGTGTCTGCTATGTAAAAGTTATACATGGGTGGAACATGCGTGAAAAGTCTATTATATATACATCCAATCAGGGGGAAAGAAATGTCTTTTGTAAATTTGAGATTAAGGATTTTAAACCAACGTTCTTATGCTTTGTGCTCACCATAGTGGCCTTCATGAAAAGCAAATCAATTTAAAAAAAACAACATTTTATGTGTTTCAGTTTGTTTATTTCAATCTCTGACAACAATTTACATTTTACCCTTTCCATTACTTTATCAATTTTACTTCCAGATTCTTTGTAGACTCCAACATTCCAGGAAATGATCTAGAACTGCCAGATGCGGCCTACATCCAAATTGGCCCACAAGGCTCTTGTCATGAAATCAATAATGTGGGGGGCCCCAGCACTTTCTAAAAACTCTGCACGAGTTCTTGATTGTGATTGGCTAAATTCCGTTATAAGCCGTGGTAAAACCGTGGCGGCACCGTTTGTTGACCCTTCTGTGACACTTTCTAGCTAAATGTCAACTGTAAATAATAAAAAGGTTGACAGCAAAAGACAGGTGGAAATTGATGTTTTCAAGTCAATATAAAACAATTGTGGTTTGTATTTTTCAATAAGATAACCATGTATTTCATGTTCATCTGATTCAAATTTGGACGTTTGCAGTGAGCATTGAATAGTGATTAATATAAAACAATTTATTTGATCTCAGATATAATGTTGACAAAGGGTTTTTTTTTCTTCCAGACAGACATTTATTTTGTTTTATTTCTGTTCTTCAACTTTCAAATTTACAACAATTCTGTTCTATGTGAAGAAATTGAAAAGTATCCAATTACAACATAGTTTTTACTAAAATTTAATTTGTATTTAATGTTATCACAAGGGTTCAAAGACTGCAGACTGATGGGTTAACCGTCAAAAGTTTTCACCTCACCTAATCTCTTTGAAAAACTGAGGACACTCCATCAAGTCTGTGGAGTTCACCTGTTCACCTGTTCACCTGTTCATCTGTTTTCATTCAGTAACTTTCTGCTTGGCAACTGAAGCTGCTTAAACACGACCCTCAAGTCTGCCAAAGACAATCCACGTTTTAATAAAAATACATCTGTGAGCAAAGCTGGGGTTAAAATAAAGATTAAATTGTAGAAACAGTGTAAATGTGGTTTAAACGGGACTGCGGCGGGGGGTTAACTTAGCATATTATATCATCTGTTTTATCTGGAAAATTCTCAAATCTTTGTCTGGCAGTTTACTACAAGTATATAAAGTATATGTACATTACTGAGTACTGTTGTTGCTTCCCTCTAATTTCTTTGTTTTGTTTTTGAGAATTCAGCTCTCTGACCTTCTTCCCTCTCAGGTGTTCCTGTTGGTCTTCGTGTGCTGGAGGTTCGCGACACCTCCGCCGTTGTTCTGTGGGACCGCCCCCTGTTCGACGGCCGCAGTCCCGTCAACGGCTACTACCTGGACCTGAAGGTGGCGTCGGAGGGGGAGGGAGGCTGGAAGGCGGCTCACGAGAAGACCAACAAAAGCAAATACATGAAGGTGAGCAGGATGCGGAAATAAAAGCCTCTTTAAACCAATACGAAGCTGTTTCCACTTGTTGGCTCCTCGTGTCCTCAGGTGACCCAGCTGACGGCCGGAGCATCGTACGTCTTTCGTGTGCGCGCTCAAAATCTGGCTGGAGTTGGAAAGCCTTCAGCAGTTTTAGGTCCGATTGTAGCTCAGACACGCCCTGGTGAGTGTCACATTTCATTCATTTTTGTCATATTTATCTTTCTGTAAACCCGCTGCGTGGCTCTGAAGAGGCAAACATCTCAAAAACGTCTCAAGTGTGAGTAATGGAACCGCTGCTCTCGTCTCCCTTTTAGGCACCAAAGAGATTTATGTGGATGTGGACGGCGACGGCAGGATTTCTATGGTCTTCGAATGCTCTGAGATGACGGAAGGCTCAGAGTTTATTTGGTCCAAGAACTATCAGGCAATGACGGACACGTCTCGCCTGACCATCTGCAACGAGAAGGGCAGGTGAGTTCCCGACAGGGGGCCTCCACTCCCAACATGATCAGCAGGAATCTACAAAGACCCCTCCTCCTGATCTTCAGATCCAGAGCGACCTTCAACAGCCCGTCCCTGGAGGATCTCGGCACCTTCTCCTGCATGGTCACCAACACCGACGGCATCTCCTCAAGCTACACTCTCACTGAGGAGGGTGAGGCGGCTCATGACCTCTTTTGTTGGCCCAGTTGACTGTGTGTGTCTTCAGGCTGTGACATTGACCTACTTTGTTCTCGGTTGTGTTCCAGGTCTCCTGCGTCTTTTGGACCTTAGTCATGAACACAAGTTCCCCGGTGAATAATTACCCTTTGATCTGTTCACACCGGCAGCATAACATTCAGGGTTTTTTTAAGCCTATACAGAGAGCATCACTTAAAAGCAATAAAGTGTTGGAAAAATGTTACTGTTACAATGGGGAGCTATGAATCGTTGAACACATGAGGTATATATTTGTATAAACCCCTCTTGTACCAAGCTTAATTTATATTGATTATAAATGTATACATTTCTTTGCTGGACCAGACAGAAAGGATAAAAAAAACTCTTGCAAAGTCAATACGTTCAATTCTGGTACTCTTCAGTGATTCCCTTCAAGAGTGAGATGGCCATGGAGCTGCTTGAGAAGGGCCGCGTGCGCTTCTGGACTCAGCTTGAGAAGTTTACCTCTGCCTGCCAAGTGGAGTACGTCTTCAACGATGCAATCATCGAAGACGGGGAGGTAACGACCGCGTCGGTTTCCTCGTGTGATTTGCTCTCACCATATGACCGAGTCTGCTCCCCCTACAGAAATACAGCATGAACTTCAACAAATCCACGGGCGTCATTGAGATGTTCATGGACTCTCTGGAGGTGACAGACGAGGGCACCTTCACCTTTAACCTGGTGGATGGAAAAGCGAAAGGCACTACCAGCCTTGTGCTGATTGGAGAAGGTAATGGACTCAAAGGCCGGTGTGGTGTCCGACATGTTTTCCAATTAATCTGCCATTGAAGCTCCTCATTGGCTAAACACACCTGATCCAGGGAATCAACACCAGATTCTGCAGGAATTCCAGCAGAGGGCCGGCCCTCGAGGCCTGGAGTTTGACATTTTGCGCATATTGCACTGATGAAAATTGGTCATACGTGAACATACGCGGAAAAAGTGAGAAAAGTATTTTAGTGAAATTTTCACCGTTGTATCAGGAATGAACCGCGTTAAAACCAGGGAAAAGTACGAATAAACCACTCAAAGAACACGTAAACCAACGTAGAACATGAACCGATTATTGCCCTGTGTATGTCTAGTTAGTGATTCATGCGCCAAATAGGGTTGTGCCGATGGACGATATCATCGTCCATCGTGATGGGTGACTGACATCCCGATGGAGAGACCACCATCGTGATGCCACGCCCCCGCCACGTTGCGCGTCGACACCAGAAGCCGCGGTTACATGTACAAAATATCTTGATGGGATCAATGGTCGGATTAGAATCCAACCGTGTACATGGGCCCAGAAAAATGTTTTCAGAATATAAAAACGTTCACTAAGGTCACAATTTCGGTCGGAATAAATCATTCGCACATGCGCAGTATTCGCACATGCGCAGTTTGAAAACCGGAAGGGGATACAACTTCCGCCGAGCGGCTTTTTTTCCAAACTTTATTGAATATGACAATTCAATACAAAACGATAACAGCGCCGAGCGGCTATATACACATTGACATGTCAGCTCGGTAAAATACGAGATGATCTTCTAAACGTGCTTTTAATAATGTTACGGTTATTATGAAACATCTGTTCGCTCATCATTTGAATTTTAATCCGTGTGGTCAGTGCTTTTTCTGAACGTAGCCAGGATTAGCAGTATGCTAACACGGGCTAACAACATTAGCTTTGGGTGGCGCTGCATCCTGTGAATAACATCAGCCTTTATTTAGTCGGGACACGACTGGAAACACAAATCCACGTGATTGTTTGAATGTTTTCTAAGGACTGAGCGACATTTCTGCTTTGAAGCTCAAACCGCTGTGTGTGCTGACGATCCGAGCTGTGCTCAGACACACGTTTAGACCCGGTTCTGAGTTCGGTTGCTTGTACCCCTAGAGCTGCGGGACGGATCGCAGTCTTAAATCTCCCACACATACCCCTCATGTACCCCCCCCCCCCTTCCCATCAAACACAAAGCTGTAAATCCGCTAAGTGCGGGAGTGGACTACTTCTTTTCTATTTTGCTTGTTACTTTTTCTGTTAAAGTCACTTCCCTCAGTTTATACTGGATCATCGCGGATTAACCATTAGTTGGGAAATAAAATGAAAAAAGCAAAATAACGAATAGCAGTTATATAAGAACGAAAAATGTAAAAAATACCCCCCCCGACGATGTCATCGTCCATCCCGATGGTTGACAGCAAACATCGTCAACGGCCAAATTAGGGGACATCGCCCAACCCTAGCGCCAAATACATGGGTGGAACATGTGTGAAAAGTCTGTTAAACCAGTGTTTTCAACCTTTTTTGAGCCACGGCACACTTTAACCTTGACAAAAATACAGCATTCAAAAATAAAATTAAAAAAAGAGAAACTAATAGTCTGTATTGATCTACAGCCCCTTCAATCTCACATGCATTTTTGTGATAATTGTGGCAGAAAAAGCTGGAAGCTGCAGCTGTTTTTTCTAAAAGGTGTGATAATGTTAAAAGATTTGAAAACTGTTTGATGTGTGTTCGTTGTGGTTTCAAGACGTTTAACAAAGAAAGGCTCGTTGTGTGCTGAGACGCTGTCACTTTAACCCAATGCATCATGGGAGATGTAGTGCAAAAACTGACGCAGAGGCCAGAAAGACTTGCGTCTCTGAGCTTCATTGATTTGTTCACTTGTTCCACGGTCTGACACCGGATTCTGTGGAAAGCTACACCGCTAAAGATTTTTGTTGGAACTGAGAGACTTTACGAGCAGAATCTGATCAAGGAAGTGAAGACTTTAACCACTTCTGATTGGTCAGACTGATGACGTAGGATTAAGCCTCCAAGAATGATTGGTGGAGACAGTTAAAGGGGCGGGACTTTTTAGAAAACAGTTAAAGCTGCAGCTATATCGCAGTACTGCCATTCTTGTCAAAGTTTCTTTAATAGAATCAAATAAACACAAAGAAAAAAGTATTTTACGATCTTTCATATTCTAACTACCACCACGGTTTTATCAGGGCCTGTTTGGATGAACAAAGAGCTGATTTCCTGGAGATGGAAAATGTTTTTAGATCAGTTAATGAGGGCAATTTCCCACGGCACACCTGACCATCTCCCACGGCACACTGGTTGAAAAACACTGTGTTAAACATACGTGGAACAGTTGTGGACAACCACAAATTTGCATATGCATCTTGTAATTATCACGCACAATTGCATAGGTTTTACGTGATAATTGCGATTAAACGTCATAAAATACACGTAAACTGCGTAATTCACAACCAACCAAAAATTCTGAAAAGCTCAAAACCGAATTCATGTAAAGACCCGTCGACAGAAGCCCTTGACGGGCGACGCAAAATACTTTAAGAAGGATGCAGATCACGAAAGACCGACGTGTCATACGTGGAAAAGTGCATGCTCAAATAGGACACAACAACGAAGACGTCAAACCATGCAGCCCATTGACTGTTCGATATTTTTGCTGTAGCGCAAGTTTTTCTCGTTATAAACGGACCAATCGGATGCCTAAAAAGTAGGTGGAGCCTGTTGGCCCCCACGTCCAACTTCCAAAACCTTTAGTTCACTGATTTTGTGTATACCGCTTTCAAGTAGAAGGGGTGTGGCCTTCCAACAAGCTACGTCCTGATTGGAGAGAGCGGTTGCCACATAAACTTTGATTTGGACCGATCTTTACTGCGACTTGACTTGGTTGGAACTGGAAATAAACCATCTTCTATGGGTCACACACACTCGGTCCAGTTCTCAGATACAGTCAACGATGCAGACTGAAAAAGCAAGGCTGCCGTTAGAAGATTTTCCACCAAGGGGCAGCAGAAGGCAACACTTTCATGTTTTCTTTATTTTAAAGGAAAAATGAACATTTAAACACTTTTTTAGCACTGTTAAAAGACAAAAAAAGCTGTTTAACAATCTGGTATTAAATACTGTTGTCTTTCTTGTCTAGAATTTAAGGAGCTTCAAAGAAAATCAGAGTTTGAGAGGGCAGAATGGGTCAGGAAGCAAGGTAAAGCGTGGCCTTTACTTTCATTTTACTCCATTCATATTTGAGATGATGATTTGCCCATTTTCTGCTCACAGGTCCTCACTTTGTGGAGTACCTTAACTTTGCTGTAACACCCGAGTGTGACGTATTGCTGAAATGCAAGGTACAGAAGGGAGGAGGCGTTCTTGACATAAACACAGATCTGTAAAACCTCCAACCTGCAGGTGAATCACGCTCTTCTCATTCTTTCGCAGATCGGAAATGTCAAACCTGCAACGGAGATTGTTTGGTCCAAGGACTGCATCGAGATTACAGAGGAGGACGAGGAGGCGAAGAAAATTGAGAAACAGGACGAAGAGCTGCTGTTCAATATCGGAAAGGTCAGCCAATTAGACGAAGGCCGTGTGCCGTGAGGAGCCACAACACAGATGCAGCTATGCTTTCATTGTGGCCGTGCCGTCAGCCTCTCTGACACACAATACATGTTCAGACCATTTCCAGAAGATTACAATATCATTTCTACAAATCCACTTTTAAACAAATTGTTTTTTTTTATTTTTAATCCTGTTTTTGTTGATTTTATGAGCTGGAACCCCAATTGATGTCAAAATTAACAAATAGTTCAAATCAATTAAACCTGGATCTATAACCTATGAAAGTTTATTTATTTGAATAGAATTATGGAAATGAATACACTTTTCCATGATATTCAAAGTTTTTGGAAAGGGTCTGTATATATACTGTTATCAGAGTGGAGGTTAAGCATTTCTGTAGGCATGTGAAGAGGCAGAATAGGATCAACCGACTCATCAAGGATCAACCGACTCATCAAGATCTCATCAAGAGCATCTCACCAAGATGCTCTTTTGTATCTTCATTTTTGGGTGTTTACGTCCATCTGCTACCATTGTAGCACACAGTTTACCTGTGATTCAATCATTACATGTCTAACCTTCTCAGTTTAACCTCATCTGCCACCATTGCCACTCATTTTTCAAAGATTCTCCTGACAATGAGACGAAAAGAAAACTACAATTCCCAGACTCCCACCCATTCATATTAGGTATCATTGAAATGTCCTGTATAGATACCAATGGATTTATTTAGGGGTATGCAGAGGTTGTTAGGAGATATTCAGGTTTAGAAATGTCTTTAAAAGAAGACAAATTTGCATTGCTGGTTGTCAGGAGGATTTTTCTTTCTCATAAATAAAAATATTTATAAAGTAGGACTGGCGTGGCAACGAGGTTTGATTGACATTTCATGAAACTTGTCATTCATTGAGAGAGGGCTGGTGCATGAGCGCCTGTAACTGGCCTGTCTGTCTAATTTACAGTGGGTTATTAAGCAAGAGAAAAAGAAAGAAAAAGAGCGGAAAAAACCATCGGCAGAGGACGCTCATCGACCGCCGAGACCTAAAGTCTGCCATAAGTTAACACCTTCCATCTCCATGTGTCATCCTCGTCCTGATCTTTTTCGTGTCTTCCTCCTTCATTTCCATGTGTCTTGTTTTAGCGCCTGCAGCATCACGGGCGGGAGAAAAGCTCGGCTTTTCCGTGTAGTCGGTCTCTGTCTGGCTGTCTGTTGACAAGAATGATGTTGTTTTCCTCTTTGCTCAGGGGGAAAAGGAAGTTTACTTCCCTCAGGGGGATTTCTGACTAATATTTTACATCCTAGATATCAAAAACAGACATGGGGGTTTATGATGTCTTCCTGAAGGATGAGAGGGGCAAAGATAAGAGCTCCTTCAATCTGACAGATGCAGGTGAAGCTCTCTGTGTGGATTTCATCAGCAGAAATGTCAAGCAGACATCCGTGTGTTGAAGTGAACTGCTGGTTTTCTTCTTTCTCCAGGATACCAAGCTGTTATGAATGAGCTGTTCAGGGTCATCGGTGAGTCAGACTTCCCAGAGGAAAGGCTTCTTGAATGAGTTGAAATCCATTCAAATATAATTTTGTTGTTGTTTTCTCTGAAGCTAACTCCTCCAGTGAGGTCCAAGTGGTCAGCACTGAAAACGGCATCATTTTGTCCTCCAGCGTCACATACTATGATGAGAACCTGCGTGTCGGATGGCTTCACAAGTACGAGACATTCCCTTAATCATAACTGATCTGCCTTTGCATGACTGCAAGACTATTGACGGTATCAGAGAACTGGACTGAGTGCGTGTGACGTCATCCGTAGCAGATAGCTTTCTTCTGGCCCCAACCAAATGAAATCAATTTAGTCGCCATTTTTTTCCTGATACGGACTCTGCCATGTTGGGGCCAGACGTCGTCAGTAAGCAGTGATTGGTCCAAGTCATTCGGTCATTGTTTCTATGGCTACCAGTCTCACCAAGCAGGGGTGATCTTGTTGGAAGTTCACACCCCTACCACTTAAAAGCGGGCTACCAAATCTGTCAAACGTTTTGATCGTGGGACGTGGGGGGCCAGCAGGCTCCACCTACTTTTATTGAGACATCTTATTGGTCAGTTTACATCGTCAATCATCTGAACTACAGAAAAATATCACGTCAAAAAAGGGATTAGGGGGAGAATGGTTATTTGTCAGGATGAGGCGGCAGTGGCTCAGGCGGTTGAGCAGGTCGTTCAATGATAAAAGGGTCGGCGGCTCGATCCCCACTCCCCCCAGTCAACCGTTGCTGTGTCCTTTGGCAAGACACCCTACCCTCCCTGCCTCCAGTGTGGAGGGTAGGTGCATCTGAATGTGTCTGTCTCTCTGTCTGTCTGCCCCAGGGCAGATTTTCCTTTGCTCTTTGGGGCCATTTAGTGAAAATGACCTGACCATGGTATAACTGATGGTAACACCTTAACAGTGTTTTGGTTCATTTTGAAAAGGTGACTTTTTAACTCGCAAACTGACCTCAAAACAATTCTAATTGTGTCTGAGGAAAGGCGTCACAGAAAAGATCAGATTGATTTGTTTCCTGAAGAAACTCAGAACAAACATCTGTTGACATTGATTTCCTGTATACATTTGAAGAGTTTGGGCTTCCCAGGTTCCACAGAATCTGTTGTTTAAATATAGATTGAACTTTAGAGGGCGAGACAGATTTGGCCTTCACATTTCACTTTCAGCAAAGAACTGTAAACTACTGATCTGCATTGAACTTTAGAAGCTCACTTTGCTTTTCTCAGCTCCAGATGTTGCAACATATCTGATGTTCTGAAAGTTTAATGACTGTGGGTCCAAGCAAACGCCTTCTACTTTAGCTAGCTTACAATCTGTCTTTTGAAATAAAGATTCAAACATTTTTAGTGTCGTTGTATTTCTACAATGAAATTTCCGATGGCACTCAGTCAAAAATAAAGAAAATAGTAGACAGAAAAAATAATAAAAACCAATATAAAAAGAAATTATATGTATTTTAAAGCAGTGGGTTTTAAGAAAACTATTTTTTTAAAGAACACTTACTCTGTTGAAAATTTTATGAAATAAGTGTTTTTAAAGTTAAGGTTTTTCCAAAAGCAGCTCAAAAATAGAAATCAGCGTAACATTCGAGGTATGCCTTTAGGAAAATGTAGAACACTTGGAGTTTATTTTGTATACTTGAGTGTAAGATTATGGACTATGTGCCAATATCAGTGTAGAAAGTGTACTAACTGAATACTTCTTCAGACCAAATTGGAACATTTTAAGTTTACAATATAATACATATAAAAAGTAAACTTCAAGCACACCTCCTCAATTTTTATATAGACTAAGTATACTTGTAGTACACTGAAAGAGACTACTTTTTACTAAGGATGTAGTGACATCTTTAGAGAATGATTTTTGTCACTATGGATGCCTTGTTGTTATGTGGTAGGTGGTCCTCTTCTCCAGGTTATGGCCTCCTAAATTAAAAGTGAGTTTTCCTTCATCTCGTTCTTCCAATTTCTCCGTTAGAGATGCCAAGATTGCAGCTTCAGAGAGAGTAAAGTCTGGAGTCACAGGCGAGCAGCTTTGGCTGAAGATCAGCGAACCCACTGAGAAGGACAAAGGAAAATACACCATGGATATTTTTGATGGCAAGGACGGCGTGAAGAGAGTCTTTGACCTCACTGGAAAAGGTCGGTTAAGTCAGACTTATTTACTCAAACGCACCAAGCCTCAACATTTTATTTTTCCATTCATGAATTAAAATGTTTTTTTTTGTTTTGTTCAGCTTGGGATGAAGCTTTTGAAGAATTCCAAAGACTTAAGTGAGTAAATTAAGTTCATTTGACAGGCCGTTGAATTTTTATTTTTGTCTGAGTTTTGGATTTGTGGGCAAAAATAAACAGAAAAGGCCAAAAATGTAATCAGTGAACTTGAAAAAAACTTAAAAAGTATTTCCTGCTATTGTAGAGTTTATCAAATAACGGAGACAGCATTTTTTAGATGTTTCTGACTGTTTGTTCTCTGATTCCTTCTTCAGGGCTGCAGCCATTGCAGAGAGAAGTAAGTGTTTGTTTTCTCTGACGTTTTCCTCTGGGGACCTAGCAGTACAAAAAAAGCAGTTTGCTGTAAACACAGCTGGTTATTTATTTTGCATGGTTATAAATTTAATTAAGAAAATCCTGGTGGCATTTGTGGTTCTCTTGTGTTTCTTCAGACCGTGCTCGTGTTGTTGGAGGTTTGCCAGATGTGGTTGCAATCCAAGAGGGCAAGGTAAACAAATGACACAGTTCCAGTACTGACAAACCGAGTGGATCTCACGTTCTGCTCTGTTTTACTCTGTTTGAGTGACGCACTTTCCTTCCCTTCAGTCCCTGAACCTGACTGGGAATGTGTGGGGCGAGCCCACACCAGAGGTTTGCTGGACGAAGAACGACAAGGAGCTCGTTTCCGACGAGCGCTACAAACTCAAGTTCGAGCACGGCAAGTTCGCCAGCATCACAATCGCGGCGGTCACCACGGCCGACTCTGGCAAATACGCTCTGGTGGTCAAGAACAAGTTTGGCAAGGAGGCCGGCGAGTTCACCGTGAGCGTGTACAACCCAGAGGAAGAGGAGAGCAAGGAGGACAAGAAGTGAAGGAAAGGAGATCAGTGAAGAAGATGTCTCCAAAGCATTTCCTCCTGCAGTCCAGCAGTTCAATAAATGCTCCTCTCAGCTGTTTCCTCCTGTGTGTTTCATGTCCAAATGCCTTCATTTAGGAAGAAAAGGCTGAAAGTGAGCAAGAAACAGAATTTTGTGCCGTTATAGGTTTCTTCTTCTGTTGAGTTATTTCAACAACTTAAGGGGCAAAACGACAAAAATTGCATTCCTTTCATTAGTTTTCAGTTTAGAAAAGTCAGGTATAACTGGAACAGATTTTGTTTTCCTTTATGGAAAGAACGCTGCAAAAGAGGAATGCAGCGCTTCAGGTAGAGTGGAAGGAAAACATGATAAGCTATCCTGCAGCACTTCATCTGAAGTGGGAGGAACAAGTCCAACACGCTGTTTTCACCTGCAGGCACTTCTCTTTTGACACTGCTGCTGCTTCTTTTTTTAAAGACCTTTCTCGTTGTACGGCTCTAACTTTAATCATAAAAGCAACAAAAAATATGAAAATGTTTCTTTCTCAAAGAATTGGACAACAAGCTATTTATTTATTTGTCGGATTCCACTCATTTTTCACACAAAAAGTCATTACTACAAGTGAGGCAGTTTAGTTTTTATTCACTATATATTGTAAACTCAGAAGGATCCTATCTAGTCTGAAGTACTCGGTGTACTTCCTACGTTAGGGGTCTATAGTAGTATCCTTGCTATATTTATACTTAAAGTTAACTTCAAGTACTACTGTTTGGTTTGGCATATGCCATTCCTATTGGCAAACAGGAAGGATCGTTGATATTTCTATCATCTAGTTTGCTAAACTTTGAACTTTTTGGGGATTTACTAATTTTAGACTACTACTACTTTGGACCTATTTATAAAGTTTTCCCATTGGTCTTTTAATTATGCTTATGATGATTTTAGGCAAAAAAAAACAACTGTTGTTTTCTGGGACATAGTTTCTGGAGTTCATCAAAAATTAATCTCTGAGTTGTGCAGAAAAAATTGCAGCAGTAGCAGATCTATCCAGCCGTACACTTTAGATCCAGATTCCAGCTCAGACGAGAAAAACAAAGACGTTGATGGATCTATCGGTCAGCAGGTGGATGCATCAGGATGGGGTGGAGAAGAATTTGTTAAAACAGCAAAAACACCATTTTCGTTGGGGGGAATTGTCAATATTTCATAAATCGACTACAGGAATCTCCTGTCAACACTGAATGTTTGGGGACCAGAATGGTTGAAACATCAGAAAAAACACTAAGGATTTTAGAAAAGAAAACTCTAGAAGAAGCAGGCTTGACCCTCGGGTGTGTCCGTGCTTCTGAAATAGCAGAGATGCTCTCACGAAAACATGCATGTATTCATTTTTGATCTGTAGAAGAGGAAGCGAATGCTGGAAAGATCCAGTTGTTCTGAAGCCATGCGGAGGAGCAGAGCTGGAAAGCAAATGAGCCTGAGCTTCACTCATCCTGCAGCGTTGCATCCTGAACGCGTTTCCATAGCAACGTGCCGTTCCTTTGAGCGCTCTGTGTTCCTGCTTGTCTTCTTGCTCATCTTTCCACTTAGCTTCTGCGGTCGCTCCGCAGATCAAGGCGAGGAGAGAAGGAAGGTTTGGGAATTAGATCCATAGATCCGTTTCACCCATACTCCCAGAGTGTCCTGGACCGCGGGTCCACCAGATACTTTTCACTATTCTTGCTTTTTTCTGCCCCTCTGGGCAGAAAAAATGTTTCCAGCCCCTCAAAAAATAATGACATCAAAATCATTTAAAGGGGGGGAGGTTAAATTTATTATTTGGCTCAAAAAATTAAAATCCCAAAGCACACTTGTCGGGGGATCCAAAGAAGGTTTTGAAATTATTGTGGGATGGCCACACAACCTATGGCTTGTCGACCGTCTTGTGCCAAAGCGGGAAATTTGGCGATCTTCGTAAAAAACTCACACACGTGCCACCAGGTAAAGTTTGGTTTCGTTGACCTCTGACCCCGTGAAGAGACCAAAATCTTGAATTTTGAACAGAATCCTTGTTAGTACCAGCAACAAGTTTAAACTTCTCCCAGGGATTTCAATCCATCGTTTCCTAACTCCTTGTGCATCACTGGGAAAATGCCTCCAAGGCACGTTAACGTTGGGAGTTGGGTCATCTAGACCCACTAGACAGTGCTCTGAACCTTTTTTCTTCAATGATTTGTGATCTTCACTGGTGTCCATAAATTACATGAAATCTTTCCACCTTTATCCACCTTTGTCATGGTAGGTCCTTAGATTACTGAGTTTGTGCTAATAATGCCATTATTAGTTTACTATTGTAGACATTTTTATTACGTCTTTATTTTTCAAATAGATGCATTTTTTACTTCTGCCTGTCGTTTAGTTGGTGTCAGTAGCCTATTTAACATAAAGACAGCAGGTAATGCAGGCAGTAAAACAGCGGCGCATTTTGAGATCATGAATAAACAATAGTTTTTTGGAGGATTTTTACTGTTGGTGTTGCACAAAATTAGGAAAATGCCGAATATTCTTGTATTAATCCCAGTGATGAGTTCTATGATTTAGTTTTTAATGTTTATAAGACGTAAATATGATATTCACAATAACAGGTTTAAAAAAACAAACAAAAAAAACTCTGATACGTTTCACAAAGACACACACAGGACGTCACACATCAAGCAGAAATGAAGTTGTTGCTAAAAATGATGCCAGGAGTCCAGTTCTAAAATAAAATGACAAAAGAGCAAAGAAATTATTATTAATATGTCCAGACTTTGTTTGTAGCATAATCATATAGGCATAATTTTAACAGATTATGTTTTTATGGAAAAATCTAAATGTTATATGTTGTTTAAGGTTTAACTTGATCTATTCTGGATTAATATGCCTGTCTGTTATTGTTCATATATATGTTTATAAAGTTAAGTTTAGCTTTAGTGTGTTTAATACATGTTTATTTTGTTTGGCCGAAAGCGTGTTTTGGATTCAGACCCCGGGTGTGACTGAGTTGGACACCTCTGTAGTACGTGTATATAAAATTCATGCATTTTTTTGTGTGTAAAATGGCCAAATATAAATAGGGAACACAAAAGGATGTTGTCAAATTGTGTGTCTGGTGGGTTCCTCGCCCAGGGAGTCAGTTAGTGTAGAAACCGCCACTGGTCAAATGACAGTTAAATTAAACCAAATAATGTTTATTTGCTTGTTTATTGAAAAAATATATCTCATAAGTGTGAAAGTTTCTAGACCTCCCCTACTTTTGACATTTATATTTACACCTATCTGTTGTTTGTTTGCACGTGCCACATATTTTCTCGTTAAAATTAAAAAGTCAGTTATTTCCGTTTCCAAAGAAAGCTTTTGTGTTTGTTCGGGAGCCAGTTCTGTCGCAATCCTTTCGATTTTACGGACTGGATGAGGTGAAAGTCCCCGAGGCGGCGTGTCCGTCCGCACGCGTACAACCCCAACCTGAGGCGCGAGCGCCTGCGTGACTGCGCCGCCGCAGTTCGGCTCTCTGTCAACTTGAGCTGGCAGCCGGAGCTCTACCAGCCGGTCACGGTGGTCCAGGAAGGGACACGTCAGGGCGCCTAAGCGGACTGTGACGGGCAGCGGCATGGAGAAGGCGCTATAGGACACTTTATCAGCAGCCCCCCGCTGACGGAACCGAAAGGTGAGGACACGGACGGAGCGTGGAAAAACGGCTTTAAGCTCATAATTGGAACGCGCCTACGTGGAAATGTACACATTTGAATCCACGCTAGCTTATTAAGCTAACGCTAGCTTACGTGCTGGCAGGATAGCGATCCTTTAAATTTAATTCGGAATTACAGATAAATGTTTCAGTTTGCGTGTCCATTCAGTTAATGGTTTTTTGAACAAACGCTGTCGTTTTTGGAGCGCGGCGGGTGGCGGACGCCGCTTCACGGTCCGTCACCGTGTCAAACCGGAGAGCTAGCTGAGGGCTAGCCGAGGCTAGCGTCCATTCATTTCGTTTTGCTCTTAATGTCTCGGTTTGCCTCCACAATTGTCGTCCGCTTGCGTTCGGCGGGAAAGACTTGCTGGTCCAAAAACAAACACAGCTGTGGTTCGCTCCTATATTCGCGCATTCATTTCTTCAGTTTCGGCGTCGGACACACTGGCGTGTCCATAATACTTTTTCTCCTGCTGGGGCCATGGAGGGCACCCCTGTGGGTTCCCCCATGGTAAATGTGGCAGATGGGGCAAGAACTTCTCCCCTGGCTGTGTCCAAATTCCCTTCCTAGTCCCTAACTACTAAAATACTTTAAAGTGTGGGACTCACTATCTCGTGCTGTGAAATTCAAAAAGCATTTCGGACACCATGATGAACACTACCTCATTTTTTTAATGTAACTCCTAATATGACGTAATTGATTTTCCTATGTAAACACAGAATTAATGCGAACATTTAACGAAGACCATTTACGAATCCGCTGTGTTGTGATGATGAAAACTTGGATGGTTTATAAATATGTATATATAATTTTTTTTTCCCATAAAATAAATTTGTTCACGCAATGCATTGTGGTCTATGTTTGCCAATGTGGTGAGCATCAATGTACACTGATGTTTAACCAAGATTTCTGGGGCTCTCGATTTTGGAATTGTTGATTCGGACCGCTACAAAATGCCAAACGCTCTATGTATTATATATATATATATTCACTATATAGTGAATTTAGACACAACCCATACATGACTTGTTATATCTTCTTTTTTTTTTTCCTTTTTCTAAAAATAAATCTATATTCAAAACACAGAAATGACAAACAGATTGGTGCATATTTGAGTGGCTGTGGGGCAGAAGTGGGGCGGTCAGCATCTGGTAGATCCCAGGTTTGGTCCTGCTCTGTCTGCCCATGTAACCAAGTGTCCTTGAGCAAGACAGTGAATCCTACGTTGCTCCTGGTGGTTAAAGGTTGGTGCCAGTGTTGGAGCCACGATAAGAGGGAGGAATGTTTGTGAATGGAACTGTGGTGCAGTAAAGCGCTTTGAGTCTACTAAGAAGGCAGTAAAGCGTTGTGTAAGTATCAACTTTTACCATTCCAATAAAAAGAACAAAATGTGACAGAGCAGTTAAGATCGCTTTAACCAACCTCACCAAATTAAAAATAATTTAATTTAAAATTTAAGTTTTGCATTTATTTTAACTTTAACAACAATTTTTAAAAGTCTGCTATGATAAAATTTGCCTTTTAACACTTTAAACTACTAACCAACACACAAACTAGTTCAATTACACATACATGATTGTTTAAAGCTGAGGACCAGCAGTGTGAAACTATTAGTTTATCATTTATTTTTGTATTTAGTAATTGTATGCAGAAGATCAAATGTATTGTTGGGTTACCTGCTATTTTAATAAATTCTTTTTCTGGACAAAACTGTTTAATATCTATGTCGGTGTATTAGATTTGTCAAATTAAGTAATTTAGCAGTGTGTTCTCTTAAGAGAGCCGGTTGCACTTATTTTAAATTTTATAAAAGGCTTCGAAATTAGACTAAAAATATAGTTTCCCATTTTCTATTTGAATGTCATAGGATTTTAGATTAAACATCTACTTTTTTACTGTTTTCTTCTGTGGAATGAAATGTGGGTCGCATATTTGAATTTTCTTATCTGCTTAGTGCTTGTCAGTGTCCGCTCATTTAGAAGGAAAGTCAACCTAACTCCTCCTACATTCATTGATGTTCATAGTTCAAATTTACTTAAACAGTTCTCTTATTAGTCATACATCACCAAAGATCTGTTGTTTTTTTTTTTACCTGGGATGACTTTCACTTCAGAATCTGGTTTGACAGATTTGCACAGGCTTATTCTCAGATGTGGTCTGATGTTTTAATCAATAAAAAAGCATTTAGAACAATTTGTAGATCAGATATTGAAGCTTTTATTGTTAAAAAAAACTAAAGTACTTTTGGAGGTTTTTGATTGACATCTTGCCAAAAAAAAGGTCATCTTAAGTCGTAAGCAGCAAAACTGCTGGACATGGACAGAGCTTGGAAGAGAATGTGTTGACAATCTTAAAAGCTGAAATAAAAAATTCAGTGTCCTGTTTGAGCAGCATTGATACAGTCACCATCAGAGAAGGCATGTTTATTTTAGTGAAGCACATTTCATGAAACTTTGCTTTCAAATAGGCCAACAATAGTTAATCTAACGCCTTAGATATTACACCAGGTAATGCATTGATCAGCCGGTGTAAAGTGAAGTCACATATCATGATCTAAAATTCAGTTGTATGATAAGATCGAATATTAGAAACACGAAGATGTGTAGAGGCCTCCACAATAAACTTTTGGGCTTCCTTGGGACCATAGACTTAAAAACTAAATTTAGTTAATGAAATGTTAAAGACAGTTCCAGAGCTAAAGTAGGTGTGACTTTAAATGGAACAGATTGACAGATTATGGTGTATTTTTTATATATTTTCTAAGAATCTGTGGTTTTCAAAAGTTCTAAAAGATGAGAAAAGAGTCTGGCAGTTTCTGCAGACCAGATTAAGGAGAATTTGAAAACAGTGTTGTTAGCATTTCACACTACTCTGGTACTGTTGTGTCTTATCACAGTATGGAACAGCATGTTTAAAAGCTTGATTAAGTTATGTAATTGTTCCCATGATTGTTGGGGTTTTTTACGTCCTCCTGTTTTGGAATCACATGTGAAATGTCAGGCAGGTAAAACAGAACAGCGCAAGCAAGTCAAAACAAGGCAAAGTCCAGTCCGACCCCAGAATCTCTGTGTCATTTACTGCTCACACAGTTTTTTATGCTCACAAACATGCAGTATTGATTGTACTGTAAATGTGACAGATGGTGCAAGAACTTCTTCCTGAACGTTTTCTTCACATTTCTCTTATCAGAGAAAACACGGCACTTCTGCTCACATGAAATAGCTGTTTCTTATCAGCGCCGTACTGCCACTGTAGTTGTGTCCTCTCATTGGCTGGATTCTGAGTGCCCCGTCAAATCACTGGATGATCTTTAGTGCACCTTTTGTAGAGAATAACTTGGAGGAAGGATGGCAAAGTTTATGGCGTTGCAGTACTGCTGCTTGTTCCAGATAGCATAGCTGGTTTAACCCCTGTAAGGTTTGTTTAAAGGTGGAGCCTTATTTGAAATTTGATTGAAGATGGGGGAAGAAGGTTATTTTCAAAGTCTAAGGGCAGACATGTTTGCTCCCTTTGCGGTGTCCTGAGGAGGGTAAGGCTCAGTGATGAAGAGGCAGAGATCCTGGAGAAACTGGGAGCTCAGGGAAAGCAACACCGAGGACAACACAGACAACAGTGAGCAGGATGAGTCCTCGTCTTTGAGGTCGTCCTGGTCCCTGGTGAGTCTGAATTGACAGACTTTTTGGATTTTGCATAAATCATGGAAGACCTCATCCTTGGATTTGAAGGTAGATTGAACTGTTGTTGCTAAGACTCGTGGTTGGAGCCTCAACAAAAGGGACTCATAACAGATCTGTTCAATGACTCCAATCAAGTCTTTATTGTGAAAGGATGTAGTTGTTGTGTTGTGATTTGGTCAGACACAACAACAAATCAAGTCTGGAATGGGCATGTTTATGATAAAGGAGTATTTCTAATTGCTTTTTAGTTTTTAGATTTAGATTTTTCTCTTTTTGTTGTACTTTGGTCAACATTGCTGCCCTACAGGTGGATAACTTTGTACCTGTATTATGATTCTACTGTAACATTGTATAATTGTGATTAAACATGCTTGCTAATACATTTTTATGGTAGGCTATTAATCTCCTTGGTCCTGAGCTATTATTTGATATGCCTTTATTAATTCTCTTAGTTGTCTGGGCTTATTGAAACCTGTTTAGTATAAAAACTAAGTATTGAAATTGTGTACTTTTAGAGAAAAAATGTTGTGCATGTGTGTGCACACCAGGTCTAAATTTCTAGAAAATACAATGAAGTTACCATTGTGTAATGGAGGATAAAAATCTTTATTTCCACACTGAACACAACAATTTTCTTTCCTAAGTTTGGAGAATTTGCCCTGCACGAATCTGTCAGTGACGGCAGTGTATCTCAGGGCTTTGGACCAGTGCAGCCTCATTTTTGATCATCAGAAACAGGGCATCAAAAAAAGAGCCACCAAAACGATTGTAGACCTCATTTACTGATGTGTTGAGTAGTTCCCCACTCCTGGTCACAGTGACATGGCATTGGAGCAATCAGAAATCATCTTCATCAACTCTTTATCAATATATTGTTCAGAATATTTTAGCAGGGTCCAGGTATTTCTTTTGTGCTCTGTTTTGTCCTCATGGTCACACTCCACCATGTTTGGGGTCAATGGAGTACCCTCCAGCACATTCCACGTCCTGGAAAACCAAAATATGAATACAAATAATAGTTATTGTAAAGCAAACACACATTCACAGTTAAATCTGAGTGGACATATATATGAAATTTGAAGATTTACCTACAATAACAATCACCTTCACTGGATCGTTCATGAGGGCCTGGTGCTGATGTTGGCCGTTCAAGGCCGTCGTTGGAAAAGTCGGCTTAAATCTGCTGAGTTTGATGAGAACGTCGGGGAGTGTGGGGACTGGCATAGAATGAACCTACACCTGTCAATTAATCTGTCATTAAGTGTTGCAAATTAGAATTTTGCTAAAACGCTGAATGGTGCTGTGTCGATGGGTTTTCCTGCCTCTCCTAACCCTAACCTAGCCCTGACTACCTAAAATAAACAGACATCGAATGTGTTTTGGCAACAATTATATCCACCACTGAGACGTTTACATCCCCTGCTGTGGAATGGGGTCTTCATCACCACTACTATAATCTTCACTGCTTCCTTGCTCTTGTGGTTGGAGTTCATAATCAGCATCCATTACAGCTTCATCAATGTCAGAAACATTTTCCATGTCCGACTTGCTTTCATCATTTAGGTCCAGTAACGTCAGTACTCCTTGTAGAAAAAGATGCTCCGTAAATAAAGTAATTCAAGAAGCCATGTAATTTACGTGTGCACTTAATTTTTTATTAATTTTAGAAAACCTACAGCATTTGTCTGAACCAGAATTGGCTGTAAACTGATTTACACCTGCCTTTCCTGGGGGCATTTATCCTAGCAGGATTTTTCAACCAAGATATGTCCCATTTTTCACATATGTGCACATCATGTTTAGCAGCTTACTGGATCTTTACATCTACTTATTTTTTATCAAATTAGCGAAAAAGTTACAATGCTATTATACAAATTTAAACAAGAACAAGCTGTGAAATAAGTTTTTGCTTCTTACCTTGTAGAGCTATGGGTTTGGAGGAGCTGAGGGTTTTTTCTTTTCTGTTCTTTGCCATTTTGAACTGTCTCTGTGCTGTACTCTTCTGACACCACTACATGGTTGTACAAGTGTCCACATATGTAGTCACAGGGCCCCAGTTATTGTTTCACATCAAAGATTCATGTGAGATGGGAACGTTGAGGTTGCATAAAGTTTGCTGGAGCTGGATCCTTTGTTTACCTGCCCTACTAAAATAGTCCCTGATCCAATCAAGCCAAGGTTTTGTTTAGACAGTGAGTGGTTACAAAACCCACCATGCTGCTGGGGACACTTCATTTCACATCTGCTTCTGCAAAGCGGTCAAAAGAACTAATCTCAGGTTTTATCTTGATGTACGTACAGATCTTTTTTTTATTTTCTTCCACCATCAATAGTTCATACTAAAGGTTTTTGGTAACAGTGATGTGCAAATGTATCAAAACAAAGGGCACCTCCTGCTGTAAGCTTTAAATAAAAGCAGGAACTTGAGCTTTTTCCTGTACAGCAGGACAGTGACTTTTTGTTTAGTTGTTGCAAATTCTCCTCTGTATTCTAATGTTGCTTAAACAGGATAGTGTACAGTAAATGTACGTCAGGAAGAAAGTTTATAAAAAGCGTATAATCATTTAGAAATGCTAATTGTTCACTTTCTACTTCACTTTTCTCTCATATCTTCATTTTTTTTTATTGTGGTCTTTTTTGCATTTGGTACCTAATGTGATAACCACATAAATGGATGACTAAATGTAGAGCATGAAGTAGACTTTTTTATTTTATTTCTTTGTGATATTTGGCCACAAGTTACCTGCACCTCATATGTCGTCTTTAATAAAAAGTATTTTTTAAATTAACTGAAAGTTAGGTATTCCAATAAGGTACTAGTAATTGTTTTGAATAAAATACTATTGAAATTATTACTGATCAAAGCAGATTATTCTGGTCTAATCTGGATTTGTTTTTCTTCCACATTTGATTCATCCCCTTTTTTTTGTGCCTGCAGACAGACACCATGAACTACGTGGGACAGCTGGCGGGTCAGGTCCTGGTGACTGTCAAAGAACTGTACAAGGGCATAAATCAGGCGACGCTGTCAGGCTGCATCGATGTCGTGGTCGTTCGTCAGAGAGACGGCACCTTTCAGTGCTCCCCCTTCCATGTGCGCTTTGGAAAGTTGGGGGTTCTGCGCTCCAAAGAAAAAGTGGTAAGTTCCATTTTCATTTTTTTAACTTGCACGACTACTTTAATGACTGACTCCATATCACTATTACCCCTTTTTATATCCGTTTAATTTGACTATAGACTCATTCTGTCTCCTTGTGGAGTCTAAAAAACATGTTGCATGTGCAAATGCAGGTTTTCTTCCTTTTCTCACTATTTTTATATTAAAGTGACAATATTTATTGTCCAATGGGAACTCGTATAAAGAATGGAATGTCTTGATATAGTCATGTTTACATAATCAGGACACAAACGGACACCAACTTCACCAAGTTTAAACAGGAAAGGATTGTATTTTTAGTTCAGACTTTAAACATAAAGCTGTAGGAATGCTTAGAAAAAGCTTCTTCTTCTAAACATTGAGGAACGTTAATGAGAGGAGATTGAACACATCAAAGAATGAACACATTTGGATAATGTTTTTACTGTTGGAAATTATGTGCTACTACATTATGGCTGCACGGTGGCGCAGTGGTTAGCGCTCTTGCCTCACAGCAAGAAGGCCCCTGGTTGGGGGACCTGGAACAGAACATCAGAAAGGGGGGACCTTTCTGTGTGGAGTTTGCACGTTCTCCCCGTGCAGGCGTGGGCTTTCTCCTGGGACATCCAAAAACATGCTTCATGGGTTAATTGGTCACTCCAAATTGTCCATAGGTATGAATGTGAGAGCGCATGAGTGTGTGATATGTGTGGCCCTGTGACAGACTGGCGACCTGTCCAGGGTGCCCCCTACCTTCGCCCACAAGTGGTCGGGATAGGCTCCAGCAGCCCCCATGAACGGAAGAAGATGAATGAATTCTACTCCATTACACTGGCTGTGTTGTTAAATAAATAGTGGCAGATGAGTTTCCTTCAGAAAGACTTTTAGGGGACAAATGCAGCTAGGATTGAACATTATTAATATCTAGATTTCGTGTCCTGTTTGATATTTTCTATATAAGTCTTTTCAGCAAAAATTCTTTTACATGGATTGATGAAGACAGAATTCCCCACAATGCCGCAGTGTAGACATAGACAACGATTAAATCTTTGGTGTTAAGATAACAGTCTATGACTCACTTGGGGGACATTTTTCTCCAAAGAAGCTGATATGTGGGTTACTGTTCAACAGCAATAATTGTTACTGCTGTAAATAGCCCTAAAGAGACGGTCTAATTAGTTCTGGCTGAGGAGCAGTCATGCTGTTTTTAGGGCTGACCTCTCTTGAGAAAAGCATGTTTCTGCAGCACACAGGCTTTGCCTTTTCAGTTTGGCAGAAGCAGCAAATCAATGGTGTTTGTCTCTGGATGCACATTCAAAATTTAATTAAATAAAGAAAGAACTCGGATTGTTTCAAAACAAATGAGAGAATTTAGAATATGCATGTTATGCTGAACATACCTGTCAGCTCGCTCCATCCCCCAAGAGGGTGACGGGTTGTTTGTCCCTTAATTTTGGTTTATGGTGTAGATTCTCAGTTTCTTTCATTTTTATTTAGTTTTTTTACGTTTTAACGTTTAAACTCATTAGTTTTTGTCATGTCATCTCACTTTGGTTTTTTTTGTTTGTTACAGTATTTTTTTATTATAGTAGTAGGTTTAGGGGCTGTCATCTGGACTATCCAAGAGGCTTTGTCAATTCTGAATTATCTGGTAAAAAAACTGGTATATATGCGCTCATGGGGGGGGGAGTCAGACCTGAAACTGGATGGTTTCTTGGATAAAGCCGCTTGTGTAGAGGCTTTACCAACATTGCAGAGCCAACCCAAGTGGACCTGAGTCTGCAGAAACCACCACCTGAAGTCCACAAACCACTCGTTCCAGGACAGTGAAGTCCAAATTCTAGCCAGAGAGGAAGGATGGTTTGAGCGAGGAGTGAAAGAAGCCATCTTTGTCAAGACGGATGAACCTTCTCTGAATAAGAATGGTGGTCTCAGGTTTATTCTTCCATCCATCTACGGCAGTGTTTTGTAACCCAAACAAACCAAACCAGTTCCACCTGGGTCGTTAACAGCTAAAAGAGATGACCAGCTCTTTTACCAGCTAATTCAGAAATCCTTATCCATTTGTCAAAAAAAACAACAACTTCTCCTATGTTTGTTGAAGACTGGTGGACTAAAACTAGTTCAGCAGCAACCCAGAATGTTGAACGGCTGAAAACGGAGGAATGAAGGGCTGGTTTCCATGGCAACAGCTCTACAACTTGAATGTGTGGGAGGGCGGGGAAAAGCGAGAGGCCCTCAAAAATAGCTCTTGTGTAACAGTGAAACACGTGTCCCCATTATCACAGCTTAGATTAACTGCTTCATATCTATAGGTAACCAAACATGTGAGCAATGTTTTTGACCTGCAGACACTTCGTCTTAGGTACATAGGTCTGTCTTTAGGAAGCAAACAAAAGGCGTTTTGATCTAAAAATGTTTCATCAATAACAATTAGTCCTTTTTTTTCTTTTCAGTTCTTTTTGGAAGTTTAAGTCAGTCTGGCGACAATGACCTCTATATTCCATGGTTTGACAGACCGAATATGCATATTTTGCTCTTAAAAAATAAACCATGCAGTGATAAAGAATGCTGGTGGAAAATCAACAATTCAGTCACTTGTTGCAAGTGAATGAAGAGGGTTCTTCATTATTCTGCCTCATTAATAGCAGGGCCTGGAAAGTCCCGGTTAAGGACACCAGATTTCCATGGCAACCCAGAGGTCTGTAATTACATCCAGAGAGGGACGGCAGACAAAGCACATTGCAGACGAAAAATTATGTCAATCAAATTGGTAAAAACAGAGATGTTTGTGGTGGACATCTTCCACAAATGAATATGGATGGTTGGGTTTGATCTTGCTGAGCATTTGTGAGTTAAAGTCTTCCGTCTGTAGTCTCTGCTGGACGTGACGTGGTTTTTTATTTCACTCTGAGAAGCTCCGGCTCTCCGGACAAAGCTTGAATAACTCAAACGGCGTTTCAGTTAAGTCTGCAGAGACCTGAAGAGATCAACCTAAATCTCTATCTTTATCAGAAATCTTATCTACATGTCATTCCATGTTTCACCACATTTGATTTGTAAAACCTAAGCCCAAAACAAAGATTAATCTGGTTCAGATGAAAGAAAAGTTAGATTTAGATTGATAAATGATCAGATAAAGAGGCTTGTTGATATCGGATCATATTTGAATGCAAGTAAATAGTAAATACCGCAGTACAGCTGTCATGCATCACTTTGGACAGCTGTAGCTCATTCCTTCCAAGCCTAAATCATCCCAGTGACCCTTAAAGAACTCGTAGAACAAAGGTGGAGCATGTGGTACCAGCAGTCCTTCTGACATGTTATTGGTTTCACTTTTTGCCCTCATTTACAGCAACATTTCTCGTTATCTACCTGTTATTTTCCCCCTATTCAAGCCCAAACACTGATCTGTTGAGCAGACCCATTTTCTACCTGCTGCCATTCAAAAAAAAAAAGGTTCATGTGTTTGAAGCAAGTTAAAGGATGTGAGGAAACTGATTTTTTTCTGTAAATGTTGTTTTCAGATTGATATTGAAGTGAACGGAGAACCCGTGGATCTACATATGAAGCTGGGGGACAACGGAGAGGCTTTCTTTGTCCAGGAAACTGAACAGACGAACGTAAGCATATCCGGTTAAACCGCCATGTTTCAACAGGAAGTGGGATTTCTGACACTTCCTTCAGATTTTGATCCAAATTAATTTATTTTAGAATTTTTTATTTATTTATCTGTAAATGAACTAATCTTTTAAAACATCACAATTTCTACTGCAATAATAAAGGTAAATGGTTCAACCTTTATTTAAAGCTATGACTGCTGACAGCTACTGCTCAGAATTTAGCTCCTGCTGTGTCTTCTCTAATTTAAAATAGTTTTAATCTCACTGAACCCTCATTTCAGCAGATTATCCCCGCGCACTTGGCCACCTCCCCCATTCCCACTGAGAGTCACATGTTCTGGATCTCTGAGGTGGAGAGCAGGGCAGCGAAAAAGATGCAAGATGACCCCGGTGACCCAGAAGACCCACCCGAGTCTCCTGCTCCCAGCACGCTGGCCTCAAAAAAGAAGAAAAGACGGAGAAAGAAGCACAAAGGAGACCCTCGCAGAGAGGAACTGACCCCTCCAGTTTCTGTCTCCACTGGTAACGCTGCTGCTGCTGCTGCCGCCACCGCCGCCGCCGCGTCCTCTGGCCAAAACGAGGAGATCTTTGAGATGGACCTGAGTTCTGATGAAGAAACTGCTGCACATATTTCCAGGTGGGTTTTAAGTTGAAGACGTGCTGCTAACGAGTTGATTTCATTGTCGTTAAATTACAGTTTTGTATTTTCCCCATTACGGATGTAGGTCACCGTCAGACAACGCGGTGCCTGGCATCGACCCAAAGTTACCTGCAGCCCGGCACAACCTCGGTGATTACCCGTTATCTGACGGGGAATGGCCGGCGCGTGAAGGGTGTGTACGACAAACGGCAGCTCTTTCAGTTAGAGGCTAAATAAAGCCTTCAACCATTGTTTTCCTGTTTCTATTTCTTTATTATAGTATCTTCCACCAATTTTGTCGCTTAAATTTTCATCCATTTTAACCATTCAGCTATTCAAATGTTCAGCTTTTTCCAGCTATGACTTTTGGTCCTGCAAATCCTTGAACTTTTCAAGATATTCCCGGATTTTCAGGATTTTTTAAAATACATGGGAAATCCTTGAAAACCTTTGCTTCTTTCTGTGGTGCAGAAGCTCGTGGGTTTGAGACCCGGCGCTGGCCTTTTTCACAAAAATATCTTTTTTTTTTGTTATTGTGCTTTTTTCACTTTTTTGGACTTTTTTTTGGGTCAACTTTGATCATTTTTTCTTTTCTTTTTTTTTGCCAATGATTACCCTCTGAGTTTCATTTTCGTTCAGCATTCTAGCATTCAACCCTGCAGAAATGCAGCTCCTGCTAGTTTTGACTGTTTTTCTGTCTGTTTTTCTGTATTTCAGTCCTGGCTTGTCTCAGGCCTTCTCTCCACAAAGTGACTCTGAGCTGGTGATGAGGCCTTCAGAGACGTTACTCAGAGCAGAGTCCCACATGCAGTGGACCTGGGGGGAATTTCCAGAAACAACCAGGGTAAGAATCATAAAAGTACATTTGATTGGTAAGATTTTGACTAGCCAGCATAATAACTCAAATGTAGATGAAGTCTGACTCGTTTTAAATTTAAAT
The DNA here is from genome assembly GCF_053564925.1 of Oryzias latipes. Classification (NCBI taxonomy): domain Eukaryota; kingdom Metazoa; phylum Chordata; class Actinopteri; order Beloniformes; family Adrianichthyidae; genus Oryzias; species Oryzias latipes. The sequence continues at coordinate 34,524,272 of NC_136253.1, forward strand.
TATTATTTATAAAGCAGCTCAGCTGTTCCCTTCTTCTCACCGATTCATTTATAGTTTGTGAACAGCTTAGTAGTTCAGCATTTCTTCAGTTTAAATAATGAATTTGCAACAGTCTCCCACCATGGTTGGAACTTGTAGCTTATAGCGCCATCTGTTGATTAAACATTGGATCATTTTTAATGTTAAGTGTTTTCATGGACCAGTTTGGGGTCAAACCAGCTTAAAGTGAATGAAAAACCAGATTAAAAATGAAGAAAGAAATTCGAAAACAGTTTTAAACTAAAAATAAATATTGAAAATTTCATGAAGAGAAAAGGAAATTGGAATCAAAAAATACAACAAATGGCTGCGTCATCCCTCCTCTGAGGACGTCATCAGAGGACACAGGTGGCGCCAACAACACGCCGTTCTGGAGCGGAAAGGACATCACCAAAAACCTATGTCCCTCAATGTCAATCACGTCCCAGAAGCCAATAGGGTCAAAGCCCCGCCCCCACGCAAAATCATCTCAATTCTGTATTGAAACTGAGGAAGAGAAACAAATAAAAATTGAACAAACCAAACAGCCGCTGTTACTAATAAACATTTGATGTCACACAGCAACAGTTTCAATTTTCTGTACGTCTTAAATGTTTTATTCAAATGTACAAATGTTTTTTCTATATTCTATATTTCTTTCAAATGTACTTTTGAGTATAAAACAGTTTTTAGATTTTCCACCCTTTTCCATGTTTAATATCTTGTTTTTCATTCACTTGAAGTGAACTTTGACCCCACATAACAGCCACTCTTCTGTATTTACATGCAGTGGGAGACGTAATGGGCTCCAAATGTTGACTCCAGTGCTTATAGTAGTTTTCTTTCTATTATAAATGTTACGTTAACTTTTGTTTTCCAAACAAACAGATCACCAAGAAAGAAAGGCAAGAATCTATAAAAACGGTGACCATCACGCCGTCGGACAGCACCCACTTCCGTGTCATCCTGAGCTCGGAGGCCATGGAGAAAGATGCAGAGACGGAAAGGGAAGACGGCGACTCACCCGTGTGCACCGTAGTCAGACCTGAGCCGCGCACCCCGACCGCTGCTGTAACGCCCGAGGGTCAGCTCTCAGCGCTCAGCACCACCTCCTCTCTGAGTCCCGTGACCCCCACAGAGTCCCTCAGCATCCTCCCGCCCAGTGTGGCGACGTCCACTCCTGCAAACAACCCACTGACCGATTCGCCCTCGAAGAAGAAAGGTGCCGTGCATATTTGCTGCCGACGTGCTCGCCGCTGTTTCCTACTGCGCCCAAACACCATGCTCCTGTGGTTTCAGGAGTCCCAAAAAGGAGTCAGCACCAAGGGCCAGAGGACATCTACCTGGATGACCTGAATGTGCTTGAACCTGACGTGGCTGCGCGCTATTTTCCCAAGAGGTTTGCGTCTGCAAGAGTCTGCTTGACACGTTTGAATAAATAAAACATCTTGTACTCGGGTAAAACTGAAAAACATCTTTTCTTTTGGCACCAGTGAGTCTGAAGCAGCAAACAAACATTGGATGGACTCGGAGATCTGCTCTGGTTCACAGTCTCCTCAGTCTGTGGGCAGCGCCGCCGCCGACAGCGGGACCGAATGTATGTCCGACTCAGCCGGCGACCTTCCTGACGTCACCTTGTCTCTGTGTGGCGGTCTGTCGGAAAACGCTGAAATATCAAAAGGTACAACTGAACGATGCTAATCATCCTTAATCCAGGAGATAAATAGTGACGCATCATATGAAACATCGATACTAAAACATCCCGTCCGTGTTGTTTTCATTACTTTTATTTGATCCAAACTTTTTATCTTTAACTTATTTTTGCAGAGAGATTTATGGAGCATATCATCACATATCACGAATTTGCTGAGAATCCAGCAATTATCGATAATCCCAACCTGGTGGTAAAGATCGGAAACCGGTTTGTAAAGACTTTGCAGTGCTTTAAAGATCCACATGTGCACAGTTATTGCTGCTTTAACTAATATCTGTTGTCTTAGATATTATAACTGGACGCTCGCTGCACCACTGATCTTAAGTCTTCAAGCATTTCAGAAGAATTTACCAAAGGTACTGGGTTATTTTCTTGTATTGGATTTTTTTTTGTTGTGTTCCTGAGAACTAACTGGAGTTCTTGTGTTGTTAGGCTACAGAGGAGGCTTGGGTGAAGGAAAAAATGCCAAAGAAGTCGGGCCGCTGGTGGTTCTGGCGAAAGCGGGCAGACAGTACAATCAAACAGGTGCGTCTTCCTGTCTTTAGTCCTTTTTATTATAACTGTACTCGAGATGGACCACTGCAAAAATACTAAAACGGTTTCATTTGAATTCACAAACTGACAGTTTAATTCAGTTCAGCATTGTTTGATTACAGCTTTGGAATGCATTATATCTTAAATGCATCTTTGGTTTTATAGAATCTGGGTTTGTATAAATATTTATTTACAATAAACAGGACATTTTTACATTAAAAAAGGCTAAAAAGAATAACTTTGAAGGTTCATCAATATGTGGATACGTGTTTTATTCTTTAATAACTCTTGTGTTTTTTAGGGCTTAAAGTTTACTTTGGCCCTGCTGTTACATTCAGAAGTCATAGTTGTTTTTTTAATGCTATAGAGTCAGTGTTTTCCTACTTGATTTAGTTTTCCTGTGAATAATTTTTCTGTCAGTCGGAGACAAAGCTTGAAGCAAAGGAGGAGTGTCAGTCGATGGATGAAGGAGCCTCCGTACCTCAGGAGAAACTGGACTTACCGTACGTGATGACAAGCCTCCCAGTTTCATAATATCAGTCAATATTTTCTATATTCAAGCCAACATTGCACAGATTAAGTGAAGTTTCAGTGTTTGTTTGTTTTGTTTTTTAAAATAAATGTGTGGTTTGACCTGCTTGGCTGTGTAGCTCCAAAGCGGGAGACACATCCAGTGATGAGGAGGCGAAGGAGGTGAGCGCCGTGTCCTGTCAAGAGCGGCTGCAGGCTGCGGATGGTCAGCTCCACGCCGGCGTGCACACATACAGGAAGTCTCTGCGCCTTTCCTCTGAGCAGATCGTAAGCTTTAAATCCCCATCAAAGCAACTGTTTTATGCTGTTTTTGTTCATAACCGTTCAGATTCGACAGTCTGCACGTTTTTCCTGCTTCTGACCACTAGGGGTCACTATGGATCAACGTGTTCTTCATCATTTTTGCAGAGCACTGCTGCATTTCTGTTCACCTTGAACCCTTCCCTCACATATGTTTTGTTTTTCGTGTTTTCAGGCCAACCTGAAGCTGAAGGAGGGGCCGAATGACGTGACGTTCAGCATCACCACACAGTACCAGGGCACCTGTCGCTGCGAAGGAACCATCTACCTGTGGAACTGGGACGACCGAGTCATCATATCCGACATCGACGGCACCATCACCAAGTATGCTCCGCTGAGGGTTATCTTCTTTTAGAAGTTTAATTTTTGAGCTAGCTTTTTTTTTTTTTTTATAAAACTAACAAAAGATACTTTTATCCGTAGTAAGTAATGTTTTTTTTTGCTGTTCCTGAGCATTTATGCTGTACCTGATCTTTATTTAAATGTGAAGAAACGAGGATCACAACAATCCAGAGATGACAGCCTGAGCAGCACAGCAGTGTTTTCAGTCGCTTTTCGTAATAATGAAAGTTACTTCAACACTTTTTTATTGGAAATGTCTCCCTGTCTGTGGTTCCACTCTGAAGCAAATATCAGGTCTCAAATGTCGGCGTTGATGAGGCGTCTTTAGAAAAACCGCCACTGCAGTAACCTTTTCTGCAGTCATCATGCTTGTAAACTCCTAGCTGAAAGGTTGGGAAAGGTCATTTAAATGATCGTAGAAAGTTGATTAAAAAAATACTTCCTTGTTTGGCTGGATTTCTTTTATCTAGATGGTGTTTCTACCTCCCTCGGAGGGTTTTGACTCGCTTCACTTCTACTCAAAGAGCGGTTATACCATGGTACGGGTGAATACTCGATTCTGATTGGCTGCTGGGTGTGCATTAAAAAGTGATACGCCACAGCGCACGCCTAAAAAAGAAGTTCCGGTCACATAGCTTAAATGTTCAATATCAGTCCGCTTTTTGTGGAAAAAGCGATCCAAACCAAAAAAATAATACGAATAAAGAACTAAAAACTGGTTTAATATTTATTTCTTTTGTGATCATGGTATGACTGGGTTAATGGCCTTCAAAGTGTGCTTTATCAGAAAAACCGACGGACGGTTCAGGCTTTCACATCGTGCGTTAATTTCTGATAATGCACGCTTCGTCGGCCATTAACCCTTACATATTTGCTGCATACATACATAACGTGGTGTAATTATGAAAATACCAATTCATCGTGACGCTAGTTGGATCCTTCTTCTGATCCGTTTGTGAGGTTCAGCCTCAGCCAGGTCCAGGTCAGCTCTACCTTACTGTCTCTGTGACCTTAAACTACAGACTATAATGAGTCCCTTTACGCTTCATTCTTTACCATTAAGAGACCTCAGCCTCCCTAAGGGTTACTAATCCTCATTAGTGGAAAAAGACCTACGTTATTCTATATTTATATCCCATATATTTTAGGCTTTATTCGCCCCCTTCTGAACTGTCTGGGAGATATCAAACATAATTGACCTCGTCTTTCTGCTCATTTCAGGTCGGACGTGTTTGGACAGATCCTTCCGCAGTTGGGGAAAGACTGGACCCACCAAGGCATCGCCAAGCTGTACCACTCCGTGGCTGAGTAAGTGACCCGACAGTGATGGACGAGGAAGCGGGTTTGGGAGTGCCGACCTTCGGTTCCCAGCTGGCCTGGAGGGGAGTTGTGTTGTCATCTGATGAGTGACTCAACCATGACTGAATCACATTACACAAATGAACATCATGAACTGGATTTGACACAAGTATTACAAGACGGCGCTTGTGATGACTCAGACGCTCAGATTAGAAAATGATTTTGTTTGCAGCTAAACGGATTTTCCTATTGAGCAGATTTCTCACAGCCGGCTGCTGTCAGGAAGAAGAGGATGATGATGATGATGATGATGATGATGATGATCACCACTGTCCGTATCCACAGGAATGGTTACAAGTTCCTCTACTGCTCTGCGCGGGCCATCGGCATGGCCGACATGACCAGAGGTTACCTGCATTGGGTCAACGATGGGGGCATCATCCTTCCGCGGGGGCCTCTCATGCTGTCCCCCAGCAGCCTTTTCTCTGCGTTCCACAGGTATAGGACCTTGTCGAACCCCGTCATGTCCATCAAATCCTCTTCGTCTCACCTGCTTCATGTCGTTGTCCTCTCCTCGTACATTTTCACATTTGTTACCTGTAAAAGTCCTGAATCCTGGGCTGAATTTTTACAGAAATACTTTGTCACATTTTATTCCATAAGATATTTGTTTGTTCAAACTTCTGTTTCAAAGAAGTTTTATTTTGGTTGCAAAAGACCTTTTTGACATAACTAAGGTGAAGCTTTCATCACTAAAGTGATGAATTCTTGCATTAAAAACTTACTTCCCTAAAGAAGAAGATTAACTTCTTTTTGTGGAAAAAAAGATCTATAGGTTTAATCAATCTATACTGATTTTCTAAATGAAGATCATTTTGGAGCCCAGGACTCTCCGTTTCTGCAGATCTACAATTCTGGATGCAGTATAAGCGGCTTATGGATGGATGGATGAATAAATGGATGGATGGATGGATGGATGGATGGATGGATGGATGGATGGATGGATGGGTGCTGTATTTGTGATTCTCACATGTACAATAAAATTAAAATTGTTCAGTTCATTATTCAATAAAAAGACAAAGAATTTACATCTAGTTAATAGAAAAACTAATTAATTACAGCTAAAAAAAGCATAATTTAATCCTAAAAAACAAATATAGTAGCCCTAATTAATTTAAAGCCACTAAAAAATGCTTTTTATTGTCATGATGAGCTTATTGGTTTGTGCTAAACTCCTTTTCTGTAGTTGAAATTCCCCTAAATACATTTAAACTGCATTAAATTCCACCGCTTGTTCCACCAAATGAAACGTTTTGAAATGTTTGTCTGAATAAAGTCGGACAAATTCATGTTTTTCAGCTAAAAATCAGTTTGAGGCTGAATTTTGTTAAATTGAGATGTCAGCTCTGAACTAGAAGCATTGTGCTCCTCATGGAGAAAACTTGAGATCTCTTTGATGAATGAAGTGTTATTTCAATAAAACCTGTTGCCAGAAACCTTTTCCCTTCCTGTTTCTTGGTTTGGGGATGATTTCTGTAAAGTGACGCTTTGTTTTTAGCTGCTTCGGTCAAACTAACGCCTGAAGGATTCAGTAAAGCACTCGGTTGCAAACTTAAATGGGTTTTTCTTAATTCCTTTTTGCATTCTGCTAATGAAGCTTTGTTATTTTAGGGAGGTGATTGAGAAGAAACCAGAGATCTTCAAGATTGAATGCCTTACAGACATCAAGAACCTGTTCCAGCATAACAAGCGGCCGTTCTACGCTGCTTTCGGGAACAGAACCAATGTGAGTTTAGAAGGTTCTCCTTTTCTTTTTTAAGCCTCGGTGAGCTCGGAAACTGGATGCGCTCTGGATTTCCAGGAAGGTCGTGGTGTCACCTCAGCTATCGGACACAATCGTGTGATCGGAGTCCTGGGCTGAACTGGATCCGACGTTCCCTGCTGGGACACGGATCTCCAGTTGGGCACAGCATCCCATCTTCAGCTGTGCAAACACGGAGCAGAACTCTGCTGCTCGCCAAAGAAGAGACGTTTTGCCAACAGAAACATTTGTTTAGGAACATGACGGCGATGTGCAGCGGGCTGAACACAAACAGGAAGTCTGTGGTTAGCGAAGTCACTAATGCGCTCTCTGTGTGCATTATGGATGAGAGCATTACCTCATCATTAGCAGAGAATAATTTACAGATTCTCTATTTGTTTGTGAAGTTGAGCAGAAATGTTTTGATGTAATCTAAAATGTAAAAAACAACAACAAATGAGCAAGAATGAAACATGATCCTCGTCTCCATCCAGGATGTTTTCGCCTACAAGGAGGTGGGAGTTCCTGTGTGCCGGATCTTCACGGTTAACCCCAAAGGAGAGCTGATCCAGGAGCAGACCAAGGGCAACAAGTCCTCGTAAGTGGGTTTGTCGTGCTCACCGCACAAAACCTCCCGTTACCTGATTTTATACATTTGCTTTTTCGTTTCGACAGTTACGGGCGGCTCAGCGAGCTGGTGGAGCACGTGTTTCCTCTGCTGAGTAAAGAACAGAACGAAGCCTTCTTGATGCCAGAGTTCAGCTCCTTCTGTTACTGGAGACAGCCTCTGCCGGAGATCAACCCCGACGACCTGCTCTGATCTTCACGGACGCCGTCCGGCGAGAGAACCCCACTGCACCCGGTGCGTCTTTGGGACACGCATGGACCGGAACGCACAGCACTTTGGTACACAAACAGGGTCTCATCCATCAGCACCAACAAATGCTCATCAGTGGAGATGATCGGCATAATGCTGCACCAAGACTTCCAACCTTCTCCTCCTCAAATCAAAGCGTTCCTGTCAGGGAGGCTGAAGATGCATGGATGGACTCTGAGCATCCAGGTAGAACATCGATCACATTTCCCAGGCACAAAAGTGTAAATAAAAGTAGCATTCAAGGTGAAAATACGAGCTGGAGGGACGCTGAACACCAGGCAGAAGGAAGGTCCCAGAAAACGTCCCGTTTCCTTTGCTTCCTGTAGCAGAACAGACGTCAAAGCTCCTCTGTCCGCCTCGCTCTGGTTGGTGTTCAGAGTCTCACCTGCTCTCCCTACAGTACCTGAATGAAGTTCACCCTCAGCGGTGACCTGCTGATCAGAAGAAGCAGCTAAAGGCGCAAACCGCCGTTTGAAGAGCGAGCCGTCTGCGTTTAACTTATTGATTTTCATTGTAATTCTTTTGTTTGTTTGAAAAAGAATCCGATCGACGTTTTCAAACTGATCGCTGATCATTAACATGCACTTATCAATAACTCTCGGGCCTCGCACATTTAATTTTTTTCTCCAACGAAAGCTGCTTCCTTTGACAGTGAAACTGTGCGGCACGCGCACTTCCCCGCGCTCGCCCTCGCACCTGCAGCTTTAACGCAGACACGGATGTCTGAAGGAAGCCCCAGGAGGATCATGGGATGCGGTTGGTGCGCTCGGATGCGAGCGCCAAGTTCTCCTGCTGTCGGGTTGTGTGTGTGTTTCTCAGTGAGAACCTTCAAATGCACTTTGTCTGAGCTGCAGAACTCCTGCTAATGTTTAACGGAGCATTTATGTCAGTTTCTGTCACATCACTTTAAGGTAAATCTGTTCCTATGAGCAGCGATTGTGAGGGGTCTGGGTGCAAACTGTACGAAAAAACAAATATTTTATTTGGGACGGTGCAAAGTTTGAAGGTCGCGTTGCAGCTTCATTGTCAGAACGTCGTTTGTGTTTTTTCTGGAGGAAGAGAATCGGTTGTTTGGTGGTTAACAGGCAATACTTGACTCATTCCAGGAAGCGCCACCAAAAGGTTCATGTGTGGATCTGATCTTAGGCAGAACCTGAGGAGACGCTCTGCACGCGATAAAAGTTTGAAAACCAAGCACAACTGGCTGCTTTAGAACCTCTTCTGTTCCGCTTGTTTGTTCTTTAGAAAGTTTATAGTAGATTTATCTTATAACTAAAAGTAAATAAAAAATTCCTTTCTTTCTATGAAAGTAAAGTATCTTGTGTGAAAAAGTCACACTTCCTCCCCCCATCCCAGGATTGCTGATGTTTGGTTTCACGCGGCTGCTGTGGAAAACGATCGGGCGTCACGTTTTTCAGTTGTGGTTTCTTGTCGACGTGTTCGATCTTTGGTGGACATGTTTGTTCGGATGTAACGCTTGCATTTGATTGTCTGACCCACAGAAGAACTTGTTTGTGTTTTGTGTTTCAGCTGTATAGAAATGTTTAAAGAACAAAATCACTTGTATGAAGAAGAGAATCGAGGACTAACAAAGTTAACGAACCCAGACTTGTGATCATATTTGTATTACATTTCTAAGTGAAGACATTGGTGTGTGGCGTGTTTTTTTCTTTTCTTGTTTTACCACTCAAGTCAAATAATTTGGGGGTGGGGGCGTCTAAACTTTTCCCAACATCACCTATTAGCCACTGCAGGTATTCCAGACTCACGTTGGGCATGTGTGGCTCCAACCAAATCACGCCAATTTAGTGGCCATTTTTTCCGCCACGGGATTGGAACCAGATGCCGTTGGTGAGCAGTCATGGTTTCTATGGCAACCACTACCAACCAATTAGGAGTGAGCTTGTTGGAAGTCCACACCCTCTACTGCTTAAAGGCGGGCAACACGAAATCTGTGAAACGGTCTGAATGTTAGCAGGCTCCGCCTACTTTTATTAAGGCAGCCGATTGGTCAGTTTACACCTTGAAGGATTTTCACTTCAATAACATTTTGGGGGAAAAAATGAGCATTATCAAAAACATCCATCCATTTTCATAAAGCCGCTTTATCACTTATACACGCACCCATGGACACACACATTCACAGCCATTTAGAGTCATCAATTCACCTGTTTGTGGATGATGGGAGGAAGCCGGAGAACATGCAAACTCCACACAGAAAGCTCCCAGCTGGGATTTGAACCGGCGCCTTATTGTTGTGGGGCTAGAGCGCTAACCACTGTTCCAAAGAAGAAGAAAAAAAGATAAATGGCTGACTAACTCTATAGGAGTTTATGAGATTTTGGCTTCTGGGAGCCAGCGGGTACTTCCTGTTTGGAACACCAGGGGGAGGAGTCACTCAGTCCAGTTCTTAGAATCAATGGAGCACACTAGTTCTTCACAGGGACTAATGGGAAATTGCTAGTGACAAAATTTTTAAAATTGTACATTTGTAGACCCTGAAAAAAATGGTGATGGTTCACAAACCGGGGAGTATTTATGGAATTCTGACAAAACGTTAGACTTTCTAGGTTTATGACCAGGTCAGTTGAGGTCATAGTTCATTTAGAATGAATCGGATAGCTCTGTAAAAGTTGGATGAGCTGAGTGACAGCTTCATGTTTATCTTTGGAAAATACTGAAAATCTCTGGGATATATTTATTTAAAACACATGCCTACTTTGTAAAATCATTTGAGTGAAACTCGGCAAAGTTTGCAACTTAAATTAAAAAAAACCTCTTTATTTCCCAAATGTGAGTTTATTATTCCTGTGCATTCATTCATTTTCAGAGAATCTCCTGTGTTTTATTGGTTCATCCGTTTATTTCCCACAATAATTCCACTGAGGGTCAATGGTTCTGTACATTGACAGTTTTACAGACATTCACAATAGATCCAAATATATTAGTATGTGTGTTTTGCATACAAACTGAACATATAGGTGAAGAGTTTCTCTGACGTTTACTGATAAATAGCTGCTTCAATGCAAATCAGTCAAAAAGCTGCTTCCAAATGAGTCCTTGCTGCCCCCCCCCCCCAGCTGCAGCTATCTTCTGGCCTGGGGGGCGTACAGGAAGACGGCGCTGTAGGTGGACAGGATCTCCCGGGCCTCGCCTGTCGCCAGCTCGCCGCCCGTCCTCAGGAGACCGACGCGGTCTCCTTTCATGAGTGGGAGGATCAGGCTGAAGGACACGGAGCCCCCGCAGCTGCAGGCCCCCGCCGCCTCCGAGCTCCGCAGCCTCTGGACGCTGCGGTCGGACACGGACAGCACGGCCTCCAAGCGCTCGCCGCGCTGCGCCGTCAGAAGGCCCGAAACCAGGTAGCGGCCGTCCTGTGGAACCGAGAATATCCCTGCGGATGAAAAGGGGGAGCTTCCTTACGAGTCTTCACGTCTGTCACGCCACAAACCCTGACACCCCCCTCCCTTAAATACACTGTGACTGATCCCATAATCTCTTCTGCAATATTCCGACTCGCTAACGACTAAAAAAATCACGGCCTTAACGATTACCAGCTCACCTAAAATCAGATGAACCCCTAAATTGAGTTAAGGGAATACGTTTGTTATTGATTAACCCTAGTGCTATCTTGTGGGGTCCAGATGACCCCACTTCCAACGTTAACCTGCCTCCGAGGCAGGTTAACGTTGGAAGTGGGGTCATCTGGACCCCACAAGATAGCACAAGGGTTAGGGTAGAATTTACCCCGAAAGTATTTGGTTTTTTATACTGAGACTTGGGATCCGTCTGATTCCCCCAAAAAAGGTGTGGCGGTTCCTTTGACACCTCCTTTGGCAAAGGGAGCGGTTTATGATGCAATCCCACAATTCTGAAGCTGAACCGCTGGTTTACGTCAGGGGCGTCCAGACCCGACAGGCCCCGTCCCGCCTGCAGCAGGGGTCAGACGAGCGTCACCAGGAGAAGCTGTCAGGATGTGGACGCTCCCACGGGTTTCCCCGCTAAAGCCGAGGAGCGTCACAGATGCTTTTATTTCTCCACAAATGAACTTAGCTGCTGCTGGAAATCAGAGGTAGCCACTTTTTACGGCAAACTTAAAGGAGAAGAAAAGACTTTTGACAAACGGGGAGTTTCTTTTCTCCAGGGTTGCGTGTGGATTTGGTAGATGGTTGACGTATAGGATGACCTTTATTTCTGCGATTCGCTTTAGGAAAGGCAAAAATTTCAGGGGTTTTATTGTAATTCTTTCCATTGCCTCTGTTCTCCTTTTGACGCAGAGGAAAAGAGGGGGAGGGATTTGTTTCAGTGGATTAATATTTCCAATATGTATCTGACATGCCTACATTTCCCACAATGCATCATGTTTGCATAGAAATCCAACGTTTGGTTTTATTGTTGAACTTTGGAAACCCCTCCTTCACTTCTCAAACATCTTTGTTTTGTTTTCGTTTTGTTTTTTTTTTGTTTTTTTTTGAGGGGCGGGGTACCTGTGTGGGGGTCGTAGTGTCCGCCATCATTAACCAGCACCCTGTTGAAGCGGATGAAACCAAAATCTCCCGTGAAGGGGGGCTGCTGAGTGAGACCAACGGAGAAGGAGACGGGGTCGGCGAAGGCGCCGTCGGCCACTGAGACGAGAGAAAACACAAATTATGACAAACTGTAAACGTGACGGATGTCTGAGCCAAAACCCAGCATCAGATCGGTCTAACCGGGAGAGACGGGGGGAGCTTGATGCACCGGCGTCCAGAGGACCTTCGCTGCCCCGATAGCTGCAAGACAGAGAACTGGCTGTAGATTTATTGACGCCCCAGTGGGGTGAAAAGTACATCTTTCTGTTCACACATCGCTTCTTTATGCAATATCTGGCAGCTCCTACGTTTTTAGAGACTGCAAAGAGAAGTTGATCCCTTCACTTTTACCCTGAAATGTTTCCACATCACCCAGAGTCAAAAGTTCTTTTCGCAATCCTGAAACTCTTCCACAATCCTCCCACACTTTCTCCAACCAAACAGCCAGACCCCCCCCCCTCGCCCTCCCAGGATGCTCACTATTCACCCCATTTCACGGTTTTCTGCTGATATGAAAGGCAAACTGTGGATGAAGGTGGGAGCCGGAGTACCTCTGCCGTCAGGTTTGTACCACGCCGGCTGCAGAGGAGGAGGAGGAGGAGGAAGATATCCTGGGAAGAGAAAGCCCTTTTATTGTCCTCTCAAGGTTGAGGCTTTTTAACACAGAAGGGGGAGGAGCTTAAAGATTAGGATGCAGCATCAATGATTGAAGTTTCATTTAAATCCGTTTAAAAGCCTTTCTGTCTCCTCAGTTTTTGGATGTTCCATGAAGGATCATGGGAAATAAAGACAAAATGAAACCAAATCAAAGCACTCGTGCTGGAAATGAAAGTTAATAAAATCAGATTTCAGTCTATGTGGTGGTGTTCTTCTCTGGGTTTTTATTTTATGAAAGATACGAAGTGAAACAAAATTCTTTCTATTTTCAGGACGCTGCAGTGCGGTCAAGTCAGAACCCCTCAAATCTGTGCAAAACCGCTTTTCTGGAGATCAAAGACATTTTTTTATTGTTTTTTTTAGTTTTAGAGACTTTATTATAATTGCAGGGACAATTAAACTGTGAACAAGGTGAGGAATTTAACATTTCAACCCATCAAGTTAGCATCTTTTTTCCATGACTTTTACTGAAACTAACCCATTGTTGCTAAAAAAAAAGAAAGGTTTTAAACAAGATAAAAGAACCAAATTCCAGTAGATCTTAAAGGTTTGAATCCAGAAAATGGGTAGAAAATTCCTGACCTGGAGCTCCTGCAAAGCCTTTGACAGATTTCCTAGCCGAGTCCTCGGACCCTCTGCGCACCGTCACCCGGCTGATGTACCCGGGGGGTCCCGCCTCCCCCGTCTCCACCACGGGCCTCACAGACTGAACTGGCTGCCGGGCTTTGGACGGGTCGCTCGGCGGGCTGATCTTCACCACGTTGACCGCGGGCTGGGCAGGTTGGCCAGGATTGGACGGCTGAGGCGGGAGGATGATGGGGATGTGGATCTGCTGGATTCTGGTTCTGGTTTTAGTCGGATCTGGGAAAGAAGCGACCGGCTTGTCCGGTCTCAGGTCCGTTCCTGTGGACGGACAAACAAACAAACAAACTTGAAAGAACTCAAGAGTCCCGCCCACAAACACAGCTGCGAGCCTCAAACAAACATTTTTGCCCTTCCAATCTCGTATGAACCTTTATTTAAGCATCAGCAATCGAACGACGGCCCAAATCTGTGCTGACCTCCCTGCAGCTTTAATACCCTGCATGAAAGCAAATTGGGACGGTCAAAGAAATGAGTTTTTGGCTGCACGGCGGCGGCGGTGGCCTGGCGGAACCCCCGTGGGCACAGATAGACATCAGCTGCACCGCTAAAGTCGGCCTGAAGAACGTCCTGAGGACAAACAGCCGCTTTCAGTCGGGCGTCGAATGGATTTCTGTATTTAAATAACACAATTAGAGTGTCCAGAAAATGTCAACCTAAATATCAGACGTTTAATGAGGTTAGAGGCTAACGAGAGGCTCCGCCTCCAACGACGACCGCAGAGCAGAAGGAGTTCCACATCAGAGGAGAAGACTGCCTCAGATCAGCACTGACAGCCATGCTGGCTCTAGAAAAGGCTTCTCTTCATTTACACTAAATCTGGTTTGGTTAATCTGGAAATTATACAAAGTTTGAGGATTTCTCTTCTTTAGCTGCACTTGCTGAATGAATGACGGCTAATCTGTCGAGATTTTTAATCCTTAGTCTTTCAAAACCTTTGTAAGCTTTTTGTTTCTACTTTAGCGTTTCCTCTGTTCATTTTTCTTTAAAACTCTTTTAGAGGCTTGATATCTATCTTTTAGTAAAACCACAACTTCTTTTTTTTACAGATATTCTTCATATAACACAATCACTCAACAATGAAACCAAAAACTCAATTCTGAGAGCTCCTTTTTTTTTACTGCAAACATTGAGATCAAACCGTTTTTAGGTTTTCCAACAAAGAGACAAAAATAAAAATGTATTAATCTGCAAACAAAGCAGAAATGAGGTCAAAACTATGCAAAGATGTATTCTAGAGGTGGTCAGTTATGTCATATCTGTTTTTAAAACTAGAGTTATGACGCCGTGTGACTGTGGGCGGAGAATTTAAGGTTTTAATAAACCTGCAAATAAAAAGGTTTGATTCTGGTTTTGATTTTCTCCTTATCGTGTAAACTTAGTGAATTTGAGGGGAAAAGAATCTAACTTTTAGTTTATTCCTCCACAGCTGGCCTTGATGAAACGGACGCTCCTGCTCTCACTTTATTCATATTTACCTGCGCTTTTCCAGACGCTCTTACAGTGTGTCCATTATTCATTCAGACTTGGTGATGACAGAGGCGTGGCTGCCGGTTCGCACCTACGGCCCCTCCGACCAACACCGGGACGTTCATGCACATTCACACACCAGGACACAACGACAGTTTACTGGGGGGAGCGGGGATCGAACCACCGACCCTTCCAGCTGCTCTGACATCTGGGCCACTGCAGCCAAGTCTGTATTTAACAGCGGTGTAACAACTAATAAACGAGAATGAGCTGCATTTCCAGAAGAAAATGCAGCGTTGAATGCTGTGTTGCTGAATGAAAATGAAACTTAAAGGGTAATAAGTGGCAAAAATAAAATAAAGAAATGATCCAAGTTGAGCATAAATAAAGTGAAAACAGCACAATACCGGAAAAAAGATGAGTTTGTGAAAAATGCCAGAGCCGGGAATCGAACCGGCGAGCTTCTGCACCAAGGATTCCCCATGTATTTCAATGGAGGCAGAAATCCTGGAATATCTTGAAAAGTTCAAGGATTTGAAGGAGCAAAAGTCACAGCTGGAAAAAGCAGAAAGAGCTGAACATTTCAATAGTTGAATGGTTGAAATAGATTAAAGATTGTAGGAGGAGTTAAGCGGGAAAATATGATGGAAGATACTAGGATAAAGAAAGAGAAACAGGAAAACAATGGATTGAGGGATTTATAGCATTCAACCCATTAACAACATGAGAGAAATGTCTAAATGAGATCAATTATCATCGATCTTTGGATTAAGGCTTGGTAGGTAATCGACCATCACAGAGGACAACATGCCTGTGATGATCAGTCCATCATTCCAACAGGGGGGGTGACAGAAACTTGATTGTGCAACAGAAAACCTGTTGATGAAAACACATTTTGTCTCTTTTCCAGGTGTGAAATCTGTAAAAACTCTGCCCCCCAGGACTGGACCGTCCGTGACCGCCATCAAAGCATGTCGAG